>NW_022104341.1:52686551-52745962 GCF_000313985.2 Echinops telfairi
ATTTTGGGAATGATGAGGGCAACAAATGTATAGATGTGCTTTACACAATTGATCTATGTATTGTGATGAATTGTATGAGCCCCAATAAATTGATTAATTAAAAAAAAAAGACAATAAAGAATTTCAATGTCATAATCCAAAAAAAAAACAAAACTATCTTCATCTTTTTATTTTAATCTTTTCTCACTGTAACTAAGGAGCCTTGGTGGCATAATGTGTTATGTGCTGGCCTGCTAAGCTCCGTGTCATCAGTTTGAACCCACCAGTCTCTCTGCTGCCATACAGATGTACATCCTCAGAAACCTAGAGGGGCAGTTCAATTCCAACTTTGTAAATCAGAATTTACTTGATATCAATAAATGAGTTTTTACCATAACTAATTCCTATAACCTGGTCTATTCACTTCAATTTTAAAGGCCACTAATATTGTCTCATGTGAAGAAAAATGTCTAATTAGTTAAGAACAGCAATATTTTCAATCATTGTTTATTGACGATACAGAAAAACTATACAAAAGACAATAAAAAAGAATAATTTTAACACTATCTTTTAAAAGGATTCATATTTCAATGTTCACGTCATTCAACAGTTATTAGTAGCAAATACATTCATATAGAGACAAAATTGTTCAAAATAAATCTTGAGCAATATTTATTTTATATTGACTTATGATTTATATGTAACTATTTTAACTACAACTTGATGTAGTTACCAAATAACCGTGTGGAAATAACTCAATTTTGGATCAATAAATGTCCATCTTCAAAGAAAAAAGTTACAAAGATGCAATCAGAATAAAGCAACCATTGTAATTTGACATCGAATTGTATCATTTAAAATGTTTTTATTGTAAATTAGGTGGAGGTTTACATATCAGATCATCAAGTTGGGTATTCAACAGTTTAAAATACTAATCAAACCTCTAAATAGTTTACCTTCAACTGCTCTTTAATTTCTCATCTCTCTCTTGTGGAATCTTGTGAAATCTTCCATTTCACTTATGTTACACCTTTCAACAGCCTTTCAACAGTCTAGCCCATTACTTCGTCTCCATGTCTTGCTCCCCTCGATACTTGGCAATACCCAAAGTCCATTCCTTGTGGTAGTAAAATCTTTGTCTTGATTTTCCCTTTATAGCAGTGGTTTCAAATCAAATTTGCCCTTTTGTGATTAGCTAATTTCACATAGCATAATGTTCTCCAGGTCCACCCACCATTCCAAGAGGTGGTTCATAATTTTGCCACTGTGTTCTAACAGTATGTAATATTCCATTTTCTGTATGCATCAGTGTTTCCTTATGCAATATGCAGCTGATAGTCATTGAGGTTGCTTCCATCTCCTTGCTATTTGGAACGGTGTTGAGATGAACATGGATGTCCAAATGTCTGTTTCTATCATGACCCTTACTTCGTGATGATATAGACCCAACAGAGGCATTGCTGGATCATATGGAATTTCTTTTCCCAGAGCCGCAGCAAGCAGGAAGGCAGCATGAGAGTAATGTTCCCACAGTCCTCTTTATACAAGGCCACACCCCCAAGGAGACAGCATTGGGCTGATGTGATTGACAGATTGAATCCCACCAGTACAGGTGTATACATCTTCTAGGTCACATAAAGTTATCATACTACCACAAACAATATATTTGCTTTCCCCTGCTGATACTCAGGTGGTCACCTGAGAGTTGGCAGCAACCTGCCATTTTCCCACTGACCTTGGATCCACATGACTCTGGACCAACCAACCTTTGATCTTCCTGCATTCTGCATCATTTTACGTGGCTGCAGGAGTCTGAAGCAGGACTTGTGGACTAGTCATAGACTTATGTACTTGAGTTGGACTGGGCTGGGATGATTTATTGATATATAATTACTTCTTGACATAAAGTTCTTTCTTATTCATATATGAGCGTCACTGGATTTGTTTCTCTAGTCAACCTGGCCTAACACATTGTTCAATAGTTTGAACATTCAGTTGGCTCACCTTTCTTTGGGATGGGCACATGCAGGAATCTCTTCCAGTCAGTTAGCCTCGTAGCTGTCTTGCAAAATTCCTGACACAGATGAGCAAGTGCTTCCAGTGCTTCCTTCATCAACTTGTTGAAACATTTCACTTGGTATTTTACCAATCCCTGGAGACTTGCTTTTGGATAATGCTTTCAGAGCAGGTGGACTTCTTACTTCAGCATCATTAGTTATTACTCATATGCTACCTCCTGAAATAGTGGAATGTCAACTTGTTTGTTTGGGTACAGTAATGCCGTGTGTTCATTCCATTTTCTTTTGATGTTTCCTGCATCCGTCAATATTTTGCTCACAGAATCTTTCAATATTTCAACTCAAAGTTTGAATTTGTCTTCAGGGCTACTTGTTTGTTCATTGGTAGGAAGGCTTAATTTTAAGAAAATGTCAATACTACCCAAAACAATCTGTAAATGGAATGCAATTCTAATCCATATCTGAACTTAATTCCTAGAAGAAATAGAAAAAACAATGAAAATCTGGCACTGGTACAAATAGAGGTGCACAGCCCAATGAAACCACATAAAGAACCCAGACATAAGTTTCTCCACCTACAAACAACTCATCTTTAGCAAAGAGTCAGAAAACCCTAAATGGGATAGATATCATATCTTCATTTTTTTATGACAAAACTCAATTTCTCCTTGTAGGACAATGAAAACAGGACGCATACCTCACCCCATGTACAAAAGCAAAAGCAAAATGGAGCAAGTGCTTAAATGTAAACCCCAGAGCTATAGAGATCATCAATGGTAAAATAGGGGAACATTTAAAGGTCCTATTGCAGGACAGAGACACATTATCAGAAAACACACAGTAGATGGAAAACAGATGTCTGGGATCTACTAAAATACGACACTTATGTGCCTTAAAGACTTCATCCAAAGAGTAAAAAGAGAACCCACAGAATGGGATTATTTTTTAACCACGACACAATGGACAAAGGACTAATCTCTAAAATCAGTAGAAAACGTCAGCCCTTCAATAGGAAAAAAGATGAATAACCTAATTAAAAAGTGGACAAAGGACAAGAGCAGACAATCGCCGAAGATGACATCCCAGTGACCAACAAACATGAAGACTGGCTCCTAGAGCACGAGCCCTCGGGAAAACACCCACCCAATGACAGTGAAATGCCACTTATCACCAACAATGACAGCCAAGTTTCAAACAGCAAACAATGTCTTTTTACAGGATTGTTCTCCTCCGGTTGGGTTGACTATATGAATTATTTTGCATATAGTATTTTTTGGTAACAAAACAACATGTGCAACTCTTTAAGTTAACAATTGACATCTTTTCTGAGTACCAGTTTGCGTTTAGTATTGTAGCATTCAATGATAATTCCCATTTTAAAGGAACTAAAATTAGCTAGAGTACCTGATAATACTTTTCAGACAGTTATACTGCAGAGCAGAATGAATACATAAAGATCTATAATTCCTGTCCCCCATGCACCCCTAATAATTTATAAATTATTATTGTATCTTATATTACACTGTCCGGCGTCTCCCTTCACCCACCCCTCCGCTGCCCGTCCCCCAGAGAGGAGGCCATTTATAAATTATTAGGGGTGCATGGGGGAGAGGGGAGGAGGAAGGGAAGGGGAGGGGGGAAAAAAGGAAAATTAGAGGCTAGCAAATTTTGGGAATGATGAGGGCAACAAATGTATAGATGTGCTTTACACAATTGATCTATGTATTGTGATGAATTGTATGAGCCCCAATAAAAAAAAAAAAATTTCAAAAAAAAAAAAAAAGATCTACAATTCCTGTTAACTCCCTAGCATACTCTGTTATTCGTTATGGTTGACCATGTCCTTCGAAGGTTAGGGCAGGGTGCTAATTGTCACTTCCATTTCATTTCATTGATCCAACTTAAAACTATGACTGAACCTGAAGGCATGAATCAGGCACTAGTGCATTTATACAGAGACAAGTAAATTAGTAAAAGGTTAATATGGGAGAGCTATGAAAAGTATGTAGGAAAGGACATAGATACAATACACAATATACAAACCAGGTTATGCACAGATTTAGGTGATTTGGTATTCTTGTTGTTCTTGATTATCTTCTTCTCCCAGACACACTGATTTCAAGCTCATGGGGAACTTCGCCATATTTCTGAATGATTGTTGATTATGAAGCACACTGGTCATTGGTTGAGCTCATTCCTAGACATAGCTATGCATTTTGTCTGAGAGCAATATATTTTGTCCTGATATATATTAATAACAATTTTGGCATGTGTTTTCTTTCTATACTCATCTGCAGAGCAAAGCAACAATAAACTTATTGTCAGGTGAATTCCAACTCTATGGAGACCCCATGTATTATGAAGTAACACTGTATTCAGCAAGATTTCCTTGGCTGTGAACTATTAAAAGTAGATTGATCGAACTTTTTTCCTGAGACACCACTGGGTGAATTTGAAGATTAAATTATTTCTGGTAGTAGCTACAGACTTAATCATTTGTGCCACCCAAATATCTTGATCATTTCTTCCATTTCATTTTAAATGATCCATAGAGCCTTGTGTACATTTCTGCACACAGGTGGTTCCTATAAAATTTCTGTCTTTTAAGTGACTGATTTATCCTGTTTCAAAGTATGAGTGACCGATATATTTTCATGATTCTAATGATTTAGTACCATTAATATTCAAATCCTACTAAGCTGCTCACCTGCATCAACTATGCTGATTGAGGTTGTAGAACCAATCAAAAACTAGACACAACAAGATTTTCTTCTTTTGACTCTATCAATATGATATTTCTAATTTCTGTGCTGGAAAACATAACTAAGACAGTTCCTCTCAGACTTTAATGTGCATTTGACTCACCTGGAGATCTTGTTAAAATGCAGATTCTGATTTGGTGTCTTGGCTGAGTCCTGATATTCTGAATGTCTAACAAGCTGCCAACTGATGTTAATGCTATTATTGCATGAACCATACTGAGTGACAAGGGTCTAAATGATTCCATATTATTCAGTCCTGAAAATAATAAATATCCATGAGTCATGCAATAAATGTGTTTAAGAAAAACCATAAGAAGTTAAATCAACATGTATATTTTTAGGATTATTTTTTCATGCATCAGAGTCCAGCTGTAATTTTATGTATTGAAAACATATAGATTATATATCTTGGAAATGAAACTTTATTTAAAAAATCATATTTATCAAATAACAAATAGTTTATTGTTTTGCCCTGGCCTAGCGTTGTTGGCAGTGAATGCAAAATTACACCTGGAGAAGTAAAGTAGATCAATGCTCATGAATTTATTGGCAATTCAGTACTTCTCACCTCATAGTAAATCATTAGTTTTTCTGGTAATTAATCAGCTGAACTGATTGACTTACTTGTAGAATGAGGTGTGATAGCAATTGGATTCCAGTAGTTATTCCTTCACTCATCCCGAAAGTATGAAGTGAGTACCTGCTAGGACATGACATGGTCTTAGATACTGTAAGTCAAGTGATAGAAAAGACCTGGTACCTGCTCCCAAGAGGCTTACAAGCCTATAAATGTATAATCCGTTCTCAATAAGACAATATACGAAGTACAAAGATTCTTAAGAAATGATCAGAAATAGTTCAGGATGAACTGAATACATTTGGTTAAATAAAACTTAATTTCTTATTATAGTTGACTACCACTTGTTGTAATTAATTTGAACCTATAAATTCATGCCTGTGCATGAATTGGGAGATAGAAACACAAAATGAGAGAAATATGAAGAGTAAAATGCAATGACATGATCAGCACAAGAATCCATCACCCAGAGTCCCATTTAGGACCATCTGTGATGGTGAGATAAATGGGTGACATCAGTCATTAGGCTTGGGCAGGCATATACAACATTTTAAAATTTATTGACAGAGAGATAATAAGGTGAAATTCCATTCAAGCCCAGGAAGCCCGAATAATACATTTTAGTCACACCTGACATTGTTGCATCTACATGAGGATTTACGTTGTCCAGCTACTTTGCTCATTTTTTTTGCAGCTATGAAAATAAAAATGAACTAATCTTCTAATGGCCTCCTAATGCCCTTTGCAGAATTGATAACAGCTCTATTTGTGCTCAAAAATGTAATTAATTGGAGTATTTTAGAGAGGGAAAAAACACAGTCATCAGACATAGAATTGGAGTCGAGGTTAGAGAAAAAAGTATTTGCTTGGAGGAGTTAAATGGAATTTTAAGTTCATTTTTAATTTTCAACTAATGTCCCCTTCCCAAAATTCATTGCCATCAAGTCAGTTCTGACTGATAGTAGCCCTGTAAGACAGAGTAGAACTGTTTCTTAGTGTTTCCAAGGTTGAAAATGTTTATAGAAGCAAACTGCCAGGTGGGTTCAAATCACTGACCTTTTAGTAAGCAGCCAAGAATTTTAGCCATTGGGCCACCAGATTTCCTAAGTGAGTAATGGTGAACAGCAATTTGCTGATCATAGCAAGGCAAAAAGAAATGCTCTCCAGCGAGACAAATCAAGAAGCACCTGTCCATGTGTGCATCTGGCCCCTGCACCTGGCTGCTACCTGCAGTCCAGGTTTCCACTGCTCTGTCACTAGCCAGAGACAATAGCCAATTTTTCAGATCAACATACTCAAGCTCGGGCCATAATAGTATCAAATGGGATCAGGTGCTGTCTCAAGAGTGCCTGGCCTCAATTCACTCCTGATCATCTGGATGACATTTCTAGACACCTTTGTCAACTATAATTGGGAGTTTTCAGAGACATCAATTCATCACATCACCTTACCACAGAGCCATCTTCTCTTTTGGGTGCCTTGAGCCAGTAGAAAATACTATGGTGTCTAGTGACATTGCCAGCCTTAAAATAAAAAAAGGGAACTTTCTTTATTGCACTGACAATGGTTGTTCACCCTTTTTTCAGTGAAATGAGAAGGCAATTATGTTTGTTTAGAGAGTTTATTATTATGCAAAGTAATTTTCAGCACCACAAAAAATGAAGGTGCTAGGTTTCATCATTTTTGAAGTATCATTATAATTTGATAGAAATGCTTTACAATAGGAGTTTGGATAGAAAAACAGATGTATTCTTTCATTAGAAGCAGTTTGAAGTACTGCTGCTTAAGATCCATTTATCTTTGGTACCAAACTTAAGCACAATTCAAAATAGGAAAACACCTGTTATTTTGTCATTTGTATATCCCAACCTCAGCAATCTTTGTCTAAGGGCTCATAAAGAATATTTTGCATCTCTTCAACTTTATCAAAACAGTTTCTATGCATAGACTCTGTTACCACTGAAATTCTCAATGAGTACTGTCAGTTGGTTCTTAGCTGGTTGAGATATAGATGAATAGATATTACTATTGAACTGAAATAGATCCAAGAATGATATCCAAGAAGGCATGCACATCTCTCCAGGTAAGAGTTACTACTAATAGTGACAATGTTTATGAGACCTCTAAAAGGCAAAGTTGGTTTATTAAGGGCATTTTCAACATACCTCTCCTTTCCAATTCTTCCTGTCCACCCCACCTCCAACTCAACGCCCACCCCCTCACAGACATCTGGAGGACATTCCTAGCCTGCAATTTACCATTAAAGTCTAGTATATTTTAGATAAGAAAAACCTTCAAGGCTTATTTATTGATTTTTGTTTTGTTTCGGTTTTATGCTGTTTGCTGTGGATTAGGTAGGGGGTTACATTTCAGATCATCACCTCGGTATTCAACAGCGCACATAATTCATTAACCCCATTAGCCCCAGGGGTTACCTCATTACCCCGAGGTCCTCATTTGTCTTTTTCTTCTTGTGGCCATCCCTGCTCCCTTTCACCCAAGTCAACACTTTTCAACCCTCTAGGGCATTTCTTCAACGTCTCCTTTCATCCTCCCCACCCCTACCCCCCACCCCACCCTTGGCAACATCCAAAGTCCATTTTCTTTGGTAAGAAAGTCTTTCTCTTCATTTATATCCTTGTAGTGGTCTCATAAAATGTTTATCCTTTTGTGATTTATTAACTTCACTCAACATAAAAGTCGCCTGGTACATCCATATCATCATGGTTTTTTTTAGCTATGCATAGTACTCCATTGTGGGAATGCACAAAATTTATTTAATGATTTTTCCAGCTTTAGTTATTTGGGTCGTTTCCAACTTCTTGCTACTGTAAGCAATATCACATTGAACATGTGAGTGCTGATGGCTGTTCCTGCCATGGCTCTTATGGACGCATTTAGTTTTTGTACCCAGCAGAGGTACTGCTGGGTCATAGGGAATTTCTATCCCCAGTTCTTTTCCTGGTGCTGTAAGGAGCCATTGAATCTGTTCTGATGTAGTGACCATGTCGCTCGGTCCTGCACCAGCCTCACAGGTGTTCTCATGTGCGCATTTATTGTCACCACGGGTCTTCTTTTTTCTGCTGCCCCTCCACTTTACCAAGCATGATGTCCTTCTCCAGGGACTGATCTCTCCTCATAACATGTCCAAAGCTTGTGAGACAAATGCTCACCATCATTGCCTCTAAGGAGCAGGCTGTCTGTACTTCTTCCAAGACAGATCTGTTTGCTCATATGGCAGTCAGTCCATAGGACTTTCTATATTTGTCACCAAAACCAGAGTTTAAATGCATCTATTTTACTTCCGGGTTCTTTATGCAGTGCCCCACTTTGTTTTCCAATGCTAGGAGTGTGCCTCAATGTCCAATGTAAGGGAATTGAGATTACTACGACTTAGGTCAGGTGTACATAGTCCTCAAAATAACATCCTTGATTTATCACCACTTTAAAGAGGTCTTAAGCAGCAGAATTACCTAAGGCTTAAATTTTTTTCTTAAGTTCTTTCAGTTTAAGTTTAATCTCTTGATTGCTGCTTCCATAAATATTGAATGGGGATCCAAGCAAGATGAAATCCTTGACAACTCCAATTTTATCCCCATTTATAATGATGTTACTTACTAGTCCATTTGTGAGGACTTAGGTTTCTTTACTTTGATTTCATCCATACTGGACGATGTGGTACTTGATCTCCATCAGCAAATGCTTCAGGTCCTCCTCACTCTCAGCAAGCAAGATTATGTCAACTGTATATCTTCTTCTGAATCTGTATTATGTATTTTTAACAATTTTATTAGCACTTTATCCACATATCGTACAATCCAATAATTCAATCATATCAAGAAGAGTTGTACAATTGTCACATTCATTTCTAGAATATTTTCTTCTTCCTTCTACTCATTGTTTTTCATGTAACTTTTTTTCTAATTGTGGCAAAAATATACACAATAGAACATTCTTTAAATCTAAAACGTGAATAATTCAGTGTCACTGATTCTGCTCTTAATATCTTATAATCATTATTGATATCCTTTTCCAAATTATTGACATAAACTCAATGCTCCCAATACAAAAACCTTTCCCCCTTCACGTATGGTAACCATCGGTCAAGTTTGGTGTCTTCTTTTAACATTACTGTTCATAAGTGCAAAATGTAGAAAATTTATAAACATTCTCTTAAAATACTTAACAAAGAAGCACCTTAATATTTTGACTCAATGATATGTTAGCTTTTAAAAAAAACATGAATGTATTATGTGAACATTACTCTTTATTGATAAGACATCATCCATTATTTTTAACCGTTAATCTTCCATGAGTTTATCTTATTGTAGCAGCTTACCTATTACTATAATGCTGGAAGCTACGCCACCTGGTAGCTAACCAGCACCCATGGTGAACAGTTTATGCAGAGCTTCCAGACTAAGAACAGAATATGAAGAATAGGGTGAGCCACTTCTGATGGACAGCAGCAAAACACTGTCTAATATACGGCCGCTCGGTTGGAAGGTACTCACTAAGTGATTGGGAAAGCGGTGACTCCCCAAAGTAGAGTGGACTTTAGTGATGTGTTAGTGTAGTTTGACTAGAGAAATAAATCCAGAGATACTCATCTATGTGTAAGACAGCTTTATATCTAAGAGCAATTGTATATTTAAAAATATCCCACCCATTCCAGATCAAGTCCATGAATATGACACTCGTCCTCAAATTCCACTTTAGACTCATTCAGCTCATGCAATGATGCAAAATGCAGGAAGATCGTAGGCCAGTGGCTTTAAAGTCTTGAGGATGCAGTGGCAGTGGAAGCATCTCAATATTGGAATGGGTCTCCCTGTGACTCCTCCAGCTCTCTGAGTGTGGTTCTTCAACAGGAAGATGAAGCAGAGAGAAACAGGAAGTTTCCAGAATTCTCATGAGAAGGCCATGCCCACAGGAGGCATTATCAGTCTGGGACCTGATTGACAGGCTAGACACCACCCCTTCACTCTTAATACCCTCAAGTTGACATGAGATTATGTAACTACCACAGACTATCCTTTGTCAACTTGAAACTTTTACACAACTCTTTAGCCATGCAAAATTTTAAAACAAAATGATATTAAAATCATAACCTAACAGGTTAGACTAAAATGCATATAACTCAAAATGTGTCATCCTCATTTATGCATATTATTCTACAAGTGAACAAAAGAAAAATATTCTATACTTAGCAATTGCAGTTATGTGAACACCTACACCATAATCCTATGAATATGTTTCTACTCATGAAAATAATCCTATGAATATATTACAGAAAGACTGTAAGAAATCCATAGTTGTGCCCCTTCCAAAAAAAGGTGATCTAACAGTAGGCAGAAATTATCAAAAATATCATTAATACACATGCATGCAAAATTTTGCTGAAGATAACTCAAGACACTGGCAGTAATTCATTTACAAGGAGCTGCCAGATATTCTAATTGGATTCAGAAGATGACATGGAATTAGGGATATAATTACTGATATCACATGGATCTTGGCTGAAAGGAGAGAATAACAGAAAGATATTTACTTGTGTTTTATTGACTATGCACAGGCATCTGACAGTGTGGACCAAAACAAATGATGGATAACAGTGTGAAGAATAGGAATTCCAGAACAGTGAATTATGCTCATGTGGAACCTTTACACAGACAAGGAGGCAGTATTTGGTGTAGAATAAGAGGATAATGCATGGATTGAAATCAGGAAAGTTGTGTACCACCTTGGTAACCTTTGACCATACTTATTCAGTCTGTATGCTCACCAAATAACATAAGAAGCGAAGTTATATGCAGAACAACATGGCATCAAGATTGGGAAAAGGTTTCCTAACAATTCGCCCATAGACAGATGACTACAGCCTTGCTTGCTGAAAGCCAAGATCCAAGAGGACATCACTTCATCTGTATTACAACTCAATGCAAAGGAAGCCAAAGTTATCACCTTCTATCAATAGACAACTTCATGATAAACAAAGAAGATATTGTTGATGCTGTCAAGGATTTCATTTTATTTGGATCCACGATTAATACTCATGAGCTCTGTCAAGAAATCAAATGACATATAGCACTCAGCCAATCTGCTGTTTAAGACTGCTGCAAAGTGTTAACATTTAAAGATGTCACTTTGAGGACTAAAGTGAACTTGACCCAAACCAGGGTATTTTCAATTGCTTTGCCTGTGAAAGCTGAACAATGAATAAGAAAGACAAAGAAGAATGAAGGATTTGAATAATAATGTTGGGGGGAAATATTGAAAGTAGCACAATCTGTCAGAAGAACAAACCAATCTGATGTATAGCCACCATTCTCCTTGGTGATGAGGCTGACAAGATTTCATCCCACATGTCTTGAACAAGTTATCCGAAGAAAATAGTCCCTGGGGAAGAGAAGGAAAAAAATACTTGGTATCGGGTCAATGAGAAAAAGGAAGACGCTTGGTGAGATGGACTGACCCTTGGTGAGATGGACTGACCCTTGGTGAGATGGCTGCAGCAATTGGCTGAACAATAAACGTGGTGAGACTGCCACGAGAGCAGGCCGTCTGCTCTCTGGTGAGTGGAGTCACTCTGAGTAGAGGAGACTCAATGGCACGACCCAATAGTAACACCATCTGCTCTACAACCACTTTTGCTAACAGCGTTAAGATATAATTATCATTCACTCATTTAAAATGTGCAATTCAATGTTTTTTAGTATATTCAAGGAGCAGCACAATTGTCACTGCAATAAAGAAAATAAATTGTAACATATTTTATTCCCTAAGAAACATAACAACCATAAGAAACCCAACTAACATATTTTAATATCACTCCCAAATCTCCACCTCATCTCCAGACCTAAGGAACCACTAACCTACACTTGATCTCTAAATATTTCCTTCGGTTCTAAACATTTGCTTATTGTGTATGTCTCATATAATTTGTCCTGTAGGAATATAATATATAAGTGTATCATTATTTTTACTCATTAACTTTATTCAGATATATATATTTTTTATATTCTTTATGGTTTTTTTAATCTTCAATATTTGTAGGATTTCAATGAAAGCTTATGGGTAAAGCTCTATGGCTACATATATAGTTAGGGATATAAAGAGGACTTCAAAAATTCATAGAATAAACGTAGTTACAAGATAATTAAAAAATTCCATGAACTTTTTGAATCCCTATCATATATAGACATTTACTTTGAGCAGCTATTGAAATAAGACCTAATGTTAATATATTTGTGCACCACTGATTTAACATCCTCAATGTGACTTTAATAATTTTTGTAATTGTTTTGGAAAAATTATTTATTATTTTGTCTGTTTGCTTATGAAATTGTTTCAGAATACAGAAAGTCATCATTTAAAAACCTCACATTATTAGGTCATCATGCGATTCAATAATTCAGTCAAAATCAAGCAGTGTTGTATAATCTCTACCACTATCAGTTTCATAACATTCTCTTCTTTCTTCTGCTCCTGATTATCATCTGCCCATTATCCCCACCCCAAACCCCACCTCCCTGGCCATAGCCACCAGGAACTCTGGTTCTCGTTATCATCTGTATGGATGCACCCATCCTTGGTTTCATATACTTAGAAACATATAAAATGCAAAAGAGAGAGGCAAGAATGCTACCAGCACTAACAAAGTACCACAGAGATAAACCCCAATTAAAAAAGAATCCCAGAAAATATTAAAAACCAAATCAATCTTATCAATAATAGCAATAAACCTTTATGCTTACAGAAAAAAAGGGGGGAATGATCTCTCCCTATCACATGTACTGCACTCTGGGTTCACACTTTCTTACTTATCAAGGAAGTTTTGCACAATATAGAGAATAGTAACTGGGACCCACTTTCATTGCCTTCTTTTAACCTGGTCTGTACCATAAATAGCCTGAAGGATGATTGTAAACATGCTCAAAGCACACCCAATACTCACATTATTTATCACCAGGTAATTTTTGACAAGGTTGCTAAATTCATTGAATGGGAAAAGAAGAGTCTCTCCTATAAATGATGCTGGGAAATTTGGATTTCCACATGCAGAAAATTAAAACAGGATTCATACCTCACACCATATACAAAATTAAATTCAAAATATAAAGACCTAAGTGTGTAAACTAAAATAAATTCTTAGAAGTAGGAATCATGCTGCCATATCTTGTTTTCAACAATATAGTGTCCTAACAAAAACACAGTGAAAAACACATAAATGGATCTTAATTAAAAGAACTTTTTCTTTGCTCATCAAAAGACTGTAGCACAAAAGGTAAAATAAGCCCAGCTTTGACTAAGAAGATGTCTTCAGAAACAAATATCAAACAAGACCTTAATGATCAAGACGTGCATAAAACTGTGACAAGTTCGTGACAAAAAATGAATGACCTAATCCTAAACGGGGTGAACAACTTGAACAGACATTTATCAAACAGATGTTCAAAGGGTCCCCAAATCTAGGAAAGGATGCTCAGCATAATCAGCTGCCACAGAGATGAACCAAAGAAAACGGAGACACTGAGATACCATCTCACTCTCACCAGTCTGACCAAAGGCAGAAGAAAGAAGAAAATGGAAAATAATAAATGTTGGGGCAAGAATGGGGAGAACTTGGAATTTTAATCCACTGCTTATAGGAAGGTAGTATGGTTATGTCATTGTGAAAAAAAAGTACGAAACTCCTTGAAAAACAAGTAAAAATATTACAACTATATGATCCAACAGCTCCACTCCTAAATATATCTTGTGTATGTACACAAAAGAATTTAAAGCAGATACCCAAAAAGGTAATTGCGTGCCGATCTTTATTGCATCACTACTACAACAGTGAAAAGATTGGAGTAACCAAAATATTCATCAACAGTTAAATGGATAAAAGAAAGAAAAAAAAATATATATATAGCCATTAGGCACTTTCAAGTCATTTCAAACTCAAAGCAACCCTTTGTACAAGAAAAAGAAACACTGCCGGTCCTATGCCACACTCACAATTGTCCTTATGGTTGAGTCCATCGACATCGCCTGTGTCAATCCATCGTGTCGAGAGTCTTCTTTTCCGCTACCTCTCTACTTTGCCGAGCATGATGCCCTTCTCCAGGGACTGGTCTCTCCTGACAACATGTTCAAAGTAGATGAGAAGTTTCTCCATCCATGCTTCTAAGGAGCATTCTAGCTGTACTTCTTCAAATCCAGATTTGTTTGTTCTTTTGAACATCAATATTACTTAAAATATTCTTAGCCAGTACCATAATTTAAATGCATTGATTTTAATTCGGACTTCCTTATTCAATATCCAACTTTCACTTGCACATGAGGCAATTGAAAATACCCTGGGTTGAGTCATGCATATCGTACGTAGTCCTCAAATAACACCCTTGCCGTTCAACTCTTCAAAGAGATCTTATGCTGTAGAGAGACCCAACGCAATGCATCATTTGATCTCTTGACTGCTGCTTCCATAAATACTGATTATGGATCCAGGAGAGATGAAATCCTTGACAAATTCAACGTTTCCTCCCTTTATCATGCTTTTACCTATTGATCCAGTTCTGTGGATTTTGATTTTCTTTACATTGAGTTGCAATCCATCATGAAGGCTGAAATCCTTGACCTTCCTCAGCAAGAGCATCAAGTCCTCCTCACGTTCAGTTAGCAAGGTTGCATTGAGTACATATTACAGGTTGTTAATAAGTCTTCCTCCAATCCTGATGTTTTAGTGTGTGTGTGTGTGTGTGTGTGTGTGTGTACACTAAGCAGCCAGTAGGAGAAATGAAATTTTAATTAAATGCTGCAGTATGAATGAAGCTTAAAGACATTATGAAGCAATCATAAAAGGGAAATATATGACATTTTTATTTTTAAAAGACAAATATTTTGCGACCAGTTTATTAGTAGTTAGCAGGAGCAGGAAGGAAGGAGAAAGAGGTTAACAATTGTGATGGTCACATAGTGCGTCATCTTGACAGGACTGTGCTCTCTATGGCTTGGGAATTGTGATGTCGTCATCTACTATGATGAAATTAAGATCATGTCATCGTATTCATGAGGTAGCCAATCAGTTGAAAAGAAGTGGTTTCTGGAAGTGTGACCTGCTTCCTGTATATATGCACTCCTATCAAAACTCTGACCTTTTGCTGGAACTGATAATGATTCTGACCCCTCATCATTTGACCTTTGGTTATTTTGACTTGAGCCGGTGGCCTGTTGTATTGCTGCTCTACTCTGGGCTCCATTAATCTCAACCTCATGTGAATCAGCAGTCTGCTAGTTTACTAACAACCTTGGGTTCCTCTGCCTTCCCAGGTAGCCTCCTGTGGACTAGCCTGATAATCTCCTGTGTTCTATGTGAGGCAGGGAAACCGATAGCCTGACATCTGAACCAGGGACTCAGGCCTTAGCCTCTAGAACTGTGTGAGTCATTTTCTTGAGATCAAGCTTTCTCTTCAAATGCTCCTATAAGCTTTCTGGTTTTACTTCTGTACAGACCGGCATGGATGGTGGTAGATAAGCTAATCCCAATGATAAAGGAAAGGATTCACAGCCAATTATTGCTATTGTTGTCAATAGGTGTACACCTGTAAGAAGTTTAATTGGTAAAAATTGCGTGGTAGATTATTTAGAATAACAATAAACCTCCCCAAAGAGTCATTACTGAAGTTTTTCATGTACAACTAAACACCTCATGGCATTTGCTTTCTCTGTGTTATAGGTTCATGGGATATCCTAGTTAATTGACATAATACCATATTTAGTGCTTCATTTCTCTTAATTTATTGTGTAGTATACAGTCTTAAAGGGTTGCATATGTTCACCTAAGACACAATGTTTTTATTTACCTGCAGCAATAGTGAATGAAGGAGAGTCAACCATACGAGGAGGCTATGAAATGTGTGTCTAAGTGACTCCTTTTCTATGAGAACAGACTGAAGGGAGTCCATTGTTGCACATTTTGATCAATGACTTCATAGAAAAATCCTGGTCAAAATAGGGAAAATCAGAACAGAATTTCAAATTCTCAGACTCCAGACTTTCTGGAGCCATGGAGAATGAATGAACCTGAGGTGTTGCCCTAAGATAATGATTAAATATTAAACTGAAAATATCAGTTGAAACAATAGTTTAGCTTACCTGGTGAACAAAAGGTCTGCCTAGCAAGGGTAATTCAGTAGATTAAATGGGAAGTGTGAGTTCATGATAAGAACAGAGAGCAATGCAGAAAAGAAAATGGGAAAGGTTGCACAGCTCGAAGAAGGCAATCAATGTTACTATGAGGGACATGAAAACAAACCTGTTCTTAAGGAACCACGTTTTGTCATGTCTATTCTAAATAATAGCAACAATAATAAAATTCAGGGGGAAATCATTTTTAAAAAATCTAATAGCTTCTCATCTCACCCAAATTGCATTCAGTCTTAACCTTGCTCTCCATGAACTTAACCCAGCTTTATGAGCTACACCACGAAACATTAGCTCCTTTTCCTCTGCTACAGCCATGCTGATTTCCTTACTGTTGTCTGAGAAAACCAATGACACTTCTGCCATGGGACCTACAACAAGATTCACTCCCTAATACACATTACTCCCAAATAAATCTTTAGTGAAAAGTCTCCATATTTTTTAAAATTCATTTTATTGGGAACTCGTACAACTCTTATCACAATCCATACAAATGCACTTTTGTACATTTGTTTCCCTCCTCATTCTCAAAACAGTTGCTTTCTACTTGAGCCCTTAGTATCAGCTCCTCATTTTCCCCCTCCCTCCCCACTGTCCCTTCCCTCATGAACCCTTGATAATGTATAAATTATTATTTTGTCATAGCTTACACTGTCCAACATCTCCCTACACCCACTTTTCTGTTGTCCATCCCCCAGGGAGGAGGTTATATGTAGATGCCTATAATCGGTCCCCACTTTCTACCCCACCTTCCCTCCACCCTCCCAGTATCGCCACTCTCACCACTGGTCCTAAAGGGAACATCTGTTCTGGATTCCCTGTGTTTCCAGTTCCAATGTATTTAAATTCGCCCTCTCACTTCGCTTCTAACCTTTGTCCCTATTTTATCTTCTTAGCAGTTACCATCACTTGACATTTTATACATTGATTCCATTTTTTCCCTCTCCTTTTGCTGTATCTCCAGTGCATAAGAAAGAAGTACTTGAGGAATAAGTAAATATTGTAATAAATATCTACTGGATGGATGGATGCATGAGTGATTGGAAAATTAGTTAGGTGAATAAGTGAAAGAAAGCAATAGTCCTTACTTCATAAAAAGTATCTCCAAAATACAGATGTGGATTTCTATAGACTTTTTAATTTCAAATACTTAATTCTGCTTTAAGGACTACAAATTAGCATTATGTTTTAAAATTATTTCAGAAGTCTTAGATTATCTGAGCTAGATAAATAGAATAAGTTATTTGATTTTGAAATGAACAAGACATTGATGATTGAAAAAACTATAGCGTTTTCTAAACAGACAAACTAACCAACACTCTGATTTTAGAGTTAGCATTTTGTAGTCACTGAGAAAATTATTAGAAGCAGAAGAGGTTTGATCATCAATGTTCTGCAGTAGATTCCTGCATAGACATGTATGCTTCTTCTCTTCACTCTTCCCATTAGTGCTGTCTCACTAGAAGGATTATAAGGTTATAGACTTTTTTTTTACTTTATCAAAAGATGTACTTTTTTGCATAATTTAACATTAAATAAACTGAACTTATAATGCATATCCATGTAGTATTTTCTATACCTTTTATTTGTTTTCAAATAAGTGCCTTTTTGGTTTTGAATACATCTGAACAATGACAGTAAGTGTGTATTTATTGTGTACTCAGAGAAAGTATTGCTTCTATTTTTATTCTTATAGAGAGACACAGCTATTAAAAATACAAGACATATCACTTGAAAAATTTAGTAAAATGTGTGAATTACACACTTTCTGTATTGTGAGGCAACCGAAAAAATGGGAAGTTTTATAAGTAATTCTGTTTTACCAAAACCTTAGATAGTCTGAATAATCTAAGAGTATTTGAGTAAAAATACAGTACGACTACTTTAACTTTTTTTTTAAATGCCATTTACAAAAATTTAAAGTATGAAATTTCATTTTAAACAAGAAAGAAAGGAACTTTACAACTTCCTTCTTGCCTAGTTGTGCAATGAAACAAAGAAGCAGAGTTAAAGAGAAGAGGTATGTTCCGGAACACCCAGAAGAGGGAGCCTAATGAGGCTGAGGTTAACAGAGAAAGCATAGATGAGAAAGGAGCCGAGCTCCAAATGAGACCGTATAGCAAAACACACATAGGGGAAACATCTTCAAACTGGGAGTCAGGATCAGCCATGACTGGATATCCAGGAGTTGGCTCCAACTCATGATAGCCTTATGATAGCAGAATAAAACATTGTCTCATCCTATCACATCCATAAGTATATCTGAGGCCATTGTTGTCGCTATTGTACAATGTCTTTCAGTCTAAGTGGATCATCTTCCAGTCCTGAATCATGTATGGTCTGTTGTGATCCATGGTTTTTCATTGGCTAATTTTTTGAAAATAGTCTCCAGCCCTTTATTCCTATTTTGTCTGGAAACTTCTTTGAAACATTGCCCACCATGGCTCATCCTCATGGTATTTGCAATACTGGTGACTAAGGGATAGACACGTAGTGGAAGTTTGCCAAAAGATATTAGGGGAAAAACAGATATTATGAGTTGTCCAAGCTGTTGAGGAGGACACTATCACATTTGGACACTGCAGTATCCGGGCATGAAGAGAGGTGGAGAGAAGTACGACTTGGTACTAATCTAACTTTACTTGTGAAAATGTCTTACCTACCCTACTGGGAGGCAACCCTACAATTCATTAGCTTTGCAGTGGCGAATCCCTCAGAAGTGGACCGCCTATTCCCTCTTCCTGTTTAGGGTCTGGAAGATCCACTGAAACCTATCCATCATGGGTATTTGAAAGTTTCCCGTAATAGCAACATGCAATTTACTACAGCACAATAAATTAACAGATGACTAATTGGCAGAGAATATTAAAAATAGCAGGAAGAACAAAAGTCTGTCCTGAAAGAAAAACAACCAGAATGCTCTATGGAAGGTAGGACAAGACTCTGTCTCAGGTGATCAGGAGAGACTGGTCCTAGGGTCGGACTTCGGTCATCGTGAGGTGGATTGCCACAATGGGATGAAATGGGACAATAACTGTAAATACAACATGAATGTACAACATGAGTTTGATCCAATTATAGGTATCCGAGACAACCTGACACACCCAACAATCTAACAATTTAGCATTATAGGCTAGCATTCTGAGAAGAGAGTTTGGAGCTAGCAAAGGACCTTGAATCTTCCTATTATCCAATTTATACTTGTTGAATAATAAATGCAAAGTGCCTTTTACTTTTATAAGTGAATGTTTAATCAATAAAGTAAAAGTAACACAGAAGGGAACATTAATTTGAGAACAAAAAATAGTAATATGTTCATTTAAATGTTTATCTTATAGAAATACTTTCCACTAAAACAAACTCAAAGTTTCCATAAGGCGAAATATACATTTTGAGAAAATGTCAAGGGCCATGATGCAGCAGTTTCTAAAATGAAAGGTCTTTCTCAGGCATAACCGTAGCGTGTCACCCCACCACGATGCAATGATTTCTGCCAGTTGTCTGGCAGGAAAACCATGCGGTAGGGACGGGTCTGGTTCCCAATGTGAGAACAAAATGGGATGCACCATCCAGGTTGCCTAACAGTGGGAGAAAGCCCCCCAAGGATGGGTCTCTACACAGACTGCCTCGGAGGTCTCTGGCGCAGGGGGACTTGACTCAGGCTATTAACAAAGACATTTTACTCAGCAAGGCTTTCATCAATAAGGATTTTATTGTGCAATCCACTGAGCATTTGAATGAAAAATGAAAAGCAATTTAGACTTTGCTTAACCTTTTAGACTTTTTTGTTTGTTTTAATTTTACCTTTTTTGAAATAATAAAAGCTGCTTAAGATACACAGGGATGAATAGGCCTGACTTGTCAAGTAATTCTCTTAACTCTTGGGAGGTGGTTTACTCTTCCTTTAGAAAAAGCTTTTCAGGGAGGTCAAGGTCGTAGACAAGAAGCATGACAGTGCTTGCCAATGCCAGCAATTCGAGTCAATGTGCGCGGTCACCTGCACGTGATAACGATTTTCAAACAACCTTTCTGTGACATTTAAATTTATACTTCTATGTTTCTTTTTATTAGAGAAAATCCATTTTTGTTTTGTTTTTAAATGGCAGATCTTATTATAATAACTTTATTTAAACCTGTAAATATTTGTAAACTTTATCTCAGAGGATCAATAAAATAAAAGGGCTAAATGGGTTACATCTGACCCCAATAGTTGCATTTCTAGTTATCTATCAAGAAAATGGGGAAAATAACAAAGGCGGTTGTGAGTATTAAATAAACTTACATATGCAAAGTCCTTCCAATAAAACTACGTAGTATTTACGCAGTAATGCAGTGTCAAAGTCAGCTATTGTTAGTACAGTTTTGGAATTCCAAGAGACGAACATGTTACTGCTTTTCCTTTATCCATGTAATTCACGGACGGCATATTGACATTATGTCCCTGGCATTTACCATTCTTAGGGTTTGTATTCAATGCCTTAATATTTCAGAGGTTTTATAGAAAATAAAGACAATTTCTTTTTACTTCTCTGAAGCATTAGTCTGAACATTGTTATTACATGTGTGCTGTTTAGGATGCAATTTAGCACTGACTTCCCTTACAGCAGGTGTGAAAACCCTCAGGCCACAGGCCAAAGAGTGGCGGCTCAATGCTGTGTCGCCAGAAGGCCCAGCAGCACCCGGAGCTGGCAGGATTCCTCCTACCTTCAGCTGTGAAAATATAAGAGCGCATTTGCAGTGTTATCTGATAAACACATAAGCCGGAGCTATTTTTCTTCCGTAATTCTCAGTTTCCTTTTGCCCTTTCAAAAACTGTCTCTGAGTGTGTTTGAATTGTTGGTATATAAGAATGTGTGTGTGTTCAATCATATGAGATTAGACACAGAGTTGCAAATAGATTTAGCTAGGGTAACTCAAGTCACTGCCGCTCACCTTAGTGATGATTTTAACGAATTACCTTAACATCTGAAGGATGTTCTTATACAGATCAGATGAAGAATGAGGACAGTCCATCTAGTTGGCATGATTACTAACTGGTTATGCTTATATAATCTGACCACAGGTTTATTGTCTCTATAATAGGAGAGTGCGTTATAGCCTGCGACCTGGGTGGACCAGATAGATGCCCAACTACTTTCACATACCCCTAAAGCATATAAGTACTTATGTATTTTTAGGTGAACAAAATAAACACCAGTTAGTCATACAAATAACTGAAATGAACTTAAGGGGACAGCATGAGAAGCTGTGTAAATATATGTGGAGAAAAGAAAATATTTCCCCATGACTGCTGTGTGGGCTTCCTGCTCCTCCCGGACCTGTCTGAGATTCTCCAAGCAGACGCAATTCTTCTTGCAATCACATTGTCACACTCCATTATGAGGAAGCAATTAAGCCCATAATAAGTTAAGAGGTGATGTTTTGTTTTGCTTTGTTTTGTTTTAATCTCACACAACCTTTAATTCGTTAGCTTTGGAAAACAGATAGGACTTTTTCAATTACACCCTCCAAATACTTTTCTCATTCTGAGTGTTTGAAAAACAAATGTATCTTAGATCCAGTGCTTTTGTGTTCACCAATCTGGGCATGATTTAGTGGGCTTTAAAGAGATAGCAAGTGCAGAGTAAGGAAATCAGATTTACATAATTTTCTGCTTGCTTACAGAACCCAGCAGTTGAGATTACCTTTTACATTTGGGAAGACTGTTTTAATATGATAAGATGAAATACCACCTAAGGTACACTTGATCTTGCTAGTTTGACTTCTTAAATAAATTATGGGCTGATTTGTCCCAGTGAGTTTTAACATAAATTGCTATTGTAATCTAAGAAAGCAATTCTGAAAGAGGCTGCTTTTTCACCTCATCTGCATAAAAAGATTTAGGTTATTTCTACATTTATTCTTTTCTCTGTGCAATTTATTTGCGGTAACTTTAAATAGCAGGAATGACAAAAACCCATGCTTTATCCTTTCCATCCATTCTTCTGTTCATGCCTGGGAAGTAGCAAACAGCGGCACACGTGGAGGAAAGACCAGGGGAAGAAGTCTCGTAGACTGAGAAAGGGGGTTCATGCATGTATGTGCTCCTGTTTGCCCCAGTGGAAAATCAATTACATCGCAGCCTTAAGGAAACACACAAGTTGAGCCCAGGGCTTTACTCTATCTTATATACATCTTCTTTATTTACTTGTAAGCTTTTTAAAAAAAAACTCAATTATTTAGTTTGGTGTCCTTGCAGCTTCAATCACTGCTGTAAATGATGAGTATATGAGTATATTGCTTTATTACATCTGTAAAATGCTTTCATAGCAGTACCTAGATTAACGTTCTAGTAAATAGACAGGGAATGGAAATCTTAAGTAAAGAACATCTTTAGAATTTTCTCCAACATATTGATCATGATTTATTCTTCTTTGTATGCCTGTGACATTAAGCATAACTATGTACAAAATAGATGTTGAATAAATACTTCTGTTTAGGGTTAAACCCCAAAGAGCTAGAGACTCCCTATATATAGCGACCAAGCCAAAATAATTGACCAAGAATTGGCCTGAGATACATCGGTTTATCTGCAGTAGGCACACCCAGGTGCTGGTAATGTCTAGGGTGACGTTCCATGGCAGACCGGTAGCTGAAATTGTTGACACATCTCAGCAGTCTGGATGATTTATTGCAACAGCAATCGTGGCAGCCCAGAAAAAGAAAAAAAAAACATTACTGGAAACACTAGAGGTGAAAAGACTGAGAAATGAGAGGCACTAGCCTGAGTAAATCATGACCATCATCCAAAATATATGCAGTGTTGGGAGATGCATTCAAAGTGACTAAGACCTTCCCCCAAACTTGCAATACCACTTTGATGGTCCCTGTGAGTTCTGGAGAAAAGAGACCAGTGGGATTCATTCCAAAGCGAAAGTGTTCCACTTGAAAGCTTTAAAGGAGTGTTGGGTGTAAGCACTGTGGCACCTGAAAGTCTAACTCTTGCTTTTTCTCTAAGGGGCAAGCTACTGAACCACTGAGGACTGGTTTGGCATGTCCCTGAGAGATAGAATGGTTCTCTCGGGAGTTAGGTCCTGGGGCAACAGCAACAGGAGATTATTGTAGAGTCCCGGAAAATACAGGAGACATTCTTCATCTTTTTCAGATATTTTAATGATCATGGTCTGCTGCAGCTTTTAGATTAATAATTGATAGGCACTGGGTCATCGTTAATGCTGGTATGCAATAAATCCCAGGGCCCTGGCAGCTTTGTCCATTGCTGCAACAAATGGGTATCATGTCACAGTGCTAGTTCAAGATTCCATGCATCTGTTCAATGAGTCTAGTGGTGGTGAGATAGTAGGGAAGGTGACAGTACCAAGCTATATCATGCTGTCAGTCCAGTCCTGCATCTGTGGCTTTCATGGTCACTGGTGACATCGTTGGTTGCCAAAGTCAGCACAGAACTCAAGAGGCCACTAGTGGTAAAGTAATGCATATGCCCTCTTGGAAGTTACATTGCTTTAGACACCCTGCTCTTCACTTGGCCCATCCATGAACAATGGATTTAACCATTTGTACCTCCCAGGCTACTCCTCACAAAACAGTTCCAAGCATCATGCCCCCAAGTAAGTACACACCCAGAATGTACCCAGGGATGTGGAAGGTATACATCTTGTAGTCTTGAGTGGGCAGGTGGGACCACTTGGTGCACTCTTACTGTGCTATCTCTATAACCATTGAGGGGGCTAATCAGCCCCTAAAACGTTTGAATATTGACATGAATGCAAGTGCACTCGGTGCCACTATTCTTCATGCAGAATCGCTGAGCAGTAACAGACTGCCCCTCCTCCTGCATGTATCTGGTGGGCAGCAGTTGTGAGAGGTCTACACCTGGTGGTCAGAGTGGCCAACCTTAGACATTATTCCGGGCCAGATCTTAAATGGAGGGATCTCTGCTATTTCCTCTTTCCAATGCTCCCAGCAACCCTTTCCACCACAATGGGTGCCTGGAAGTGGCTAATGAGCACTGCCGTGGTGCTCACTTGCACTCTTGCTTCACAGGTAATTTCCGGCCCTCGACAGTCACTGTGCCTTCTTTGCACGGCCATCTCAACTTCCATGGCAATAATGGACATTACACGAAAGGGATCAAGCTTCCTTGCAGCCAGCACTTTGGTATCTTTCTGAGCCTTAATAAACCTTACTCTAGTCAAGGGTCCTGAAGCTACTTGTGGCATTTTCAGGGCTCCCAGACTCATGCACTGGTGCCCAGGTTTCGAACTACTACACTAAGGGGCCAAATATGGAAGCCAATGGCCACTCTGGGGTTTTCCCTACCAAGTCCCATCCCCGTATGCTGTTTCTGGGACTCCAGGTGTTTTTAGGTTTCCTGGATGGCTCAACAATTATTTGGGCTGAAGCCCCCAAATGAAGGAACTCCTGAGACATAGATATCATGAAATCAAGAAAATGACCTGGAGACAGATCATTTTATTTGACAGACCTGGAGACCTTTGAGACAGATCATTTTATTTGCACTGAGGGTCTTACAGATTGGAACAAATAGTACTGCTTTTTCCAGCAGTGAACAGCTGGACAGGGAGGTATCCACTATGGACATCGTTGTGAGGACTCTTTATACCACTGAACCCACTGACACCATGGCACTAATATACCCCAAACTCATTACTAAATTAGACACTGTTGTGTGCACCATACTGTGTTTTCCTGATATGGGGGGAGGGGGCGGAACTATAAACACCCATAATGCCTCTGGCTATGCTTCAGTGCCCTGGCCAAGAAACATGGGAAACAGCTAAAGTGTGACAATTCTGGAGTGTTAACTAACGTCCCTACAGCTTATTAATTTAATCTACAAAGGTAGGAATTAATTAATTGTTACAGAGAAACTGTACACTTCACCTTATAACTATGATTGAGCTGATGAATCATGTGAAGAGTACCATTCAGTGGTGAGAGTTTGTTTAACAACTGTCAACAGTAAAAGGAATTATTTTAAAGTCCCATGACTATGCACCTAAGAATTACATCCTTGAGACCAAATAAATAGCTTTTTAGAAGTGATTAATATATTACAAACCACCTTAATAAATATTTTCACTTCATACCCACCATAACTTCTGGGCACTAATAAACTCAGATTCCCTGGGTGCTCAGCTGCTATGTGAGAGGTTGAAAGTTTGAGTTCACTCACTCAGAGGCCCTGGTTTTTTAAAAAGCAGCCATTGAAATCCTATGGGGCATACAGTTCTACTTTGACATTCATGGCTTCACCATGAGTTGCTATCTACTCATGGTAGATGGTCTCCTTAATTAATAACCTCATTTTATAGATTTGACCTTGAGGCTCACAGAACTTGGCACTTTGTTTAAAGATCTTCAATTTTAACAATTCTTAACTCTTAAACATATTGAAAATGAATTAACTTTGCTAAAGAAAAATGATCATCATGAAAAAAAGGAAGTGAAGAGATTAAGAGAGGGAGGAAATCCTCTGGGCATCCCTTCCAGGTGGCCTGCCCACATGTTTGATCATTATATGATGTCATTGCTGCTCTACCCTGTATTCCACACCAGAAATACGAGGCCTGCAGGCTTACAATAGTAAGTGATTTGCTTCAAGTCACAGAACTAGTTTTCCCAGCTTTATGGCTCGCCCACCTCTGACTACGGCCTACCTGTGCAGTAACGTCAGGTAGTATTTCCAAATGGAAAATAAGAAACCAAATGTCTTTAAGTGACATTTAAAAATGAGTGACATTCAATAGTTTGCTTCAAAGTTCTGTCATTTTCTATTCATTTAAAATATTTTTTGAATTGATTATTTTCTTAATTTTAAAAAGGAATTTGGAACTTTTCAACAAACACTCAACTGTAATCCTTTGGGAGAACAAACATTTCTGTATGCATATTTAAATCATATGTGGAATTATTAAACTCATATCATTTAGAAAACATATCTAGAAACAGAAAAGAGGACTCAAGATGCCTGATATGAGGAGAGACGCATGTGCCAGACTCCAAAACGAATGTGTGTGTGTTGTGTTGTTGTTTCAATCACAGCCTCCCCAGACTCTTCCTTCCTTCGAAGTGCTCCCAGCTCCTTGTCCTCTCCAGAGCTCATTCTGCTACCGCGACTTCCCTTTACTTACAAAATAGTGTTCCTAATTCACTGTCAGCCAATGAAACAGTGCCTTCCCTGACTTACTTTCCTGTGGTTGCTTCGTCACATTCAGGCAAAAGCCGTTTTTCTTTAAGTGACTTAGGACCCTGCCTTCAGAATTCCACAGTAAGCCTTCACCGAAGTCGATACCTTTGTCCTTCAGAAAGCAGAAATGGTATGATGACTCAGGCAGTGGAGAAAACTATTCATGGAAGACCATTCTGAAAATGTGAGGAATATGGAACCAGTCAAGGAGTATTTCCGTGAACACTGTGAACCATACAGATGTGAATGGAGCATTCAACCCACAAATAAGCCAGTTCTGTGACCAGAGATGCTGCCACTCTGTGTCAGCCAGTAGGCACAGTGCAGCCCGGTGCAACGAGGGGATGGTGGAACAGACATTTGGCTTTAGCGTTAAAACAGAAGTGCAATGAAAAAGAGGAAGACCTTGACAAGATGACAATGACCCAGTGGCTGCAAAAATGAGTGCAAACATAACAATTATGAGGGCCGGGGAATGTCTCGTTTTATTTTCTTGTGCATGGTTATCCCTGTAAGTCAAAACTGACCTGATAGCCCCTAAGAACAACAACAAATATGTACACATGTAAAAACCAAGCTCATGGCCATCGGGCGTGTGCTGACTCATAGAGACCCCAGAGACAGAGTAGAACTGCCCCTGTGAGTTTCTGAGCCTCAAACTGTGAACAGGAGTAGAAAGTCCATCTTTCTCCCACAGAGAAAGTACTAGCTTTGAACTACTGACCTTACAGATCGCAGCCCAATAGGTAACTACTATGCCTTCAAGGTTCATGTATAGAACACTCTTGTAATGTGGTAACCGGAGTGCCACTTATGTAAACCTCTGTTTGCCTTCTTGGTGACTTCGTGTTTAAATTCAGATGTGGATAAGGCTGCTCTGTTACTTCTCATAAGTTACTAGCTGCCATAACACTTTAACTTGGCAAAGGATCGCCTCACTCATATGTGAAGAATATCAGAAATTTGCAAATAGGATAGATAAGTAATAGTTTAATATTGGAAGATATTCCAGTAAGATTAGTGGAAACATCCATAGGGCTTACTTTGTCCTTTATTATATTCCTTTATCTTCAGGAAATAAAAATGTATAACGATGAGATATTAACATTTACTTATTTCCCTTTGTGGTAAGAGGGGAGATGGTAATCTGTCATTTCAAAATTTGAGCTTAAAAAAGTACATCCCAGTGCAATAAGTAGCCTAAGCATGTTTATAATAAATGGCTTTATGGTTGCTTACCTTAAGTTTCATATGTAAGCATACAAGGAAATTTGGGAATTATTTTTGAACATTAGAATGATACATTTTCTATTTATAATTATAATTAATCTTAGTGTGAAGTAGAAAATATATATTAGAATACATGTATTTAAATTGGGTTCTTTGAATTCAGTAGTCACTACTTTTAGATCAGTGTACTAAGAAGGTAAAGAAATGTTACTGTAATAAAGCAAAATTGACATATTTATTGCCTTTAAACTGTAGTTTTACTCTCTCATACTCTGTGGTTCCCTTAATCCCTTTTCCATTTTTCAAGTTTTCAAGCCTTGACTACATGCATGAATAATAAACTGAAGCTGCTCCTTCACTTGAAAACAAAACAAAAGTGTATTTTATATGGAGATGTTCTGAATGCTAATTTTCTGATTTCATTGTGTACCTTTGAGAAACTGATAAATCAACACATAGTCAAGACATATATATGTAAAATGTGATAGATGTCTATTCTTTTGTTTCTAGGCAAAATTATCTTTTATGGGACTAAATTAGCCATTCACAGCAAATTCCTAGTGTAACAATTATTTGATCGAGAATAAAAAATTAAGAACTTCAAATGTTTAAGGCCGAACAATACCCAAGTTGAATGCATTAGGGGACATGTAAAGAAGATACCTATTTACCATACACTTTGGAAATTACCTCTAACATTTGATAGTTCAAAAAAAGTATCTCTTTTCCAGTATGCACATCATAAAACAACTTTTTTGTATTTTATTGGTGAAAATGCCTAATTGAAATATCTTTGAACTGTTGGATAACTTACTAGGCTTTGAAATGATTTTGGTCATAGTAGATTTTGAAACATTTTCAGACTGTACTTGCTTCATTCAATATTAATAAGCAATGAGAATTATAAAATCTTGAAACAAGATACTAAATAAATTAATATGGGCAGTGCAATGTTCCGGAAAGGGCACTAGGTTTGCAGTGCCCAGACTTCCATTAACTATTTGTGTAGCTCTTCTCCCTTCAATCTTTAATACCAGTTGGCTTTAAAATGAGATACAACACTAGAGTCTCTCTGTTACCTACTGTCATCATTGCTCCTATTGGGCTTATACTTTGACAAAGGAGAATAGCTTCTCTCCATATTACTTTAACCCAGAACACTAATAATATGTGATTTGACATGATCCTCATTCCTTTAGAAAGCAATATTTCCTTTCTACTTGATTATTAATTCTTTAAAGTCAATATAGAGTGTTGTTAGCTTGAATAACACTAAGCACAAGATCTAACAGATAATTGGTGCATAAGACACATTTTTGTACAAATAATATGACCCCCAAATCCACTGCCATGGAGTTGATACCACCTCATAGGGACCTCAGAGCACAGGGCAGAGCAGGCCTTTCCGCTTCTGAGACTGTCAATCTTTAAGGGAGCTGACTGACTCTTCTGTCTCCCAAGGAGTAGTGGGTGCATTTCAATCATCGACCCTGGATTAGTTGTCCAACCCACTTAACCTACTGCACCAGCAGGGTCCTAAGTAATCTGATGACTGGCATAAAAACAACAATACCTATGTTATTTTTTTCTGATTTATCTAAATCCAGAATATCTACTTGTCCATTCCAGATGCAAAAGTAAGTAAGTTTTAGGTTAAGAATAATTGGCTGCTAAAGTTGAGGTCTCCATAAACTAAAAAGCTTTGTTTTATGAAATCATAAGAAGGTTTGTCTTAGTGTTTTATGAACAAAGGGATTATGATTCTAAATTTAGCACTTGATATGATGGAAATATCATATGTAATCCCAAGGCACATTATTTCAGTTAGAGTAAACACCTATCAAACAGTAATATCAATGAACAGATTTGTAATATTAATAGGAGTAAGAAAGAAGCTGTTCCAATACAATAGCTTTAAAATGTACTTCTCTCTTTTTTAAAATTAAAAATTTCATTGGGAGGCTCTTAAAAGTCATAACAATCCATCATTCAATTGCATTAAGCACACTTGTACATAAGTTGCCATCATCATTTCCAAACATTTCCTTTCTACTTGAGCCCTTGGTATCAGCTCCTCGTTTTTCCCTTCCCTCCCCCAGCCTCATGAACCCTTGATCAATTATATATTGTTGTTGTTATTAAGTGTCTTACACTGTCCATTGTCTCCCTTCACCCACATTTCTACTACTTGTCCCCCAGGAGGAAGGCTATATAGCCAACCTTTTTTTTTTACCATCTTGACTAGTATAAAAGAAATTATAATCTGTACACCATCTGTGGTTTTTAAACAGAAATTTTCTAGGAAGAAAATCTTTATAAATCAAACCAAAACTAAGCCAAACTCATTGCCATCGTCAGTGCCAATTTATAGCCACCCTATAAGGACAGGGTAGAACTGTCCCTGTGAGGTCCCAAGACGGGAACTCTTCAGGGGAGCAGGAGAAAGCATCCTCTTCCTCCGGCCAAGTGGCAGGTGGTTTCAAACTGCTGCCTTCGTGGCTTACAGCCCGACTCAACCACTACGCCAACAAGGCTACTTGAAAAATCAAAATGAACTGCAGAATGTATTTGTCCTGGAGGCATTATAAAAATGTATTCGTTTTTGTTCTTTGCATTTTGTTGTTTGTTGAGTGAGATTGGACAAAGATTCTGTAACATCTGATTTTTGTATGCATGTCTCAAAGTTACTCCCAGAGCAGTTGCATTTCTGATTTTACATCACCTTAGGATGAACATGCTAGTCAAGCTGGAGACTTAAAAAAGGAGCATTTCATGGTTGTCGAGGAGTATTTTAGAGTTGGAATTACATAATAAAAATATAAGAACTATGCATGCCTTTGAATATTTAAGAAATAAAAAGGAAGGCAGAACTCTCATTAAGCAATGTTGCTGGTCTAGCAGAAGCCAAAATGATGCCAGCATACAATAGAGAGTGATATTTCTAGGATAAAATACAGGAAGAAAAAAATGCCAAGTTTAATTAAGATTTCAGGACCTTTTGTTCATTATTAAGGATATGTGTCAGGTAATAAAATAAAGCAGATTTCATTAAAAAATGCCACTCTCATAAGACAAGAGGAGTGAAGGAAAAAATACCATCTGTAATAGTATTTGTTTACTTAGAACTCATGTAGTTATCAAAAATTAATCACTTGCACTCTATTATGGATTGAATTCTGTCCCCTCAAAATATGTTTGTAAATCCTTATTCCAAAACCTGTTTGAGAATGGGTTGTCTTTGTTATGTTAATGAGACAAGATTAGTGAATTGTGTTTTAAAGGCAATCGCTTTTAAGATATAAAAAGAAATTAAGCAAGCAAGCAGAAAGAGAGATAGGGTAAGGTAGATGCCAAGACACATGAAAATCTTTCAGGAAGCAGAAGTGGAAGATACATGGATTTTCCTATAGCGCTGACAAAAATGGAAAGCCTTCCTAACCTCAAACCTCCTGAATTTGGGGACAACACATTTCTGTTCAGCAAAGCCATCCACGTTTGGTGCTTTTGTTATAATAACACTAGATAACACAGTCAAGACTTCATATTTGCAATCTAATACAGTTCCTCTTCATGTGAGAATGTTGTCTCTGGTAGGGGTCCTCTAAAATGAGCAGCTTCTTGCAGATGATTATTTGGAAAGGCATTTCAAACAATATTGGGGACAACTGGGACAAATAAACAATGGAAAGAGGGAAAGAACATGATATTGACCTGTTCTGGTGGTCTGAGCTCCATCCTACTGGTGACTCTCTCTGAGCAGACATTTGAGATGTGCTTTGAATGCTACTCTCCCATCTCCACTCATTTGCCCCACACACAGCTTTCTGAAATAGCAGAAGCTGAATTAGAAAAAGAACAAGAGGACACACAAGCAGTGTATACTGTATAGTATATAGTATATAACAGATAATTTGAAATTTATCTCACATGAAGATTAAAAAAGTAGCTATTTGTTTATTAAGACCTTAAAATGTACAGTCACCATGCTTGCTAACCACTGGGATAATAGTAAGATTGACAGCAGTAAAGAAATTCAATAAACAAATCATCATCTCTGCCATTTTGGAGCTCACAATGTAGGTGAGGTTTAAATTGCAATGGGAATACAAGGGAAGGAGTAAGAGATGGCTCGATAGATAAATCATCATAGAAGTTTTTTTGGCACTAGGTCCTTAAGGAAAATAAAGGAAAGCCAAGACAGTGTATTGAAAGACAACAGGTGAAGCTGGTTACAAGTTGAAGAGATCTAGATTATAAATCCAAAAGTCTTAAGCCTACGGTTTTCTCTGAGCAGTTGACCTACTGAGAGGAAACGAGTACAAAGAGGACACGCAAGCAACAGAGACAGAAGGCCATGCACGGCAGGCATTCATTAGACCTTTACAATTGCTAATTCATTTAATGATGAAAAGTGCTATTCTGAATCTCTAGAGTTATGTTTTAGAAGGAGCATATTGTTGCATGGTGGTTACTGTTTCAAATTTATAGACTTCGAGGCTTACGTAACTTCAACCAAATAATCTAGATATTTTTACCTGGGTCAAAGTACATTACTACTTCGTATATAGATAAATACTAATATATTTTTTAAAGGTGACTATTCAATAATCAAAGTTGCTAAGGAACCTGGGTGGCATACCTGGGTAAGAGGTGGACTGCCAACCACGACGTCAGCAGTTTGAGCCAGCCCCTCGAAGGGAGAAAGAGGGCCATGCCAACACAAATCAACAGGCTCAGAAACCCTGCAGAGTAATTCTACTTTGTCTTACAGGCTGGCTCTAAAGTGATTTGATGGCACTGATTTTATAAGTCGCTATATACTATACTTATCAATTCAGCTTATTTCCATATTTCAACAACACCGGGAAGCTATTCTATCCTCTTGATTAAGCCAAGGAAACTGAGCCACAGAGCTCAGAATAACCTTCTCCAGTTGACACAACATGTAGGTCATGTACTTGACTGCAACAAAATAAGGTGTACAGCAATAACTCACATATTCAAATACCAGGCCCAGAAAAATGCAATTATCTAATAGTGACCTTGTGTGCGTGTGTGTGTGTGTGTGCGCGTGTGTGTGACTATGATTCTATGTACTTATGTGTGGTATGTCTTCAGAGACATCCAAGAATGTAAGCTTTCTCTTTTGAAATGAAATTTGGATCTGCAATGGTACTCAATGGAATTTGGGTTTCTGAGCCCAAAGTTCTTGAATGATGATTTTATCTTCCTTATAGTGCTCCTATCTTATTATGACCATTATAGCAAAAATTCTTTAAAATGCAGAAACTTGGAAAAACCAACAATAATGTATACTTTAGTTCGGCTTGCCACTGATCTGTCAGCTGGTCCTGTTGTGTTGGCCAGCATGTTGTTGTGATGCTGGAAGCTATGCCATGAGTATTTCAAATACAAGATGAATGGCACTCAATATACTAGTGAGGTAGAAAGCAGAGCCAGCCTTTGTGGCAGTTACGTAATCTCCTGTCAACTTGAGTGGCGTGTAGCCTGTCAATCAGTTCATAACCAATGATGTCTCTGTGTGGGCACAGCCTTCTCCTGAGGATTCTGGGAACTCCTGTCTTCCTCCCTGGAGGCAGGACGCACTCTCTCTCTGCTTCACATTCTCTTGACAAGACACATGGAGCTATGCTGATGACAACCAGAGCCTTGGAGCTGGTGGAGCCACATGGCGAGCCGCTCCAGGGCTGAGATGCTTCCATAAGACTTTTCACCCACTGGCCTGTGATCTACCTGCTTTTGGCATCATTGCATGTGCTGTGTGAGTCTGTATTAGAATTTATGGGCTAGTATCAGACATATGGGCTAATATGGGACTTAGAGGCTAATATCAAACATATGGACTTGATCTGGACTGAGCTGGGATGTTTTCTTAATATAAAACTACTCTTGGCTATAAAACTCTCTCTTACATGCATCTGAGTGTTTCTGGATTTGTTTCTCTAGTCAAACCAGACTAACACAGTGTTAGTGATTACAAATAAGAAGAAGCACCCACAAACATCAATTAATAATAAGATTGTGGAATGTCCAAATTATGAACTTAGGAAAATCAGATGTCATCAAAAATGAAATAGAATGCATTCAGGTTGATATTTAGGCATTAGGTAGGTGAAATGGACAGGTATTGGCCATTTAAAATTAGACAGTTATATGATCTACTACTCTTGACAATGATATATTGAAGATGAATGATATCTCATATATCATATAAAAGAAAACTTCAAAATTGATATTGAGGTAACAATGCTGTCAGTGAGACATTGCTATCCATACTCCAACAAGGAACACCAGTTAACATGACTATTATTCATATTGCACATCAACCACTGTTAACTAAATGAAGAACTAAAGATTTTTACCAACTTCTGCAATTGACCAAACATATAATCAAGGTTCATTAATAATTACTGGTGAATAGAATATGATTGTTGAAAACAAATGGATCAGTTGTTGGATAATATGGCTTGGTGATAGAAACAATCCTGGAGATTTCATGGTAACATTTGGCCAGACCAACAACTTATTCATTGTGAATATCTTTCTTAGCAGTATATACTATGATTATATATACGGACCTTGCCATATACATCACACAGGAATCAATCAACTACATCTTTGGAAAGAGGCAATAAGGTGGTTTAATATCATCTCTCAGACATATGCCATGGGCTGACTATTGAACTGATTATCCATTGCTCATGTATTCAAGTTGAAACTGAAGAAAATTAAAATAAGTCAAGACAAGAGCCAAGGTACAATCTTGAGTACCTCCCACCTTATTTAGAGACCATTTTTAACAAGAAGGCTGACACATTGAACACTGAAGACCAAGATCAGAGAAGATGTATGTTGACATCAAGGACATCACACATGAAGAGAGTGAAAGGTCAGTGTGAAAAAGCAAAGACCTGACCTTGAAGGCTGAAGTACACCTGACTCAAGCCATGGGTTTTCAAATTGCTTTATATGCATGAAAAATCTCAACAATAAATAAGAAGGCTCAAAAAAGAATTGATGCCTTTGAATTATGGTGTTGAGAAAGAATCTTGAATATAGCATCGCCTGTCAGAAGTACAAACAAATCTTTTAAAAAGTCAAGGAGAATTCTCCTTGGAAGTGAGGATGGCAAGATTTTATTTCATGTACTTGCGGCATGCAATCAGGTGGAACTAGTTTGTGCAGAGAGACATCGTACTTGATGAAGTGGAGGGTCAGCAAAAGAGAGGCAGCTCTTCTGTGAGATGGATGAACGGAACACCGTGGCTTCAACCATGGGACCCACTATCGCCACACATGTGAGGAGGGTGCAGAAGGGGCAGGATGGCATCGTCCTGTATAGTGGAGAACTCTACGTGGGGTCCGACTCTGGCACCAAACGAATAACAACAGGAAGTACTTTAGTTCTTTATTCTAGTTATTTTGCCACTTCCAACTACTTCACCAAATGATATAAGTAGTATAAAAGTTAATGAGATATAATGCTTGCTTTCAACAAATGTAGACTACAGAATGAGAGGATCCTAAAAGTGGCTAAATCCAGAGTATCGGTAAAATCAAATGGCTATGGAAGAAAAGAATAATGAGAAATTAATTCCAATTGGAGCTACACAATTTAAAGAAGCTACATAGAAGGTCAGGAGAGCGAATCAGCCTAACTTATTTCTGGCCTTAACTTGCCTCTCAAGTCAATTACGTACATCACTCAACTTCCACTAGCCTCATCTCCTCTAAAAATCTCTAGGGTTGCACTGGATCAATCTGGGTCCCTAAGGGTTCTGCCAGCTCCCAACGTTGTGAATGGGTTGCATTTGAGGTGTGCATTGCTTTGATGAATGAATATTGTTACAACACAGAGATTCAGGCACATCCAGATGAAGGGGAAATGTGAGCAAATGTACAAACATAGCAAATGGCTGGGCATGTCTAAGAAAAGATTGTTTCTCCCCAGTGACTCAGGTACAAAAGGTGGGAGAGAGGCTGGAACGGTAGCTTGGAGAACATTTATAGGTCTTCAATTTTACACAAAGTCCTTTTGGTTTTATGGAAGTGTTTAAACAGCCAAAACATAAAGGAAAAAGTTAAAGAATCATTAAGAATAACTGAAAATCAATCTAGAGCATAAAAAGTGCAGCAATCTAAGCAAATCAGAACTGCAGGGCTGGATAATCACTGTCTTTATTGCATTTGAAAGGCTAAGAAAAAATGTAAAGGTAAAGGGAATATTTTAATGGAAAGGATAATCAAACCTTATGAAATATTTGATCCTTACTGCTTAAAGAACAAAGCTGAAAAATAACAGAAAAGTATAAAAATGATGTAGTGTAACTTTTCTAACTCCAAAGATTAGAATTTACTGAACAAGTCCCTTTGATCATTAAGGCATCAAGTTAAATACCCAATACAAACTTAAAACTTTCACACCTAGTCACCTACACAATGCCTCAAGAACTCTGTCAACTTGCAAAGCTGTTTACTGGTTTGAAAAGTCTTCTTCTTTGGCTTTTTTTTTAAAGCCATACTAGCAGTGTCACAGTGATGCTAAAGCTGATGGCAGTGACTATCAGTGACCTTCAGAACACAGCTGTTTCTATTTTTATTTCTGTAAAATCCACTTTTCTTCTGCTAGATGATATCTTAAAGGCACACACTAAAATCTAAGTGATCAAAGCAATTTGTATTGCATGTTTGTGTATATATTTCACACACCAGATCCAACTCCTAACAACACACATACACAAACACAGTATTGACAACATACTTCCGAACAGAGCCACTCTATATTTATGTAAATTACCCCTGATTGGCTAGGAAATGAATAACAAAAATATCCAAAACATTTAGAAAATATTGATTTCAAAATCTAGGCTTTGAGACTCTATTCCAATCTTGAGGAGGGCAGAAAGAGGCAGCAGCATTTGTTTCTATTTGTGTGATTACTTACGCAGTCCCTTTCACTCAAATGAAAGGTAATAGTATTAGAGAGTTGAGTTTCATCTGGCTATTTGCAGATAAAGCTATTTATCTACAAATTGGAATATTTCTGAATATGGATAATCACAGATGTTTGAAATTCCTAATGTAGTTGATGCTGAGTAAATAGGATGGTGTACCATGAACTTTGGCAAATGTTATTCAGTCAGCAGACAGGAAATCGAGGATGGTGCTCTGAAGGAGAAAGAACATAGTAGTTGCTAAGAACGAGCTTTCATGGGAATAGTCAGGAAAAAGAATGGTATATTTTCTCTAGTCATTCTCCTTACTATTTATAACACAAAATATGGAGACTTCCCATGAAAACAACTAGTTGAAATTTTTACACTTTCAAATGCTCATTCTATAAAATATGTCAGATCTTCCTGAAGATAGCTATGCAGGTTTTGAGACCAAAAAAATAGTAAAAATCTGTAGCATTAGAATAAGTTAAAGATTTCCTGTCTTTTGATAAAAATGTACCAAAATACACTTGTTAGCCTGGCTTCCTTTAAGTCAGATAAAGAAGGCAGATTGGCAGGACTTTGAAGCTACTCAGTGACTTCTTTTTCTCACTGAGTACAAGGGAGCTAGCTGTAGCAGAGGCTCCTGCCTTGGGCTTTAAGCCATCAGACTGAGAAAGGGTTTTGAGAACTAGATCAATGCATGGAGAAGTCTCTGCAGGCCCAGAAAACAATGAATTGCACGCACACACACACACAAAGGTTTATTGAGCAAAATGATATGGAAATCAGTATATTGGTGGCCTTACCTATGACAACTATGCTACTCAGGCGTACCTCACACTCAAAGCCTACAGCAAGAAGCTTGTAATGCAGGGTCCACAGACGTGAGTGTACAACAGCCACACAACCAAGACCCTCCATCAGAGCCTGTGCCCCGTGGCGTCAGGTACACGCGCCTCCTCCTACGACTTGGATCGTGGATTGCCACAGAAGAGAAGCAGAATAGCTTAATAAGAGGATGTCACATGTGCTGAGGGCAGATCCTTCCAGTCACCACAATAGAAAGTTGCACATCTAGTTACAAAGTATATCTGGGCCCAGCATGCGCCTCCCCTAGTTTCCACCCAGAGTCTAGGTCGAATTGGTGATATTTAAAAATCTGATGAGATCATAGTGTTAGGACATCCCTGCACCTGGTGGTGGTGGTTGAGGGTGGATGTTGCAAATGAGAAGAGAAAACTCTCTTTCAAGCAAACTTCCCCCACAGTTTATAATGAAAGAGGGTTGCACTGTCAATTGGAGCTAATCAATGGTGCATAATTTCTCCCTATAAACTCATGTGCTCTCTATTTTGAAACCACTTTAATCACTCTCTTTTACATGAAACCTAATTTGAGAGTAAATCATTTATTTCCCATTCAAGTGTAAGCTTCCTCAAGGAAATTTAAGTTGGGGCCAGCAGAGTTAATGTAGCTGAAGTAACACTACTAAAGATTACAACAGGAATCTTGAAAATATGTCTCAAAGCTACTTTAGTTAAGCTTAAGTAATTTAGGGAAAATGTCTAGGCAAGTAATTGGTATTGTACCAAAACTAAATATTTCATAGAGCAGTTACATTTACACTTGCCTAAAAATAAAAACTGGAGCAATACAAGGGAAAACTGCCAAGACTGAAAATAATATGCAGCAGCTGTAAGTAATTGGGAGTGATAATCATAATTAGACAAGATGTAAAATATGTGTTAAAGCCCAGATTGGATCTTCCTGTTGACAACTGGGAGACATCCCAAAGGCCTGGATTCTACACCTAGCCTGGGCAGGCCTGCTCGGTGTGTAGAGCCCATCCAACACCAAAATTGGCATTAGACCAGCTAAAAGAACTCTAATTGTTGTGCCATTTTTCCAGGAGAAAAGGATGCCATAGTCCTGGTTTCAAGGAGCTCACAAAGCGGTGGAAATTGGCCAATTATGTAGCAGTCAATGGCATTAAATATAAATCCTGGAAGAGAAGCCAAATAGATACAGAGCAGTAATTTTTTTAAGAACATGAAAGATATCTCTTAAGACCATAGTAATATTTATTTAATCAAATATAGATGGAAAATGAATAAATGTCCTTGTTCCACAGAGAAGATCCCAAGCTAAACAGCAAGGTCTATGGGGACAGGAAGTGGTTCTGTCTTGTCCAGTAACTCCTGGTTGAACCTTTAGGGCAGAGTAGAGCTGCCCTGCAGGAATGCGTAAAAAGTTGACTCCGTGGTAGTTCCACAGCAATGCAGAGATCACCTGACCTAGTGTGCACACCTAATGAGATAAATGAGGAGCAATGAGATAAGGGCGGAGGGGTGTATGTCCTGCCGTAGAAACAGTACTGTATACTTTACATGTATCAATACACCTTCACAAAAACTTTTGGGATGCTACCAGTCCTCATTTGAACATGGAGATACTGAACTACAGCAAAATTAAGCAACTTACCTCATTTGACTCTATTCTGCAAGGATGGAGCTATAATTTAAACCAAGGTCATCTGGCACCACATTCCTATATTACATACAACATTCTATATGTTTAAAACTTTGAATGCCTTTAGTTTTACTAAGGAGCTAAGAAGATCAAAGAGCTCTAGTATATGTTTGCTTTGACTTTTTCAAAACACACCAAAGCCATGTTCATGACGTGCCCTATTTTATTTTTTCTTTCTCCTTAAATAAAACAACACCTATATAGGGATCTAATAGAGTATTCAAAAGCTAGATATGGTGTCACTTTTTAACACCTTACTGTACTGTCATCTTCACTTTTCTTCCCTTTCCTTTCTTCTTTTCTCAGTTTTATTTTTCTTCCCTTTCATTCTTCTAAAAGAACAACACTCAATAGGTAGTAAGAAAGAAACTAAGCTGTATTCTTATCACATGTAGTCTTAAGAAATCAGAGGAGCAGTAATTAAAAGTGTATATATTATCCAAGACAAGGTTTTAAATGAGAGAAGCATATGTAATTCAACGAGCTCCGCTGAACGGTTTTCGTATGAGATAAAAATAGTATTCATTATGGGCATGACGCTCCATAACCCAAGGTGCGCAGAGGTCAACGGAGACGAAAGGTAGAGATGGAATTGATTTGAAGTTTATGAGGCACTAGTTATGAGATCAAGTGTAATAGGAAGAAAGGCCAGTGATTCTTACTAGTAAGGGTGTGGCGGTTCTCATGGAATAGGTGATTGTTAAGAATGAGTAAAGCTGTGTTAGATTGAAGAGGCAGTAGGAAGAAAAGCCATCTAATTGAAGGATTGTGTTAGGCTAGGTTGACAAGTGAAACAAATCCAGAGACACCCATATATGTATAAGAACGAGCTTTATATCAAGGAGTAATTGTATATCAAGAAAACATCACAACCCAGTCCAACTCAAGTCTATAAGTCCGGTCCGAGTGCATAAGTCCCTCTTCAGACTAATGCAGTCACAAGCAATGATGCAGAATTCAGGAGGCTCACAGGTCAGTGGGCGCAGCCATGTGGATCCAATGGTGGTGGCAGGACTCCAGCAGCAATAAAGGTCAGCCGGCAGGAAAATGAAGACAGAAAGAGAGAGGAGGAGGTTCCCTGGGCACTCCTTATGAGAAGGCCACACCCACAAAGAGCTCACTGGAGGCCAGACACACTCTCTCTGCTTCGTCTCCCTGGAGACATTCCTGTTGACACACCACATAGAGCTACACTGATGGAGCCAGAGCCCTGGAACTGAAGGAGCCACATGGAAACCCATGCCAGCACTTAGATGCTCCCACCACCACTGGATCCACAACTTTCCACCCACTGACCTGTGATCTTCCTGCATTCAACATCATTGCATGGCTGTGTGAGTCTAAAGATGATTTATGGACTAGTATCAGACATATGGGCTAATATCAGACTTACAGACTTGATCTGGACTAGGCTGGGATGTTTTCTTAATGTACAATTGCTCTTTAATATAAAGCTCTTTCTTTCTCTTACACACATACGGATGTCTCTGCATTTTTTTTCTCTAGTCAACCCAGACTAACATACTTCTTACACTCAATCAATTTAAACCTTTCCTATGTCCCAACTCCTTCTCTGATCCTAGGTCTAATCTGTCTAAATTTACTGAGAAAAGTAGCAGCATGATAACTGTCAACATGAATGAAAGGCCACAACAGATTCGATCACCATAGAAGCACAGTTGGGTGACAATTAAGAAATCCAGGGCCGTTCTTTTGAGATACAGCTTCATATACATTCACTGGCTTTTGTAGTGAGAGGGTAATGTCAAAAAGTTTCACTTGTTCGCCCCCTATACAATGTATCTGTTAATCTATCTTCTTGCTCAGGGTGTTGAATGGAGATCGTCTAATACTGTACGGGCCATAAAATAATATCAATGGATCTAAAATTTAGGATAGAAAAAGTCATAAAACTATGAGTGAAGAAAGACAATATTCTTCTGGGAAAATGAGTCAAAATATTATGTCTCCTTGCATGCTTTCAGTGACAATGCAGGAATGGATGCGAACATTTAATCATTAAATAAACTTTCATGGGGCATATACTGAGTACCAAATGCATTATTAAAGACATATATAATAAACCTTTGCTTTACAACACTTTTTATCTACTCAGGCAAGATGGACATGTTGATATGATGCTACAAGTCCCTACATACTAGGAGTGCTTATTTTATATGATGGGGCTCTGGTGGCATAGCGGTTACCCGTTGGGTTTCTACCCAAAAGATCAGCAATTTTAACGCATTAGCTGCTCGTAGGGAGAAAGTTCAGGTTGTTAGCTTCTGTAAAATGTACATTCTTTGAAACCTAAAGAGAAACCCCAAGGGGTAGATCTACTCTGTCTTATAGGATGTCTGTGGGCTAGAATCAACTCCACAGCAGTGGGTATTTTGTTCTGGAGAATATTATGAAGAATTTTCTTTCTTTTTAATGGAGAGGGTTCTTGAGCTCAGTCTTGGTGCTAGTTACACCCATAGCTATCAATCACTTTCTATAATTCCTTTACATAAAGTACCTGGTTTGAATTTAATTTGTCAAGCAAATCTGATTTACTGAAATAGTACTAGGACCTCTAAGTTTAATATCATAAACCCTGTGTTCTCTATCAGGACAGTTGATGTAGCTATCACATGCACACGCACACAAGATAAGCACAAAATAAATACTAATCAAGGTGAATAAAGTTATATATACTGGAAAATCCAAAAATAGACTACTATCTACCCATTTTTTAAAAAATTTAAGTGTAATGACATGTTTATGATTTCTGCATTTTATAACATAATAATTATAGTTCTCTCTGTTTTCTTGATTGTTTGCTTGTGTTATTTAACTTTAACTCTTCTATACAAACCTTGGCCTATGGCTCCGTAGGAAACCCTCCCATGTTTGTATATAGAAGGTTTTTATCTATTTTTATAGCTGTATACATAGCCTAATGGTACATATTTGCCTTTTATTTATATTCCAAATGAAACCTTCCTCAGAAAGTGGATTAGGTTTTAGTTATCTTTGCCTTGTGTAGCGTAATATAGTCATCAGCACATCGAATATGTTCAGTATGGCATCTGACTGATGAACCATAACTTGGCATTAGGGAGGAGAGCACATATTTCCTGGACTAACTTTACCTTTTGCTTCTGATCTATTGATTGTCCGAAGTGCTTCTGCATTGTCCATTGTCCATAATGGTTGAAGGTCGGTGATGTTATACCCAGCTCAGGCTTATTTTAATTAAAAATAAAAATGATAGCAATTTAAGGCATAAGTAAAAGAAAATATGGTGGTTAATTATAAAGTGATACTAACCTACATATACACCTATATTGTGGATGCATCTTATTCTTGTGAAGACAATAGAAGTGGGAGAAGAGACAGGCACATTTGGGAGACAAATGGCATTGAAGGTAGAGGATACACTATAGAATTGTGTAGCAAAAGGACCACACCTATCTTATTAGATGTAATCTCAGTACTCAGAACAGTGTTTCATGCCTACTTCAATAAATATATGCTTAATCAATGAATATTAATGGATTTCCTAGCATATAGGCAAGTGACTTAGCTTAGAAGAGACTTTATCTACACGATAGAAATACTCATTTCACTCTGAACTATTTACTTAATTAAATTATTTATTCAATACATCGTTGAATTATTGAATAGTTGAATCACATAGTTATTGATTATATATTATGTACTAGACCTTGCCAGATTAGGGAAACACAAAGATAAATGGGATGTGACCTAGGAGAATTTACTAATTGGGGAAATAATTATGTAAAGAACATTTACAATGCAGTTGTATAATAGAAGAATGTGTATGATTCCTAACAACCACAAAGGGAGAATTAATTCAGTTTCAGGAGAAGGGAAGGTTCTCAAGATTCAACACACTTAACATACTATTTAATTTACCAAAATAAAAAAAATTAATCTACTTTGGAACTATATGCTTAGCTTTTAAAATATATTTTCTATTCATAAAATTCTTTTATCTGCTTTTCTTATTCTGAAGCTGAGGTCATTGAGAACTCAGGTATCAAAAAAATATTTAGTTGAATTTTTAAAAAGAAAAATGTTAGAATGGGATTTCAAAAATGTTGTGGGAAATAGAATTGAAATAAATTCAACTTTTTGAAGACCCAAAATTATGTTTCTAAGTCTTGAACCACACAAAGTAATTACAATAGTTTCATGACCCTAAATTAGAATTATTTATATGACTTATTTTCTATGTTGTTTTTTCACATAAGAAGCTCATTTGTAATTCAAAAAGAAACATTATATAGTTAAGTTTGCTCTCTCTTTCCTAAAGATTAATAACCCAGTGCTTAAATTCCACTCACCTGGAATCAACAATTACACTTGTAATGTCAAGGAAACTTCTCCCTAGCTTGGTCAATGCATCTTTTTCCCTTTAATTTATTAGAAGTGTAAACAACACAATTTATTCTTCTGATTGCATGGAAATATAGTCATTTGTAAGAGTACCATTAAAAACTAACTGCTGGTAATTCAAACTCAGTGTTACGAACATTGTCCCTGGATTTGAGTAATGGATGTGAGAATGAAATAGTACATTTATTTTTTACATTATTTATTTTTTCTACTAGAAAAATTTCTTTAAATCCATGTTTTATTAAGAAAAGACAGATTAAAATATGTTGGCGGGTGGATTTTGTGTTTGGTAGTATTATTGCAAGAGAGAGTCAATCTGGAGCAAGGCTACCATGTCTGTGACATGCAGTTTCTGGAACATCACATAATGCACATTCAAGGCAGCCAGCGCCATCTGCTGGAAGGAGGTCTTTGTTCTCCCTTCAACAGACCCCAACAGAACCCTTATCTCGGTGACTCTGCAGGGAGTGCTATGGCCACTTCGCATGAGTTTCTCTCGATATAAAGCTATGTTCTTTGTAATGTATACAGGTAATCATGCAATTCTACCTATTTAACTACTTCAAAATCACCTTCAGTATAAAAGGAAACTTTTTTTTCTTTCATTACAACCAAAATCATTCTTCCTGGCTGGAACTGCAGTTTCAATTACTTTCCTACCAGGCTGCAGACCTTGTCTTTCAGCGAGGCCTATTTATCTTTAGATCCTTCACACATGTTGCTTGCGCTGCCCAAATGGACATCTCCTGTGGTAAAGTTCTCGTACAACTCTCCTTTCTTGTCCTGGCAGATTTTAATACATGCTTGGCTCAGTCACTGTATTTTACATATGAAATTTCAGGTTGCTAAGATTATATTATGCTTAAATATCTCTCCCCACATAGAGCATACACACAAAATTACCTTGGAGGGGAACTTTTTCTTTCCTTTTCCTGTATTTAGTGCAGTTTTGGCTAAACGCATTTGTTAAAATGATCTACAAATATATGCATGAGTGAATACTATTAACTAATGCAAATCTTATAATGCATGTAAAAGGAATAATAATGTTAGTTGTTGTTTATTGAGTTCTTAACATGTGTCTGGCCCAATTACGTTTACAGGCCATTAATGCGCTGTATAGTCATCATTTCCAACTCTCACTATAGTGCTGCCAGTTGTATTATATTGTTTCTATTTTGCCCTTGAGAAAACTGAACCTTGGAGAGATCAGGCAACCAGGCCACACATTGTCACACAGCGGAACCAGATGTGACCCTAAGGCTGTGTGACTCTGAAAAGCCAGTGCTCTTCCCAATAGACCCAGCTGCCTTTTGATATTTGTCAAGATGCGATAAGACACAAATGAGGTTTTGATTTAATCTTTTCCATTTCTTTCCAGCTCCAAGTACTGCCCAGTATGGAGTCACCGGGAGCGCTGACATTGTATTCTCCTGCTGGCACCTTGTGTTGACACTGTCCTCTTTCACCAGCATATTCTACCTGAAGAATGCCATGCTACAATAAATTAAAAGACCCAAAAAAGGCTTTTAAGGATTCTCTGAAAGTGCTGATGGCTGGATGCAATCTGGTACAGTTTGTTAAAAGCAGCGTGGGATATAATCAGCAGTGCTTACATGGGGATGATCGCCTTCTGTAGAATTGCTCATTATGTAAATACTTTAATTCTACTCTTTTTTTGATTAGCTACATTACCTTGTGAAGCAGTACACATTGTCCTTTTTTTAAGATGTGAAAGCTCTGAAATTACTTTTAGAGGATATTAATTGTGATTTCATGTTTGTAATCTACAACTTTTCAAAAGCATTCAGTCATGGTCTGCTAGGTTGCAGGCTGTAGTTTACAAAAACGAATATTGCAGTGAATATGTGATTCTTTAAGGCTGCAGTACAAGCATTCAGCTCCCTGTTTCAATCCACATTTACAAAGATGCATTTTTTTTCCTTTTTGATAAAAAAGCAAATAATATTGCCTTCAGATCATTTCTTCAAAATATAGCACATATCTAGATTTTTCTGCTCGCATGATATTCAGGTTTCAGGAATGAGCCTTGTCATATAACTGGCTGTGCACCTCTGCTTCTCCTTCCTGTAAGTTCAGCATGGTGTGCCCTCATAAACTAATCTTTTTAGCTTCATCTCCAATGATTACAACTGTTTGTTAGATGCTAAAATTTGAAAACAAAAGGAAGCCAAAACGGTAGACTTAAACTATATCATATCTCTAAAGAATGAAGACGCTATTAGACTGTAAAAATTTCTTCCCTCATTACCAGTGTGGTTTGATAATTTTGACTCACAATAACTCAGTTTGGGGGATGAAAAACAATTTAACAGAGCACAGATAAATTTAGTGTATGATTTCTTTAGTTGTAGCTCAAAGTTACATCCACTATGGAAAATAATTCTCTTTAAAATGACAGCACAGACCATGTAAGATTGCCTAGCAATATAGATAGCAACTTAAAAATATATGTACAGAGATAGCAACTCTGCCTTTCACTATTCCAAACCAAAATCTTGAACATGGTTTGTCAGAAAGGACACAAAGTCCCTTCACCTAATAACACTAGTTGATAAACACTCCAACTGAATTTGGTTCTGTAGCAGCTACGTTTGGGGGACCGAGCCTAGAGTTCTCCTCTAGACAGGAGAACTGTGCACATACTCTCTGTGAGCCCATCATTCAGTCTGGAATATATGTTGTACAAAATCATGCTCCAAATTATATTTCAACAAGTACAATATGCTATTGTGCAGCAGATTAATCCCTGAAATAACGAAATCTACAATAAATTTAAGTTCTATAACCATTTCAGTTCAAACACAGGGTAAAAACAAAACAAAAAAACCCTGACTATAACAACCATCAAAACTCATGTGTTAGCCCTTCTTTTAAGATATCTGTAAACTACTCCCGATTTAAAGAATGAAAATTGCATCTTACAAGAAAAGTGCTATTATTCTAAGAAGTGTTACATTACAGGAATAAGTCAATGCTTTCACTCTATTAAAGAAATACCCAGGAGGCCTCATGGCTCAACAATTAAGCACTCAGCTGCTACCTGAAAAGTTGATAGTTCGAATCCACCAGCTACTCTATGAGAGAAAAGATTTACAGATCTGTTCCTTTAAATATGACAGCCCAGTCAACCCTATGCGGCAGTTCTACCCTGTCCTACAATGTCACGCTGAGTTGAAATTTAATCCAGAGCACACAGCAATGACAAAGAAATTCCATAGCCAGGAGAGCTGTTCTATATGTAGCATGGTTATCAATTACTCCTAGGGACATTTCTGCAAATGGTCCCATTTTACAAGAATAAACCCTTGATAGTAAAATTAGACACAAGAAATATCACAGAGCTTGTACATATTGAAAACATCTAATGTTTTGCCCTTGAAGATATGGCTTGAAAAGTATGATATTAAAAAAAATTAGTCCCAAAGTACACCATAAATCTATTTGAAGAAGAAGGCATGAAGTATAAGTAAAAGGGCACAAATATTTTCCCCACAAAATGGCAATAATACGGCAGAGTGCTATTAAATTCAATAACTGTGATAATGTATTACATTATTTTGACTGATATGCTTAAAGGCATTTTTAACAATAGGACATTTTAACTTGGATTATTATTGATTTTTAAAAAAAATATTTTTGTGGAATTGGTGAATAAGATACCAAGTATTGTTTTTGTATTGCAGCTTTAAAGTGGCACACTCCATACTAATCTACTTACCAGAAATAGTGGTGCTACCACAAAAGTGTTACCCATCAGTACCATTGCTTGGGGAAAAGAAACAGATCAAGATTGCATCCTATTCAGTGACTGCTTTCCTAGCGTTAAAAATACCTCCTCTTTGTAAGGTGTGTAGGGTAAGTGTGAGGTAAATCGAGGTCTAACTATGGATGAACCAAATAATTAGTTCGAAGTGTTGTCATGATTCCGAATTTGTGGAGTCTGGTGTTTTTCCATAGAATGTGACAGAAGTACAGTCATAGCTCGGTAGCTACATGTATTTGCCGTTATGTTAGAAGAGACTTTCTTGGGTGACATTTTTAAATAGAGGAGGTATTGACTATGTTTTTCTGTATCACAGCAGCATTCCCAGTCCATAGGGCCCTGGACAGAGTGAAATCATGAGTATTATGAGTTAAATATTGTTCAAATAAGACTACAGTATTTGCTTTCCTGTGTGAATGTATTGCATATAATGTTCAAGTAGATGATTTTACATTTATGGACATAAAGAAATGTTTGATTATTCCATTTTATCAGTCCTGACTGTACAAGATTGTTGCAATTTCAGAATAGCAGTTTTATAAAATTGATTTATCTTTTGATGTATAACAACTTTTTCTAGCCATTCATTTCAGCATTGTTTAAGTTCCACAAGTTTCATTTGTGGAACTCACTGTGTTGCCCCTGTAGGTTTGGTTTTTTTCTCCAAGAAAGGAAGGAAGAAAGAAAAAGGGGAACAGAGGAGAGAAAAGGAGAGATCCAGAAAAGGAAGGAAGGTAAATAAGGAGACAGAAAAGAAAGAGAAGAAGGAAGAAAGGAAAGAATAGAAGGAAAAGAGCTAAAAAGACTTACTGAAGGGCAGACTGGAATATTAGGAGAGTTACCGTTTTCGGTTACATTCTGCTTTAAATGTAAGCAGTGTGATTATATTTTCTAAGAATCCCATTGGGAACATAGGTCCTTTACACCACTAAGTTCCTATGATGCAGTAATTATATTATGGAAAGTACTGCCCAAATTGTAGGGTTTGGGATTTTTCTTTTTTCCTTTCAGTTGTTTGGCTCCCTTCCGCCAACCCTGGGCTTTTTGTTGTTTTTGTTTTTCTTTGTGACATTAAAAGATTTCAGAGAGAGAATTTCGAACTTAATGCCACATTTGGGGGGTTAGAACTTAGTTGAAAATCGAATGTTTCATCAGAACTTTTAAGCTATATCTAGAAAGTAGACTGAAAAACTGAGAAAATAACCCAGATAATTCAGGACAAAAAAAACCCCAAACATATGTATATGTACCCCTATGTGTGGAGGTGAAAAACTGGATTATCAAAGCCAATTAACTATGTTAATCAAATTTACTGAGTAATTGTTAATTTATCCATTGTGTTTAGCTTTGTGACACAGCCAAGAGTTACCTATTTAATCTTTTGAATAAAAATTGGTTTTGTTTTGGTTTTTGTTTTGAAATCCAAAAATGATTTTAAAAGAGGTCAGGTTTTTAACTATTTATTGAAGTATGTGGATGTACAGTATTTCAATAGATATGAATATGAATAAATGGTATGCCTTAAGATCCTTTGAATATGTATTTACTTTAAAGACTGGAAAAAAGAAAAGATCTTCCTGTCTTTTAGTAAAACATCCATATTTCATAATCCAATGTAAAATATGTTGTACTGTTTCCAATAGGTGAATATAAAGTCAGTTTATCAATTAAAAATGTATTTGACTCATTTTAAAATACTGTTAAAGAGAAAAAATAGTTTACATTTATTTCTGCTATTTTCTTCTCCACACCCACTTTACCACATTCGCAGCTTCCCAGGACTCCATAGGAATGCATGGTAAAAATCTCAGGTGATACAATCCCAAAGGTGATAAAATCCCAAACTTCCTCTGTGTTTCTTACTCCCAGCTGGCTTGACAATCCAAATTATATAGCCAATTTTTCTTCTAAAGGTACTCTAGCAATTATTTAAAACTTTAGCTTGTTAGTATGAAGCAACATTAACAACAGAGACTAATGGTAAAATCAAATGGCTTTGTAGCCTGAGCCACTGAAAATACAAATGTCTATAGAAGATAAGGGGATAGCAAGGTTTTCTTAAAATAACTGGGGATAAAATAATACAATTACATCATTCCATCTCAAGATGCTCAAATATATTTTCTTAATTCCCCTGATTACTCTTGGATTGCCAATAAAATTTGGCTGGGAGACTTTGCTTCTTGGCTACTGTGATCAAAGACCACACCCTAAATGAATGGTGTAAACCTTTTTCTTCAAATCACATCCCTGTGAGAGGCAACCAAATAGAAGAGAATATAGTAAATGAAAGAAAGCAGCACATTGAAAAAGATGCATGCTTGACTTCATAAGCTACTCTGCAATATGGTGCCTTTGCTAGACGGAAGATCGCACACACCAAAGCCTGCCTTCCCCCAAAGGGAAGGCACACGAATAAATGTTTGATTACTCCACTGTCTCATTACAGTATTTCGCGTTTTTCAATTTCTTTCCTAGACTAAATCATATTTTGAAAACAAACAGCCAGTAACAGACACTGAAAGCTAGCATGCGTAGCAGAGCTATTTCCCCCCAAACTATAATAGATTAAAATATAAATACTTCAAAGTCAGGGCTTCAGAAAATAACTACCTGGCAGAGAAACACATGTGTAAAAAGGTTTTATAGTTTCCAACATTAAACCATACGTGATAATGGTATTTGATCTATACACTCAAGAGATAAAGTGTCCTACCTGTGTTTCTCAAGAAGCACATACCTTCACTTTTAGATTCATTTTTCCATCGTAATTCAAAATTTGCTGAAAATATTTAGGAATTGATAGTTCCTTGAAAGAACAAGCTGGTAAGCTTATCAAACCTTATGATCCTGGAGAGAAAAGAGGAGCAATTTGCATTCCTCTCCCAGAAGCACGACCCACAGTCAGCCTTCCACAGACCGAACTCCTGGCCACGGAGGCAATGGGGACTCATAGTGACCCCGGGGGTTTCTGAGACCGGAGGGGAAAGCCGAGCTGCTAGCCTTTGCAAACCACTGCAGAACCCGGTACCGGATCGAATCAGTGTTCCACATCATCGGATTTCCACACGGAAGATCGAGAAAATTTTGTCTGGGAGCTTGAACAAAATATTGGAATCTGACCGGACACTCGTGAATTCTGTAAACAAAAGCAGTTTGTGTTTTGGTCACTCAGCGTTAATTGGCGTTGTGCCGATGTGTTGTTTAAACCTTTTTTGGCTGTGTTCCAAGTGTTTTGCTACAATTTTCTTAGCTTTCATGGCTTTTCATACTATTTTTGGATAAAAAACATGGGTTCTAAGAAAGAGTGTTTTGAAAAGAATCATCATGATAAAGAACTGGTTAACTGTGTTATGTTGATGATAATTTAGTAAACCCTTTTAGAAAATAGTTAAGGAAATGCCAACAGCAGACCACATTAGACAGATTTTTTTGTTCGTTTTAGAGAAAACCAGCCAGGTAGGTCCTAGTGAAAAAAAGGTAAAGAAGGAGAAAAAACTCCTAAAAAGCAGCTACAGGTGATTTTATGGAAGGGGATTCCCCTTCCAAACAGTGACTCTCTTTCCATCCCTCCTCTCCACATCGTGTCCACAGATCCAGATCCTCATCTGTCTCAAGGACTGGGCCAAACTGTAGTTTGTTAAAAACTTTTTTAATGTTGTGTTTCTTACTTAAATTATATTATTTAACTCTGAACTTATTTACTTTGAAATTTGTGCATACTGTTTTATATAAAAAGACCAGGTTAGGGTAAAAACTTGGTGGTTGAGAATGGATTACTCCATTTCCAGTTATTTCCTATGGGGACAGTTGTTTCGGAACTTGACTGCAGCGCATCTCGTTGCTCCTTCTAGAACGGATTAGCGTCGAGGTCCGAGGTTCTACTGGACCAACCACACATACTGCAGCCCAATGCATAAAGACCACACCACCCTGCCGCCCTGACCCTCAGCCTATGTAGGAGCAACTTAAGTCTCTGATCTAAGAAGCATACTACACCTACAAGATAAATGACATCTAGAGTCACAGCGGGGCAGGAACAGAGATACAGCCCCTCTACTTTGACGTTTCAGCAGTCATGACTTTTTCTAGTTCAATGACACATTAAAGTACTAAAGGCAAAAATATATATATAGGGTTTACGCATTGGGCTGCTAACTGCAAGATCGACTGTTCGAAACCACCAGCTGCTCTGCGGGGAGAAAGACTGGGATTTCTACTCCCGTAAAGATTTAGTCTCAAAAGCTCACAGGGAAAGTGCTGCCCTGTCCTATTAGCAAGGCTATAAGTCAGCATTGACTCGATGGCACTGAGTTTTGGTTTTGATAGATGATAAAAATTAAATTCTAAAATATTAAGCCCTTTGATGAAGGTTACACTTCGATGAATCAATAGATGTAATGAAAATGTGTAATGTAAAAAACTCCCAATTTAATTCTACTTCCACTTGCCTTCCTTGGAAAAGTAAAAGTGATGAACACAAACCAATATATATCTCAATCTCTGTATAGATAAGTGGATATTTCCGCTTGTTGATACATAGATAACTATGTAGATATATAAAGCCCTGGTGACACTGTCAGATAGTGTTGGGCCAGCCCAAACCCAGCAGCCACTCTGCAGGAGAAAGAAGAAGCAAATTTCTCACACGAAGATTGACAGCCTTGGAAACGCTGTGTACAGTCACTGTGAGTCAGAATCAATGCCATGGCCGTGGGTGTGGTTTAGTTTTATTGTTGTTATATAAATGTAAATAAAAATAGATATATACTTCCCCTGTATTTTTGTGAAGTACTATCCTATGCCACCCTTTAATTTCCCAGTGCCTCTGGAGGGTTTGCATTTGAAACAAATGACATTGTATATTTCATCTTAAATGTTTGCCTGTGGAAGATCTAATGCGATCACCTACTAAACTACAAGCTTTGGTGGTATTTTATCCATCACATTATCTAAAGCATTTTGCAAAAGACCTGCCAGTTTGGAGAGAATACATTAAGACTGTTTATTAAGCATCTGAAATCAACAGAATTCTCTGGAACATGGAGAGAGAACACACACAATATTAATTAACAATAAAATTGTTTAATGTTTAGTGATATTACCAAGCATGTATATCAAAATACTAATCACATACACATATATTTACACTGAAGCAGGAGAAATGCTAATGTTAAAAATTGAATTATATAAAACCCATGGAATCTATTTGTATTTTCTTATATGTATATATAAATACGAGGGTAGGTCAAATACAATTGTTGTAAAATCATAGAAACCTTTATGAAATAAGAATATAAAAATATGAAACGATGGTTCATTGACACATCCTCTATGTAAATCTATAAACTTCTGAAGGCAGTGTTTCCATCCCTAACCTTTCCCTTGATAAGGACTGTGCATTTGAATTGTACTGTGGGCAAAGAACGTTGAATATATCATGCACTGCCTGATAATGGACAAATCTCTCTTGGAAGAAGTGCAGATCGAATGCTACTTAGATGTGTGGATAGCAAGACTTCCCTAAAGTACTTTGGACATATTACCAGTAGGAACTGGTCCCTTTATTAAGTCACTAGATTAGAGACAAAGGGTTTTGGTTTTCTTCCCCAATAACTGCATAGGGCCACAACAGAGGGGTTGCAGGGAGATCAAGCATATTAATTGGACACCTACAGAAAAATCCAGAACTGGGCATGTGCAAACTTAGTCGCGTGAACGCAGGTGGGAGATCCACTTGGGCATATAGACTAGGCCCAGCCTCATGACATCACACAGGTGGGCTGAGACTCAGCCAGTTAGTTTGGCCATTGCCCTCAACCACGCCTCCCCCAGCCAGGCGGGCAGGAGAGAATAGGAGCCAGGCTCCCAGCCCAGCAAGACCTCTTGCCCACTGCCAGGCCCTCTTTACTCTCCTCTTGCTCAGGTGCATGCTGTTAAGTGGAGAGTCTCCAGTGCCTGCAAGGTGCACTCGCATCTGCATGTTCCCTCCCCGCTCCTCACGTGTGGGTTTCACACTCCTCATTCCTGTATTCTTTCCACGTGTTTTTTTTCGCCCCGCACAGTAACGAAGCCCAGCACAGTTTCCATGGGTCTGGCAAGCTTTCCAGAAATAGCATGTACCTTTTTAAGACTGTAAAACTTGAAACTGCCCTTTCCTCCAGAAAAACTCACTTGGATTACAAAAGTGCTTCGCCTGCGTGAATTCATTCAGCGTTGCAAAGCAGGAAAGGAGGTCTACTCCCAGTCCAGAAGCCTATCACATTTACCCTCTGCGTAGAGGGTCAGCAGAAGTGAGGAAAATGAGAGGATGTGACAACAGAGGCTGCAACAATGGGCTGCAACGATAAAGATGGTGCGGCTGACACGGGACCAACCAAGTTTTGTTTCCCTGAACATCTGGTCAATACTAGTCAGAACGAACTTGATGGCTCTGTACAGTAACGATTCTTCCCAGAACTCTGGGATCTTCAGTTCACACCACTTTACAATGACAGATTTTGTATTTTTGAAGGCCTCGAATGGTGTTCCTTTTAAATGTTCTTTGAGTTTCAAGCACAGAACAGGGCAGTTCTACTCTGTCCTATAGGGTCCATATGAAGCAACTCAATGGCAGTGAGTTTGATTTGGGGTCAAACCAAGGCATGCACGTACTGGCATTCAAGCAGCAAGGTTTTGTGAGTCGCTCTACTTTTATGTTAATTTGTGGACCTTGCTCTTTAGGATGAAAGAATGGAAAGCATAATTATCATTCATACATAAAAGAAACACACTACCTTATTAGAGAGAGAGCTAGTATGGTGTTACATTCAGATATAAGGACAAGCAAAAAGCGCACACAACACGGAGAATAAGAGTACTTGATCTTCGGCTAATAGAGGCAAACTTTACTTCTATCACAGTAAAGAAGAGAATTAAAGGACAGTAATTAACAATATACTTTCACATGTCTATCAACAGATGTTCTTGCCTCATGTCAATTAATACTGTGAAATAGTTTAAAGGCAATGAAAGGACAGAGCTCCATAGCACCAGAATCAGAAAAGCCGGGCAGCTGAATTCTACCAAACCCACAACGGCCCCTTGCAGCACAAATGTCTGCTTAACCTGCAGGACATGGACCTTTTTAACATGGATGAAATTAAGGAAAGCACAAATATTGAAGTCTGACCATGTATTTTAATGACTCCAAGCTAACATTTTACTTATATCTCTAATAGTCTGTATTCTTCTACATACTCATTTTCTTATTTCACACACAATTACCCAGTAGCTTGGGACATGTATAAAGACAATTAACTAATTAAACATCATAAGAACCACCTTGCCCCCAAGAGCCTATGATGTGAAAAAATAATAAATTTTGGAAACTTTGTTCGAAGAATTAATAACTAAAATGTTTTCCCATGGCGGTGTGTCTTTAGATGTGGCTCCTGCTGCAAGGGGAATTGTAGACTAACAGCAGTAGGAAAACTCAAGGAACAGTTGAGATAGCAGTACTTCATCAGCCCAGCACAGCACAAATCCTGGAAGCACCACAAGAAGCTGTAGCCAGAGCGGGATGGCCTGCTTCCTCTTAACGCTGCTAAGGAGCCTCGTCCTGGCCCAAGTGTTGGTTTGGTAGGAGCTACTGGAAGCAGCAGGCTTCATTAGGCTTTCAAAGCCCTTAAAACGTTAAAGGGGTGGTTTTCCTCAACATTTAAGTGAATTGCTAAAAGCATTGGGATGTTCCTCAGTGGAACTTTGAATTTGCTAGTTTCTGCATTAATTTTGACCTTTTTACATTAGAAAGTTAACTTTACACTAATCCACAGCAGACTTCTACCTCCTACAGTTCAAAATTGTGCTTAAACAAGTACTCCAAATATGTGCTATATTTGGTGGGGGTGGAAGGCAGGGAGCACATTTTAGAAGCGGACATTTAAAAAATATTCTTTGGAGATTATAACATGCTAAAAATAAAAAACAAAGGTTTCTTAAGTCTAAAGGCTCTAAGAGTGTCCCCAGAACTCTTTCTAAGTGATTTCATAAATATCGACTATGATCTCCCGAAAATTTGACATCTCCCTAGACACATTTTAAAAATTAACTTGGCAAAATTGTGGTTAATAGCTCATATTTCTATACCACTTAAGAAATTGTTACTGCAGATTTGAAATTGCTTCAAGATGATGTCCTTCAAAATAAAATGCACTAACACACCAATACAGACAGAAAATCACATTGCTTTCACTGATCTGGAAAATAAGCTTGTCAGCCGACCGTGTGGTGTTCTGGATACTTCCAATAAAAGGAGAAATGACAATAGTGCAGCCAACAGTTTCTGTTTAAGTTTTGTTTGCTAAGATTTCAGCATAAGTAACATCTTGTGAATTAATTAATCAGAATACGACACCTGCTCCAAATGCTGACATGGAAAAAAACAGATTTGAAAAAATATTTTGGAATTAAATTTATTTCTGGAACTATTTCTTTTCTGTTGCTAGACAAATAGTTTGTGCTTTGGAATGCCATTCTATCTAATAACTTCAAATTGTGACAAAGGGATTTTTCGAAACTTTTGGATTAATTTTTTTCCTCTGGACATCTGAATATCCAGTTTGTATTCAGAAATGCATATTCACTCATAATTCATTATTTCCCAAGATATTAATAAATGATCTGTGGTATTAAATGAGAGAGTGATCACCAATGTATATCTTATTCTAGAAAATAAGTAGGAAAATATTAATGGAGAAAGATTATCATCTTATGCATTTGTGTGTGCATAAAGGTGCCTTTTCTTTGCAACATGACCTCAGTTGCCACATGAACAATTAATTTACAATTAGTAAATCAGTGATACGAGCAAAAGTCAACATTTTCTAAGATATTATTTTTCTTCTTAAAAAGCTTATGTTCATCTAAAATCAGATTTTTTTCAATAATGTTTCGTACAGTTTTCTCAAGTAAATCTCAGCATATTCCATTGTATCACACTACAAAATGAAAGAGAAACATTTCCATTTCCCTGTGACTGTGAGAGTTAATCAATTCTTCTAGGCATACTGCAATAATCACAGGAATAGACAACATTACGGTTGAAGTCCTGTAATGGAACACTCGAAAGAGGAGCTGTGAGTCCTGCAGCTGGAGACTGGGTTCCTGCCAGGACTGAGGAGACTGACACCTATTCAAAGTCGCTCAGCTGGCTGTCATTTTGGAGCTGGGCACAACAGTTCCCGACTGTGTTGGTCAAGAGATTTGGCTGCTATGCAGCACGCACACTGTCCTTGTTTCCTGAGAGGGAGGCTGACTGTCTAGCGGGGCACTGACCTCTCATTTCTCCTCTTACAGTTACTGTGCTGGGACACCCACATTTTACAAACCCAGGTCCATCCCGTTGCACTTTGTCAGGCTTGGATAAACTGGAACGAACCGTTTCTGAGTTCTGGAAGCCACATACTATCCATCCACTGACAGCTGATTCTCTCCCAAGGGAGGCTATTACAAGATTGAAGAAAATGTTCTAAAATTGATTGTGGTGATGGTTGTACAACCCTTCTTCATGTGAAGAACTACTGAGAATTGTATGATATATGAATTATATACCAATAAAAGTGTTGGCAGAAAAAATTTTAAATTCAAAGAAAAATGTTTATAAAAAAATTCTTCTAGGCAATATCTGAGCTTAAATAGGTTGACAGTTACAAACATGAACAGTATAAGAAAGCTTTAGAACCTCTCCAATCACCATTTGTAAGCTTTTATTTTAAAGAATAAAAATAAAAATAAAATGACAGGGAAAAAAAGCCTTGGGGATCTTACCTGCACTTCCAACCTTTGACTTCTGGGAGCAACAGGGAAGAATGGTTTTCAAAGAAAATAAAACTTTGTTTTAAGGATGTCAGTGTTCCATAAATCTGTGAAATCTATATAGTCATGGTTCATATTCTATCAGCCATAGAGACAAACAATAGAAACAGATTGGCTAATATGAGCACTTGAAGAATATTGAACTATTGAAATGATGAAAATCGTCATGGTACCAAGACAGAACACCCGGCTAAGGTCACACCACAGAAGCAGGTAAGGACTGTCCTTCAGGGGTACCTGAAAGCTCCGTTAAAGTTCCAGCTCTGTTATTGTTACCCTGAAGAACTAATTGTCCCCACATAAATTGCACCTCCAAGATATATAAAAGTCTGCGAAGTTGATCAAACTGAGGTTTATATACCTGAGGCTTTTGATGCTAGGTGCAGCAAATTTCTATCTCACCTGATTTTATTCCACCAAGATCCACCGAGAACACATATTTGACAACGGTTTAATACACAAACTTGCAGACAAGTCAATATAGTAAATTGTCCACGCAGAGTCATGATATGTTTGATGTGAAGCTAATTTAGTAAGTATTTTCTATTTTAACTAATCTGAAAAGAAATTTTAATGACATCTGCATATTTAGCAAGTCTTACATCAAAACCCTTTGCTCTTTAAAATGAATATGTTGAACAATTTATATTGGAATGTGGTAATTCATTTGATGTAGTCAGGGAAAAAGTACAGCAGAGTTGATACCATTTCTAAACTTTTTCTTTGGGAAGAGTAAAGTTTCTACTTGGTGAGATAAACTGATAAAAGATGGATGTTAGTGTTAGGTGCTTGTCCAGTGGGCTACTCAGAGACCCGACATACTAAAGAACAAATCACCGGCCAGCCGTGCACCACCCTTAGAGTTGTTCTACTTCAGCCCACTGTTGCAGACATGGTGTCAATCCATCTCCTTACGAGTCTTCCTCTTTGGGGGCTAACCCTCTACTTTACAGTGCATGATGTCTTTCGACAAGGATTGGACTTTTGTGATAACATGTCTAAAGTTCCTGACACAAAGTCTCACCATCCTCACTTCTAAAGTGCATTTTAGCCATATTTCTTCCAAGACAATATGGCTTTATTTATTCTCCTGGCATCTATGGTACTTTAAAAATTCTTCTGCAACACCTTAATTCAAATGCATTAGTTCTTCTATGACCTTTCTATTCATTACCCAAATTTTACATGCATATGAGGTGAGTGGCAATACTAAGGCATTGGGGAGAGTCAGGTCAATCGGTATAATGTAGTCCATAAAGACAGTGTTCTACACTTTCCTTTGGTGGAGTCTGAGAAGCTTGTAAGCATCCATTAAATAGTATGGTTAATTTCACATGCAGGTAGATTTTGCTGAGAGCAATTTGACAAAAGTTGCAGCAATACATCAATAGGCAGCTTACCAGAAATCCAAGCTGAAGCCAAAAGAGGACATAGCACAAACTGTATCATTGCTCACATCCGGGGGAACTTGGCTGAAAGCTAAAAATATCAGAAAGGTGTTTACTTGTGCTTTATTGAATACAAAAGGCATTAAACTCTGTGGATAATAACATAATATGGATAGCATTTCAAAGGATGGGAATTCCAGCACATTAATGTGTTCGTGCAGGACTTGTACACAGACCTAGAGACAATCGTTACAAATAAGGAAATGCTGCAGGGTCAAAATCAGGAAAGATGCAGGCCAGGGTTGTGTTCTTTCACCAAACTTATTCAATCTGTATGCTGACAAATAACCTGAGGTGGGACAATGTCAAAAACGGAAGGTGGATTGGAGGAGAGGTCATTTTCAACCTGCAATTAACAGGTGACAAAATCTCACTGACAACTGAGAGGATTTGAAGCCCTTACTGATAATGTCAAAGATTACAATCTTCAATACGGATTATAACTCAGAATAAAGAAAAAAAA
>NW_022104341.1:52747681-52748937 GCF_000313985.2 Echinops telfairi
GAAATTTTACATTGTAATTATGTAGTAATTAATGTTGTTTTGAACACTGATGGCATAAGGAATATGAACCAAATTCCAAATTTCTCTAGTAGAGGAAAGATCAAATGGATCTAGTGTCCTTGGCATTACCTAAGAGGAATAATGAACTACGGTAATGGCCAGAATAATGAAATTGTGAAAAAAAAACTAAAAAAATGGTCAAGTGAAACATGAAAAATAGCAAAAAGTATGGTTATTCTTTGAATGACATGTTTGTGTCTTTTTTATAAGAAAGTGGACAATTTCTACATTAATATAAACAAATACTATGATTTTCCTTTGCTACCTGAATTTAGATTTTGGAGAAAGTAAAGAGGACTTTGATTTTAGTTGTAATCTTGAACATTCATTAAATTTCGTTTCTGCTTTTGGCCATACATCATTTATACTGCATCAAAATATGGTTTTCGTTCACTTATAAATTTAGTTGTTCACTCATAATTGATATTAATAAAGATTTTTATTAATATTAGTATATTTTAGTTACTGAATCCACACTTTTGCCAAGCACTCTACTTTTCTATAAAGATGAAGATCTTGACATTTATTGGGAGAGACAGACACATGTATAAATAATTGTAGCACAATGCAGTATTGGAATACATTTACAGAATGTTTAGAGAACATTGATGACATAGTGATTAACACTGTACAAAAGCAAGAAAAACTTCCAGAGGAATTACATTAAAGCTTGATCTTAAAACATGACAGTTTTATGCTGATTGTAAATTGCAATAAATGTTTAATTAGAAATGATCCTGAGTCTTCATTTGGAGCAATATGTGTTAAAATAGCTAAATTAATTTTAATTGATAGTCAAAACATTATCATTTGTATCTCTCCGATTCAAAGTGGATATACGTGGCCTCCAATTGGTTCTCTTACTAGTCTCTTGAATCCAGTCCAACGATTGTCTTACTGCAGTGGTAAAACTCAGTGCTACCCTGACTGCCACATTGCTCAATCTCAGCCTTGGTCTTACTGGACCTACTTCTATTTGACATCGTTGATGGGCAGTTTGCTTCTCAGTGACACTCATCATAGGATTTTACAAAACAATACTTATCTCATCTTCTGTCCATCCTTCTCTCCACACCTTCTCACAATTCTTTTCATAATTCCTTCATTCCCTCCAAATCTCTGAATGCTGGATAGCTTAAGATCCCAGTCCTCAGACTGCTCCTCTTTTCTAGTTGCCCTCATCTCCTAAATAATCT
>NW_022104341.1:52750251-52751307 GCF_000313985.2 Echinops telfairi
GAAACACAGGGAATTCAGGATAGATCATCCATCCCTTCAGGGCCAGTTGTGAGAGCGGCGATAAAGGAGGGCGGAGGGAGGGTGGGGTAGAAAGGGGGAACCAATTATAAGGGTCTACATATAACCTCCTACCTGGTGGAAAAGAGCTTACATAGAAAGAAAATGTTTTGAGAATTATGAGGGCAACAAATGTAAAAATGTGCTTGACACATAATGGATGGATGAATGGATTGTGATAGGAATTGTATGAACCCCCAATAATTTTTTAAAATCATCAATGTTATTCTGAATAGAGGAATTTTTTTTGCTATGAATCACATCTTACAGGATTTGATGTATCACTGTTGTTCTGACATGTTCTCCTACAACTTTTCCCCCATATTAATTCGACTTCCATTCACTAGTCTCCTTAATATTCCTCAAACACTCCAGTCATGCCCTACCTCAGGCATTCACACATGATCTTCTTTGCTTGAAATTTCCATGTATAGTAAAATCCTGGTTGTTGTAAATGGTTAACATGCTTGACTCATAATTAAAAGGCTGAAGCCTTGAATCCAGCCACCAGTACCTTGAAGGAAGCCCTAGAGGTTTATATCCAAAATTGGCCACTGAAATCCCTGGAGCACAACTCTACTCTGACATACATGAAATTCCCACGAATCATCAAGTGATTGCTTGCTTCACATCTACCTAGAGAGACCCTGATCTTCTCTCAGGTCTTTACTCAAAAGTCTTATCTTCAATAGTTGTTGGTGGGTCAGGTCTTTGTGTCAGTTCTGACTCATAACCACCATATGAACTAGGCCCTGCCCAGCCTTGTGTCAGCCTCCCAACCACTGCCATGTTCCAGGCCACGGTGGCAATCACTGTGAAAATCCATCTCATTGAGGGTCTTCCTTGTTTTTCCTCCCCTTCATGATGTCCTTCTCCAGAAAATGATACCTCCTGACAACATATTGGAAAATATCTGATATCAAGCTTCACAATTCTTGCTTCTAAGGAAGATTCTGGCTATACTTTTTCAAAGCATTTATTCTTTCTTCTACCTATCCA
>NW_022104341.1:52751759-52752925 GCF_000313985.2 Echinops telfairi
TTCACCTATATTCATTCAATCTGTATGCTGAGCAAATAGTCATAGAAGGCGGACTATATGAAGCTGGACTCATATGAAGAATGACCTGGCATCAGGATTGGAGAAAGGATTATTAACATTTTTTTATATGAAATCCTTGACAACGTTAAAGTTTTCTGCATCTTTTCATCATGATGTTTAGTGGTTCAATTGTAAGGATATTCTCTTTTCTTATTTATTTAATAGTGAGACTTAACTCATACTGAATTTTCAGTAAAACCTCAAAAGCTCATTGCCATTAAGTCAATTCTGACCCCAACAGTCCTAGAGGACAGGGTTGAACTCCCCTGGGGTTTCCAAGTATTAATCTTTACAAAAGCTTGCTGACACATTTTCCTCCCACTGAACTGCTGGTGGATTCAAACCACTGAACATTTGGTTAGCAGCAGAATGCCTAACCAGTCTCCGTCCCGATCATTTACATTTCTGTCTTTGCTTTATTTTTCCCTGGTAATTAGCACTATAATGCTACCTATCGATAATTTGTATTTGGTGCTATTGTACTGCCAACATCATTTTGTGTACTATCATATATCGAACACTTGAAACAATGCCCAGCACATGGCAAGGATCCAGTACATATTTAATGAATAAAAAAAAGTACACAAATGAAGTCCTTAAAATGAATGTCATCTTTGCTCTTTAACAATTTAAATTTGCAGTAGATTTGTCCAACGTAATATGTTCTTTGATTTCTTGATTGTTGTTTCTATGAGCAGTGTGATTATGAAACCCAGTAAAATGAAATATTTTATATTTTCAATATTTTTCCATTTATTGTGATGTTCACTATTGAAGATTTTTGTTTTCACTACATTGAGGTATTGTACTCCATAGTGAAGGCTGTAAACTTCAACCTTCATCACTAAGTGCAAGTGCCTTAAATCTTCTTGGCTTTCCGCAAACAAGATGTGTCATCCGTGTATCACAGATAGTTAATCATCCTTCTTCCAACTCTAATGCCATATCCTTCTTTATAGAGTCTAGATTCTCAAATTGTTTGCTCAACATACAGATCAAATACGTATAATGAAAGATGACCACCCTGCCACACACTGTTCCTGATTTTAAACCATCGCGTTGTTTGGAATACTGTTTTGAATTACCACCTCTTGGTCTATGTACAG
>NW_022104341.1:52754353-52755774 GCF_000313985.2 Echinops telfairi
TGACATCAACTATGTGTTAGTAACGAGGTATTTGTAAATTCAAAGATGCTTCCTGAAACAATAGTTTCTTTTTGTTAAAAAGTAGAAAATCATTGTGTTACACTATCCTTTTCATTTATATATGAAAGATTAGTGTGTGTCTTTTTTCATTAAAATTTTCCAGTATCAACTCTAGCATAAGAACAAAGACTGCAAAGTATTGGTTCAACACAATAGATTCCACACTAAATTCCTAGTCTCTTGGCTAAAAAGATGTATCGGGACACAAATAAAGTTTTGTTCCTTAGAAGACTGTACATACAAATGATTTATGCCTTATGATCAAAGATAGAACCTGAAGCCAGAATTAAAATAATACCATCCAAAATATTTCTTGATGAAGTTTTATCAGAATGAATTATAAGAGGATAAAAGTCCCGTATCTCTTAGAGGAATGATTTAAATATCCCAGAAACTTCTAAGAGATAGGAAGTTTCTAATCTAAGACTATAACTTTATTGCAAATCTTCTTCAGTGTTATCACCCATGGGAATTAGGTTTGTGTCTATGAATATCTTCTGAGTTTTGTTTTAGAATGCAAAGAAAAATAATTTAGTATAATTTTGAGGAAATAGTACTTCTGTTTGCTCTCACAGAAATTATTTTTTCTTTATCAACTCTTCATCCAATTATTTTGTTTAATATTTTTCTGAGTAACCAAATAAATATGCTTTACCCTATACAGTATATTTATACTTCTATCGAAACCACTTCAACAAAGTCCCAACACTATGTGATAGATTGGATAAATGTTGAAGTACCTAAATTCTATAAAATTGGTGGGGAAAACTGGGAAAGAAAGCAATAGAGTTTTATGTTCTTTTAATGAGTATCAACTTGGTTACTGGTATCTGATTTTTATTTTCCCCTTTGAGGAATCAAGGCTTACATTTTACTACCCATTTAATTTATAATGGATATATGTTTTATTTTCAATTACCACAGACGTAATGATTCTAAATATATAGTTCTTTCAGTTTGGGACATTTTCAAGAAGCATTTTTTTACCTTGATTATGACAGAGAAAATCCTTAGTGAATTACACAAAGCCCATAGTATTCATTCCATTTTTAATTCATCCCTCCAAATTAATGGTTTCTATTAATCAGACAACAAAAACTGAAAAGGGGTAAAATGGAAGGTGCTGTGGTTTTCATATAAAGGTGCACTGCTGTACGAGATGTTAAACAGTCGGGCCAGATTTTAATGAATTCTGAGATAGATTTTAATTAGGGTTGACATATAAACTGAATAGTTCTGCCCTACCCTATCCATGAAGGACTCTTTTAAAGGCTAAAAACTAGAATTATTATGTGTAATTAGTGTTATAAATGACAAGATACGATGGCACATTTTCGGTGTCTGCTGAGTACTAATTCAGA
>NW_022104341.1:52757353-52758776 GCF_000313985.2 Echinops telfairi
TTTATGGGACAAACAATTTTTGGTAGTGCAGTGCTCACCTGCTGAAAGAAAACTACTCCTTTGGACCCACCAGCCATTCCACGGGAGAAAGAAATAGCAGACTGCTTCTGTAAATATCTCTGTCTTTCATTTATTATTATTATTACTACTATTAGTTTTATTTACTGGTGGCTCTTATAAATATTATAAAATCCATAAATCAATGATATCGAGTGAACTTGAAAAGATTCTGACAGCATCATTTTCAAAACATTTTCTCTCTACTTGAGCCCTTTGATATCAGCTCCTCTTTATTCCTTTCCTCCCCCACCTGACCATCCTCCTGAACCTTTAATAAATTATATATATATTTTCATATCTTACACCATCCAATGTATCCATTCACCCACATTTCTATTATTCATCCCCCTAGAGGGGAATTATGCATCTATCATTGCTATCATTTCCTCTTTCTCTCACCTCCCTTCCTGTACCCTCATGTAATCATTGCTCCCATTACTGTTTCTTATGGGTTTGTCTATCCTGGATTCCGTGTGTCACAGCTATTATTAGACTGTACATACACCAGTCTAGCAGAATTTGTGAAGTAGAACTGGAGCCATGATAATGGGGGAAGGGAGCATTAAAGAACTAGAAAAATGTTGTGTGTTTAATCAGTGCTATACTGCATCCTGGATGAATGTTTCCTACCTTGTGACCCAGAAGGCCAATTAATGAACAAACATGGGAAATGTCCAATTATCAACAGTTAGACTTGGGATCTCCACTCTGAACCCTCTCCTTCACATCAATATAATTGTTTGTTTTTTGATACTCTGATACCTGATCCCATCAACACCCTGTGATCTTCTTCCATGTGGACTTTGTAATTCCCTGCTAGATGGCTATTTGTTTAACTTCAAGCCTTTAAGACCCCATACACTATATCTTTTAATAGCCTGGCATCATCAGGCTTCTTCACCACGTTTGCTTTTGCAACCATTTTGTCTTCAGTGATCATATTGAGAAGGTCATCATACAGTACCCCGTTATTAGAACAAAGTGTTCTTGTGTTCAGGGAAGACTTAAGTGGAGGCCCAAGGTCCATCTGCTTCCTTAGTGCTTTAACATATAAATATACATACATAGACCAATACCCCTATCTTTATATATTAATATATTTACATGTATACATGTCTATATTTATACCTCGATATATAACTTTTACCTCATAGTTCTTTCCTCTATTTCCTTTTACTTTCTTCCTGCCCTATTTTCGTGTTCACCCTTCATTCAACTCTTGTTCATGTCTCTTGACTACATTACAATTGATCAGACACCACCAGATATTCTACACCCTCCTCATTATAGATTTTAGATGCCTTGTTGTTCCCCTGACCCTGAATTTGTTGGCTCACCGCTCCCTTCCCCGGCCTCCTCCTAT
>NW_022104341.1:52764606-52772416 GCF_000313985.2 Echinops telfairi
TTAAAAACCTGACATTCTGAAATGTGACTATTTAATTTTTGTATAAATTAAAAAAATACTTTACATTCCATTTTTACCTGATATAGGTACATATATAAAAAATTTTAATTTGGCTTCAAAACAAATCTGTATGCTCATCCCTCCCCAGCAGGATCAGAGAATGCAGTTACAGCTTCTAGGAGAAGCAACATTAACTATACCTAGCATTTTGATATGTTATAGAAAGCAACACTGAAACTTCCTCCTAAGAGATTTTGGGGGGATGGCTGTGAGTTTGGTTTGGGGATGTATGTATATATGTGTGTGTATCATATTCCCTAAAATAAAGTATATCTGTTGTCATAGATCAATAATACGGCAAGCATTATTAATCTGCAGGTTTTTTTTACAACAAGGATGCTGCCTCCTGAATGTTTTTTATTAAGTCTTCATTATTTCCATTGAGTCATTAGAAATGCTTGAAAATTAGACATCAATCTTTTTGAAAGCTAACATTATATTATTCCACTCTACAACTCTCTACTATAAAACCTGAATGGAACATAATGTGTGGGTATGGGGCGAAAGATTAGGAAATAAAACTGGTGACCATATTATTTTTTTTCTCATAGACTAGGAGAGAGTCTAAAACAACAAAAACACTTTAAGTAGTATCAAAATCTGTGATCAGCAAATTAATGCCCCACCCCAAAGATATCTTTATACCAAGCACCAAACCTAGTTGGTTAAATGGCAGTAAATATCTCAATTTACTGATGAAATTAAGATTGCTCAATATCTGACCTTAATAGTGAGATGATTCTACATTATACAGGTGATTACAATTGAATCATAAGCTTCTCAAAAACAAAAGAAGGAGGGAAAAGTCGAGAGACATAACTACAGAAGAAAGTCGAGGTTCTGGATTTAACAGATGGAGGTAAGAGACTATGAAGTAAAGAATGTGGGAACTCAAGAAGCTGGAACTGATTAGGAAATGAATTCCTCTCTACAGAGTCCAGAAAGAACCCATTCTTTCCTTACACTTTGATTTTAATTCAGTGAGACCCATTTTGAACCCTGATCTCCAGAACTTTAAGATAATAAATTTGTACTGCTTTGAAGCCTAAATTGGTAATAATGCATTACAGCAGCAATAGGAAACTGAGGTAACATCCAATTCCTCTCTCTCTACTTACCTCTCTCTAATTGTATCTGCAGATAGAAAGAAAGGGAAAAGAAAGTGATAGAGGAGTGGGGGGGGGGATGAAGGATGAGGGAGAAGAAGAGAGAGAGAGAGGGAGAGAAACTGCTTCAACAGTTATCGATGAGGCTATGTTAATGCATGTACTTATTAAGTACATTTTAGGTTTCAAAACCAATTTCTTTTGTACTTTGCTGCTAAGTAACCTGAATTCTTAAGAGGGAACTTTAAAAATTAAAGTTAGACAGACTTTAAAATTTAAAGTTAATAAATGCTTCTTTTAGATTAATTAACAATACAAATAGAGAGCGTAGTGCAAATCACTGTGGGCCTCCCATAGGATGTTATTAGAGAAAAAAATGTTGCTGTCATTTTCACTGGAATAAGATATAATTTTGTTTCAGTTGGCTCACTCAGTTTCTAATACCTAAGAACTCAGACACCATTGTGTTAGAGTAATAACTTAATGCCTTACCTGAAAACACAATCATGGGAAATTCTGATAAATTAAGCCAATATCTATTTAAATTAGAGTTAGGAAAAATGCTCCCATGTGAAAATTACAAACCAAGCTAGCAGTGCACTTTAGCTGTTATATTGTGAGGGCAATTAACAGACCAGTTGAAGTAATTTTATAGCAAAACAATATAATTGCATTTTGTCAACCCAATATGAATGTTTCCATAATGAAAAAAATAAGATCAGAGTGTTATGATTTTCTTGTTTTACCTTGAAACAAAGGATTATGTGTTGCCCAATTAAGAAATCGTCTTTTTAAAAATTCTGTACAAAAATTCAGTTTACATAAGAGACCTTAAAATAGAAATAGTATTTTGATGTCACATCAAAATTTGTCTAGTGGGAATATGAGATAAATTTAATGTTAATATAATTTATAATATAAACCTCCTGTGGTTTGAAATTGAGTGTATCCTAAGTTTATAGTAACTTTTGTTCATTCTATGTTCAGAGATCAGTTACTTCATTATCATTTGAGAAATCCCATTGCTCAATTATCATTTAGATAAGATTGCCATCCATTGTTTTAAAAATGACGTGACTCAGGATAGCCTAAAATATTAATCATAAAGCCTTATACAGTTGACGTGCTATCATTTTTGACTACAGTGCTTCCATTAGAAAACATATTTACATAACCAGTGGCCACAAGTAGAGATCTGCAAGCCCCAAATGTCTCTTCTTTACTGCGACTGAGCCTTTGAAAAGCAAGTTGTTCATTGTTAGGGACCATCAAGTTGGTTCCAACACAGAGCGTCCCTGCATACAATATAGAATAAAATATTGCCCAGTCCTTCACTAGCCTCAAAATTGTTCCTACGTTTGACTTATTGTTGCAGTCACTGTGTCAGTCTGTCTTGTCAAGAACCTTCCTCTTTTTTGCTGCCCTTCTACTGTAGCAAGTATGATATTTGAATATGTTATGAGGAGAGATCAGTCCCTGGAATAGGACATCATGCTTCACAATAGAATGCTCCTTAGGAGTACGGATGACAAGAATTCATCTCACGTACTTGGAAAGGAAGTATGTTGATAATAATAACATTATTTAGCAGAATTGTTCGTTCTTTTGTCTTCTCCAAGTATTTTTCCAGCTGTTCTACGTTATTTTTGTTAGATTGGTTCCAACTTGTAGTGATTCTTCGTACAGCAGAACAAAACACATCTCCGCCGTGACCAGCCTCACAATTGTTGCTCTATCAGAGCTCAGTCACTGTGTCAATCTACCTCATTTGAGAGCTTTCTGATTTTTCACTGATGCTCCCCTTTACGAAGGACACTCTCCTTTCCTCGGCACGAAGACCCCAAGACAGAGTTGAGGAGCAGGTTCATGATAGTGAATCAGAGTAGAGGGCAGCCTGGTTTCCTTCCCCACAGATACAGGGACAAGGGAGGGGACTGAGAAGCCAATGGCCAGAAAGATAGACCTGTCAGTGTGGCTGAAAAGAGGTGCTTCAGAACAAAGAACTACATTCTTACCATTTTGAAATCAGTTATTACGCTTAAACAAAACCCTCCAAAATTATGATTATTACATGTGAGTTCTATCTTTGCAAGCCACTCTTGAACCCAGTACTGATGTGGAAAGCCGTGTGAGGGCTGGTTGGTGTCAGGGTAAGAATGCAGGATGGGCAGAGGCATGTTCGATAGCTGCCTGGTGGGAATTGGCTTTGGGCTGATGTGAGACAGGATCTCCTTTCCACTTCGTGTCGCCAAAGGGGCCAGAGGTGGCCTCCACAACATTCCCCACGTGTGAGTCACGGACCGTTGCTTGTTATGAATGTAAGACGCCAATCATTAACTTGATTCCGTTTCCATTCTATTGCAAAGCTTTTAGAGTAAATCTCTATCAAGTACATTCTCTTATCGTTCACACACTGTATTTTTAATTGGGCAGCATCATAGCCAAATCAGATATCAAATATCTGTAAGCAACGACAGATTAGAAAAGAAAAGCAATTCCCTAATCCCTGCTGGCACAGTTAAGAATTTGACTGCTAATTGAAAGTTCAGTAGTCTGAATGCAGCCAGCCCTGATGGTCCACCAACTTCTGAAAGGTGCAGCCTTGATCATTGTATGGAGCAGTTTCCCTCTGGACACACGGCAGCCGAACATGAACCTGCACAGACTTGACAACAAGAGCCAACCCTCAAACTAAATACCACTAAACTAGTATTTTTAAGTGGCATTTCACACACAAATGTTTTTTTTTAAATCTTTATAGGAACAATTATTTTTCTTTTTAAAGCATTTGTAGTAGTAAGCCAACTAAAGGAAATGTATGGAGAAAAAAATCTGAATATGTAGTCACCTAGATTTTCAATGAATCATTGAAGAAGTAAGGGAGGTACATTTCTGAGGGCATTAACACTTTTGTGGTCATTACCCACAATAATGATAATTTCAGAAACAGTGTCTCAGTAGCAGATAAGAAATGTTCTTCACAAATGAGCCTAATTTATTCCTTGACTGGATTTAACAGAATACAATGATCTTACTAATGACACTGGATTTTAAAACCTTTCTACATACGAGTAAAATATGAAAGAAAATACAGTATTTAATCTATAAACCAAATACAATCTACTCGTTCAAATCACAGGGACTTGGATATTACACCACAGAGACCGCAGAACATGCTAAACCCACTTTCAAAGATTTTCTTTCTTCCTTTCTATTTTTTTTTGGGGGGGGATGGAAGGCTTATCAGCTTAGATCAATCACTTTTCTCTCTGAAAACAACCCCCTAAACAATAATACAAGATAATTGAGTTATAAATAGAGGTGAAACAGTAGGAAGTGGTATATCACCATATGTGGCTTTTACAAATTGTTCAGAATGACTTCATTATTAGCACACAGCTTGCCCAATGATCATTACAAATCATTTCATTGGTGGAGATAACAGTAATGGTTTATGATATTATCTCCACGTCTCCTGTCACAGCTTCCCAGGAGGGCCCAGCAGGTAGAGAACAAAACATCTGTCTTTCCTTTGGTTATATATTTGCAACAATGTACACTCATGAAAAGTATTACAAAAGCAAGAAAACGTAGGACTCTCCCCAATAGGTGTTATCGACAGATCAAAATGCATTTGTAAAAACCAGTTTGAGCTAGTTTTAGCTTTGCCTTTAAAAATGTTGACTTTTAGATGTTAACAGGAGAAAGGAAGGTAAAAAAGCAAAGCAAAATCCTCTCCTCTTGTTAGGCACCTACTATGAATCAGATGCTCCAATGAACTGATTTCCCTTGACATTCACAGCAACCTTGCAAGGAAGACTTTAGGATATTACCTAGAAAAGAAAATACTTTAGGATATTACCTAGAAAAGATATTACCAGTACACGTCATAAACCCATATCAGTATGGCTCCAGATTCCATCTGGCATTTTCCATCAACCCACTGCCACCCAGCCTGTTCTGACTCACAGAAACAAGTAGTACTGCTGCTTAAGATCTCTGAGATGGCAAATCATTCCAAGAACAGACTGCCTCATCTTTCTCCCAAGAAGCCACTGGTGGGTTGGAACAGCCTACCTTGTGATTAGCAGCCTAGTGATTAATGCATTGTACCAGCAGGACTTCTTGATTTTCCATCATCTCCCACAAAATAAAAGCAAACAACTTATACCATTGCTATCGAACGAATTACCACACATAGTGTTCATAAAAGACAGAGTAGAACTTCCCCCTTTAATCTGGAAGAATCTATTCATTTGTTTCCTAACTACAAGGGTAGTCCTTTGAATCCACTAGCCCCTGAACTGGAGAAGTATGAAGTTAACTTGTCCCATAAAGATTTTCAGTTTCAGAAGCCCTACACAACACTTCTACTCTGTCCTATTGGGTTGCTGTGAGTCATAATTGACATGTTGGCAGGTGGTTGGGTGGTTGGTTGGTTAGGTGGATGGTGGGTGGGTGGATGATTTGTTGGAATGTTTATGGAGACATACAGCCAGGTTTCTCTCCCAAGGATGGACTAGCATATTTGAATAACTCATCTTATAAGACCAGCAGCTAAGAGCCGAACCCCTGCACCTCCTGGGCAATAATCCATCCAAATTAAACTGGAAAGGAAAAATGAATTAAAAGGTGGTCATCTTCAGGGGGAAAAAAACAAACACTCGGAACTTGAATAACCAGCATTTTACTGGATAGTGTTGGTATTTGTGAGGTTAGGCTTCTAGTATTTAATTGTAGGGCACTCCCCAGACGCTTACAGGAAATTCCTAATAGAAAGAAGGAGGTAGAAGATTCGAGGTGCCAGGTGGTTTCTACTTATATCAGTGCTTCCCAAACAATTAGTGTGAAAGAATATTGTTTTCATTTTAATTTGCAATCCATTGCAGATGACTACATTGTAACAATTATTCTAAATAAAAATATAAAACAAGCTATGCCCCCCCACCCCAAGTGAAATTATTTTAGGATCAGATTTTTTAAATGAGCTCATGGATCACATACTTACACACAGTCTCAAAATCAAACTGATAAAAACATGTTCCAACACTCATGCTTCGTTTCTCTTCATTGCAGACTTGTAGCAGGAAGCCCTGGAGGCACTGTTTGATGTTGGCTGCTGAACCTGAAGTCGGTGGTTCAAACCAGCAGCTGCTTTGAAGAAGAGAGATGAGAGGGTCCACTCTGCTCAGAGCTCTCTATGGAGACACCCTCTGTAGAGTCACTGTGAGTCAGAAATTACTGAATGTCAATGAGGAGGTGGGGCTTTGTAGCAAACACGTTTCAGCCCAACTGAGTTCCAAAGATCACACCCTGAGTAGCACTGAGAAGCTGGTAGAGGTCAAATAATATATGTCTCCACTTTGATGACCTCTGACACAAGACATTTAGAGCTGCCCTAATTTGAGGTCATTATACTCAGAAACTTTGGGGGGAAAGCAAGTTATATAAATGTTACTGTTTGAAAATGAACTAGAAAGTCCTGAACTTTTGACTCATTTTACAATAATATAGTTTCAAAAATAAAGAATTGTTTGGAATGGTCAACCTGATCACCCTAGGAAGTCTGTAAACTATTCTTGGTGGCTGGAGCGATTTGCGCAATAGGCAATGCGGTATCTATGTTTCTCATCATCAATGGAATAATGACTGCTACGGTTTAGAGGGAGCACTGGTGGTGGAGTGGTTATGCTAAATGCAGGCTCAGCAGATCCAAACCACCAACAGTTCTGAGAGAATGGTTGGGCGTTCTACTCCTCCAAAGCGTTAGAGTCTCAGAAACGCACAGGGCAGTTCTACGCCATCCTGTAGGGTCATTACACGTCAGAATCAACCAGAGGGCAGTGAGGTCTTTCAAAAGAAATCAAGTTAAAAATAATAATTTATAAATGATCAAGAGCCATGAGGGAGGGAGGGTGGTGGAGGAGGGGGAAATGAGCTGATACCAAGGGCTCAAGTACAAAGAAAATGCTTCTAAAATGATGATGGCAACATATGTACACATGTGCTTGACAAAATGGATGTATGTATGGATTGTGATAAGAGCCGTAAGAGCCCCCAATAAAATGATTTAAAAAAATAAAAGGAATCAAGTTATTCTTGCTACTGTGGTGTCAACGTTTGGCCTAATTTTGCCTTTACCACTTTTGACATATCGACATCAATGAAGTACTTTAGTGTAACAAAATTGGGCAAAAGTACTGAGAGTAAATCCTCTGTAGGCAGGGAACATATGTTTCCTTGTCCATGGATGCATGTGGATGCCATATGGTCAGATGGTATACGGTAGAAGAGCTCATTCAGGGAATACTATTTCATTAGCACTTCAAATGTTTAACACAGTGAAAAAGCAATATGATAAAATGTCATCTCAATTATAACATTAAGTTCACATCATTTTAAGGTCCATCCTTTTCTCTCATAAACCTGAAAATTGACATAAAATATAGATTACATAAAAATGCCTCTGAACCAGTGTGCATCCTTTGGTCCAGCTGGATTTGTAAGGTAAAATTGGGATCATTATAGTGTGGGGAGGAAGGATTTAAGAATTAGAGGAAAGTGGTATGTTTCATCATTGCTACACTGCCCCCTGATGGGCTTGTCTCCTCCCTGAGACCCTTCTGTAAGGAGACATCCAGTTG
>NW_022104341.1:52773916-52775050 GCF_000313985.2 Echinops telfairi
CATTTGCACATTTGTTGTCATTAGTAGACGATTTTTAATTGATATTGCCATAGTTTAGATTAGATAATCAGACTGAGACTCAGTGTGTCCTGCCAAATACAAAATTAAACATGAAGCTTCTATTTTACAGAAATACTGCCTCACTTCCTTAAAGAGGTGAAAAAGAAAAGCATTGCTCCTTCCCAGTCATATGTTTATGTATCAAGTGTTCTCTCACGTTGCTGTGATACAGCCAACCTTTAAGTTACAAGAGAAAATTTAGTTGATATTTTAGCCAGTGAGAACTCTTATTTTTTCTGATGTAAAGATATTTACTTATAGAGAAACAGCCAACTCCCTGGAAAAAATTTAAAAGTAACAAATAATAAGTTAACATTAAATACAGGTACTGTGTTTCATTAAGCGGAAGAAAAGTAATTGCAGAAGAGATGCACCACTTGGAAGCAAGTTTTGTGAAAAATTCTGAATATTTGGGTTGACCACATTGAAATGGGATCATACAATAAAATGATAAAAAATAGCCAAATCCAGGCTAGATTCGTGAAAGTGGTTGTTTTGTGCTCTAACCGTCACAAGACAAATGGTATTTACATCACATAATGCCATATTTTAAGAGGCGGTGGTGGTAGGGATTGGGATAATAATACCTGTAAAGAAGGAGTCCTCCATGTGGCTGATCCCACTGTGAGACACAGCGTCCCTCGCTGACCCATGGCCCTACAGGGAGGGGGTGGGGGTGGGACAACACTGGAAACTTAGTGTCGGGATTGGCCCGGTCTGGCCGCACCACACTGAGGCAAAACACTAAAGGTGTGCAGCAGAACACCGGGGAGAGCAGAGTGGGGAGCTCACCAAGGAGTGCAAAGGATAGACTTCGGGGTCGGAGTGTGGCCCCATTGGACTCAACTGGGGACACTCCTGGAGGTCCAGGAGCAGACCTTGATCTATTTACAGGTTTTTATTTTTATTTTTTTTAATTAATTAATTAATTAATTTTGTGGTCACTGGTTTTCTTTGTTGTGGTTGTGTTCTCTTTTGTTGTTTTGTCTTGCTATGCCTTATTTTTGTGTGTGTGCATATTATTATCTCTGCAGATCTATCTAAATAAGGTAGGCTGGATGAACAGTCTGGAGG
>NW_022104341.1:52776172-52777958 GCF_000313985.2 Echinops telfairi
AGGGCACCAAATGTACAAAGGTGCTTGACACGATTGATGTATGTATGGATTGTGATAAGAGTTGTATGAGCCCCCTGTAAAATGATTTAAAAAAAGAAGTCCTAGAGTCTGGAAAACGTTAGACTGATTAAAGCAGAAGTCCCAACTGGTGACCGACAAGCATACTTTGTCCATTCAAATGTGTTTCCGGCTTCGCACAATGTTGAAGTATTCTTTGCCTCAAAGTTTAATATTTAGAAATCAGATTTTATGTACCAACATGATTTCTAGTTTCTCTTGGAAATCAAAAGTTCTGGCTGCTCATGGTGCATATTTGATCTTGGTTGTAATTGACTGCGTATGGGAGGTCCTGTCTACCTCTACTAGATAGATTGCACATTCTCCATCTTGCCATAGCCCCACCTCCCACCATTGCCTCTCACACTAGCCAAGGTCAAGTATTCATGTCCTGTCACTGATGTCTAACGAGTAGGCAGGGATAGGGTGGAGTCAGATCTTTTTCTTCTATGTAATCTCACGCTAAGCTTTCCCAGAAAGCACAAATGAGACATACATGTGGACTTTCAGAAGACACAGTGTAAGAGAATATATGTAAAGTTGTATGATTTGAGATAAAGCTACTGTTAAGTATTGCTATTGTTAACCACTCACTACCATCTAGTCAGTACGGACTCAGCAAGCCCCTCTGAGGGTTTCTGAGATGGTAACAATTTGCCAGAGTAGAAAGCCCAGTCTTTCTCCTGAGGAGCTGTTGGCGGTTTTGAATCACTGCCTAATGGGAAACCACCACACCACCAGGGCTCCATACTTAATCAAAGAGCCATAGTTTCAAGAGAGAAATGTGAATGATTTTATTGCCACTAGGCAAGGGAAAGCTAGAAGGCCAATAGTACATGTCTTCTTAGAACTCCAAATTAGTGACTCTCTAAAAGAAATCTGATCATTTACTTCTATCTGCATGTATGAATACACTACAGTTTATTTATTACGTAGCTGCTCAACTGGAAAATTCCTCATGCCTTACTTTTAAAGTTCTATTTATTTCTCAGATGCTACATGGATAGAAAAAATATGACTTTTACAAGGTAAAGGTACTTGTTGCTTAAGATTTCCAACTTTTAACACCAACTTACATATCTAGGTGAATTTTCTATTAGCTTCTTCTTTGTTTTATAACCATAAGTAATGGGAAGATATTCATCAGCAAAGTAATGTTGAATTGAAAATTTGTTCCACTACTTAGATAGTGAAGGCTACAACCCAAAAGTGATGACATTCCATAAACCCCGAGTCATCTGAAAGAATGATGTTGCTTTTGGTCAAAGACAATTTCAAAATAAAACCAATTAAAATACTTCTTCTAAGATACAAAACACTGTCAGTGTGGAACATGTCTTTAAACATCTGAAATAGAATTTAATCAAGTCTCAAGACCTCAATATCATTTAACAAAACCCACAGCGAAGAGAAGCCAAGTTGATCATGCCACCAGGAAATGAACCTTCTCCAAGGAAACTGACCTCGTTGCGCTAACAAAGCAAGAATGACATGACCAAAATCTAGAGGCAGAATGAGGAGCAGGAAAAGGGGTTGTTAGAGAATAAAAGAAAGAGAAGGCACAGCAAAATGAAATTAAACTTATGAACCTTCTCTGCATCCGGATGGAAGCAAAACAATACTAAAGCTATTTTTTAGACAATTGAATGCAGTGAATATAGATTGGGCATAAGGTAATGCCATACTATGTAATGAGATACCGTGTGGTTCAAAACAGGACAAAGTTTGC
>NW_022104341.1:52782702-52784413 GCF_000313985.2 Echinops telfairi
TCAGCTTCAACCTGAACTTACATGTGAGCAAGTGATGACCTGCTCCACAATTTGCTCCTAGCCTTGTTTCTTTGCTGACATTGAGCTTCTCCTTCATCTCTTTCCACAGATGTAGTCGATTTGATTTATGTGTTTTTCATCTGGAGAAGCCCATCTGCATAGCCACCGTTGTTGAAAAAGGGTACTTGCTCTGAACAAGTCATTGGTTTAGCCAAATTCTTTCAGGCAATCTCCAGTTTAGTTCTATCACCGAGACCATATTATCTCTGTATAGGAAGAATCATAAACAATTTGTCTCTTTACTCTTGAAAATTGATGACTCTATTTTAAAAATGTGTTACATCTTTGTATAGGTTAGCACTGTGGTCAGATGTTGGGCTGCTTATCACCAAGTCAATAGTTCAAATCAATTCTTCACAGGAGAAAGATGAGGTTGTCTACCTCCATAAGGTCTTATCCTCCTATAAAGACTATCTACAGGGTTGCTATGAATTGAAATTGACAAATGGCAGTTGATTTGGGTTTTGGTTTTGCATATGACAGTAATGTAGTCTTAGCTGCTACTCAGCTGTTTAGCTGGAACATTCTTATCTTGCTCTTAAAATCCTCTTTGTCTCTCATGTGACACGAGGATAAGGAAAAAAACAAATGTTATATAGCAAAAGTAATGTTTCTTTATCCACTGAACTATTTGTGCAATTATTCGTTTGAGAAATCACTTCCATGAAGTCTATTCCATCTCTCAGTGACCCCATACAGGTTTCCGAGACTGTAAATCTTTATAGGACCAGATAGTCTCAGCTTTATCCTACAAAGAATCTGGGGGTTTTGAACCCTGACTATGATTATCAGTCCAATGCTTACCCAACAGAGCCACCAGGTTAGAATTTTTTTTTCAATCTAAAAATGTAGAAAAACAATTATTATTTTTTTGCTGTATAATAGTTTCAAGGTAGCTGTGTTAAAATAAAATATTATAGAAGCATATTGAACTGTTTATGGCTAAAATAACACATTTGAGATTTCTTTAAAATATTCCATTTTTTAAAAGACAGTGAAAGAATATAATAATATTTGCAAAAATGATTGAAGCTGTGTGATGGGTATGTGGGAGTTCATTCTATATAAAGATCAAACTTCTAAATGAGTCACTGGCATAATACTCCACTATGTTTTATGATTTTTAACTATGGCTTCCAAAGCAATTTTGAGTACGTTTTTATATATAAATAAAGATTTAGATTCAAATATTGAAGATAAATAAACTATCCTATGTTCTGGCTTATTCAAAAATATGTTTAAAGAGGACTTCCACGAAGCTCCCGGCCATCTTCTCACCTCACTGGCAGAAGACTACGGAAGGATCTGGAAAAGGTGTGCATCTCAAACACAAGAAAGCCGTCTTTCCGTAACTGCAAGACGACACGCTCTTCCCCCAGAGGGAGTACTCCGGTTCTAGGTCAGCATTTTACAAATGTTGGGTGATTGCATTAGGCTTATTAGTACAAGAGGGTCTTGATTAGATTATTTTATACCTCTCCAAAGGTAGCTTTTCGGATTTCAAATTTAGCACATCCAATTATGACACGTTTTCTTAGCAAATCATGACAGTAGTTTTCCTATAAAAAGCCACATTCACACACAAAACAATACTGTTCGCCATGTAACAAATCTCTGCACGTTTGGCCAGACAGTAATGTATGCAGGAAAA
>NW_022104341.1:52785425-52786710 GCF_000313985.2 Echinops telfairi
TAGTTTCATCTTTGAATATGGTTTTAAAATAATAGAGCTTGATTTTTCTGAATAATACTTAGCATTTGCTTGCATCCTCCTTGCTTAATGTATTAAACGAGCCCTCAGCCTTTTTCTTGGAGCTTGAAGCTCAATTGTAGGGAGGGAATAACTGGGTTCCAAATGTCTCCCGGCAAGTGATAACCTAAGCCTTACCAAAGAAGGGCCCCGGGCCTCCATGGAGCTGTTGGGATTTTTCCCTCCTGGAGTTTAATTCACATGGACAGGTGCCTTTTGCCTTTCCATCCATATCTGTGTAGGAAGCAAAGTTATACAGGTGTGGTTTTCCTCTCTTCCCTTTTGCCTTTCCATCCATATCTGTGTAGGAAGCAAAGTTATACAGGTGTGGTTTTTTGGTTCTGGTTATACAATTCTGAATGTTATAGAGAAATTGGTGAGAATGTTGTGAGGACCTTCAGTACCCTCACAACTGCCCATGGAGTTGAACTTAAGACTGTTGCACTACACTCGTTCACAGACAAAACATTAAAGTCCATTCCAAATGCAGATTTCCAAAAATAATAAAAATTCACCTGATTTCAAAAGCAAGGCATCTGTTATAATCCTATTTTTACTGAAAACTCCCATATCTAATCCATCTAGCCCACAAATATATAATGGACTCAACCATGAGTCACACACACTTCTAGCTAGGTATTAAAATATGCCCAACAATAAACATATCCATGGCATCCTTTTTGGGGAAGCTTATAGTCGAAAGAGATAGTTTACACTGAATAAATAAATGTAGTGCAAATTCATAATATAATGTTAAGGTATAAATGGTTAAAAGTCTCTCTCTTTTTTTTTTAAAGGTTAAAATTATTGATTGATAATCTAGATACTGGAAACAAGTCCACCCAGATAAGCCTCAGAAGATAAGTCTGGAGTTCTTGAGGGGGCACCGTTTGTGTAGTGGTTACATGGTTACGCACAGGGTTGCTAACCTCAAGGTCCATAGTTCAAAATTATCAGCTGCTCCTTGGGAAAATGAGTAGGCTTTCTACTCCCATAAAGAGTTGCAGTCTCAGAAACCTGCATGGGCAGTGCTCTCCTGCCAGGGATGGTTGCTATGAGTCAGCATTGTTGTTTTTTTGAAAACCTCATAGAACTTAGTTATGCTCTGACAGTCACTGGGTCACCATGGTCAAAGCTGAGTCAGCTGGGATCTGGTATTAGGGAATGGTTCTCTGAAGAAATGAGACTCAAAGGTTAGGCTTAAAATGTTTCCTCCCCGCTCCCACTA
>NW_022104341.1:52787800-52790116 GCF_000313985.2 Echinops telfairi
AATTAAACTGACCTCGTTCCTCTTTAACACTTTAAAGAGGTCTTGTTCAAGAGACTTGCCCAAAGCAATACATCCTTTGGTCTTGTGACTGTTGCTCCCATGAGCATTGTTTTGGGGTCTGAGCAACCCTCTGTTTTTTCTCTAATTTTGTCCATAGAGACAGATGTGAGGATTTTGGGTTTTTTTGCATTTAGCTGCAACCCATGCTGAAGGCTGCAGCCCTCTATCTTCAATAGCAAGGACTTTAAGTCCTCCTCCCTCTCAGCGAGCACAGTTGTGTCCTCTGTAGGAGCAGAATGGTAGGAAGTCTTCCCCAATCCATATGCTGTAGTGTTCTTCATATATCCCAGTTTCTAGGAGTCTTTGCTCAAAATATAGATTAAATGATAATGGTGAAAAGATACCAGCCCTGTCTCATAACTTTCCTGATTTTAAGCCGCGCAGTAAAATCCTATGTTTTACTTTTACAATTGCCTCTTGGTCCAGGTATAGGTTCTAGAAGATCACAATGAAGTGTTTTGGAATTACCATTCTTCTCAATGTTATCCATAGTTTGTTATGGTAAATATAGTCAAATGCCTTTAAAGAGTCACCAAAAAGAAATGTAAACATCTTTCTAGTGTTCTCTACCTTCAATCAGGAGTCATCTGACATGAGCAATGATATTCATACGATATATTGAATGTATCATACACTGCCAGAAGAAGGGACACATGGGACTGAGAAAAAGTACCACCAGAATGTTCCTTAGGAGAAAATGTGACAAGACAGTGTCATAATAATGCTCAGCCCATTTTGATTTAATTCAGACTAGTCTCAAAGACTAATCGTAGGATTTCCATGAAGAACTATTTCTGTGAATATCTTGGTTTGTGATAATATCCAATAACTCTACTGCCCAGGAATGGGTATACCTTTATTTCTCTGGAATTTTCTGTACTAGATAGGGAGATGGAATAAATGTAGTTAAGGTGTGCAAACAGGTCCCCTTGTGAACATACACCCTTAAGCTTCAAAGCAGAACATTGAGAAATTAAAATGTTCAAACGGACACATTTGTTTAAAGCTAGAAGATAAACTATTGGTCAACTCTGATCGTCCAAAATCCTTGTCCCCGAGAAGTAAGGCATAGTTTCTATTGTGAAATCAAACACAGAACAAAAGGCAAGGGAAAAAATACTCAAAAGGGAAGAAAAAAATGACTGATGAGAATGATCAGTCTTACGCATAACTAACTTTAAAATGCCTGAAAGACATGTGCCTCTTGCTGGTGTTCTAAGAAAAAAGAAGCATATTTCAAAATAAATCCTGTAGGTTTCCTCTTAAAAGCAGGATTCTGTAAATCCTGATTCCAAACACTAGGAAATTCAATTGCATTTACTTTAGGCCTTCATTTCTTCCTTGTCCTGAATTGAGTATTTATGAGTAGAACCTGAAATTTGCATAATATTTGCTTTTGTTTACAGTGTCTGATGGTTTATATCACATAAGTTTACAACTTAGTTATGTTGTTACTAGCAAGACTACAGAATAAAATCACTCAATAAAATGTATATGCACACTGTGAGGTATAGCCAATAATACACATAAGAATCCTCAAAAAATTGAGAAATCATTGAACAGAGATTGAGGGTAGGTATTTCTTTTAAAGAGCTGATAATGTCCAAAGGTCATTAAAGGGATGCAGGCCAGCCCGACGTTTTTCATCATCACAGAATATTAAGATTTCAGTGGCAGCTCTTGAGCAGGTAAAGTAAGTATTTTTGTAACATTTCACTTAACATCGATCAAATTATTGTTAGGGTGTGCTATTTTGGGTTTGCTAAAAGATTTCATTACAAGTAAAATATCTTGGTTAAGGAACAGGTATAATAAAAGGATTCAAATTTTCACTTTGATACATATTTCCGGGTTCTTTGGAAATAAGACGAATACAGGGAATAATAGAATTAGGAGAAGAATAAATAGAATAAAGGTAATGCATTGTGTGGCTTCTAGTATTATACTGTTTTTTTTTTAATGCAAGGTAGAAAAATTTCCAAGGTAGGCAGTTTTGCATTAAGCTTATTATATGATGTTTCTGTTATCTATCGGTACATAACCAACTGCTCCAAAACATAGTGGCTTGAAACAAAAACTTAATAGCAATGATCATTTGTAGGTTAACTGATCACTTTTGTTCCATGTTTTGTCCACTGGGGTCCCTCTAGGGCTGCATTCAGCCAGATGAGCTCGGCCGAACATGTTTTAAAAGCCTTGTTCATTCTAATCTGGGTTTTAGTTGCTAACTGCTAACTTGATCCTGTCCCAGATTCA
>NW_022104341.1:52790636-52817735 GCF_000313985.2 Echinops telfairi
AGGAAAAGTATGTTTAAATATAAGAAAGACAATTAATATATATACCTCAGTCAATATACTCACCTGAATGTAAGAATCCATTTTCCAGAAATTTAGAGTTGCAGGTTCTTTTCTTTTCTCAGGAATAGTTTCTAATATGGTGTCTTAAAAAGCACATTTTTATTCACTCACAAATGACCTGTTGATGCTGTTTATAAGATCTGCAAATAGTTATGACGATGCATGCAAAAATAAAATGTAAAATACATTGGCTGAATATTCCACTACTACAAAAATAGCCAAAAGTCTGCATCAAACACATCTGCTTAATTGTGCGGACACTCCTATAGGAACATAAAGACTAATTATACCAAACCTTAAGTGAAGGAGGGAACCAAGATAAGCTTGCCAAGTGCTTACCTTGATTTCATTTGATCGTTTGATGAACACTGTGCATTTGAGATTTGATTTGCAGTGCCTCAATGGACATGATGACAAGCCCCCAGCTTATGGGCCTGCCTGTTACAATAGGGAGTTTGAGAGAGGACAGCCCCTGAAGGTGGGCCCCAGAGGATTAAAGACGCAGCATAGGAATGGACAAAAAGGGGAAAGCAGAGGGAGCTAGAAGTGTAAGCAGCTGTAAGGCCCCATGCCCTCATCAAACACCAAAGAAAAAATCATTAATAAGGTAATAAGCAGAAGCTGTCAGAGTAGATAATTTCAGAATTTCTAGAAACCAAAGAGGTACAGCTGCTAAACAAGTGAGGTTAAGAAAAAGGTGGCAGATCAAAGACTCAAAAGCGTTGTTTTTATTCACATGTACCCTATTCCCACCACTGACCTTCTGGTGGAGTCTGGTCTGTGCCACTAGATGGAGCAGGATGGGCAATATTTGTAAATGTATCTTGTCTGGAGGTTTGAAATATGCTGTGTCCACCTGTACCCTCTAAAGCTAAAGAATACAATTAAGAAATACACTAGATCTATAAAGACCAATACAAATGTTCAGTAAGTACATGAGAACAGGCACGATGCATTAATCCATTAAGTCATTAACCCATTGCCAATTCATTAACTCATTGTCAGTTCATGAACCCATTGCCAATTGAGTAGATTCCAAATAGTGACTCTGTAATAACTCTACATGACAAAGAATAACTGCCCCATAGATTTTCCAACACTTTACATCTTTATATAGACAGCCTCATCTTTCTCCCACTAGGTATCTCCCGGGTTTGACCTTTGGTTAGCAGCTAAAAATGTAATGACTATGAAAACTGCAAAGACATACATGTTCTCTCCACTCGGATGACTGTCATCAGAAAAAATGGAAAAGAACCAGCATTCAACAGGATGTGGAGAATGGGAACGCTCATGCATTGTTGGTGGGAAGGTGAAATTGGGTAGTCCTTGTCGGAAACAGTTTGGTAATTGTTCAAAAGTTAAGCACCTATTGCCAGCTGACCCAGCAATTCCATACCTACGTATAACAAGAGTTAAAACCTGAACTCAGACAGACAGATACTTGTATACCGTAAGTTTCTGGACTTATTTGACCTACTGCTCCCTCTTCAGGAAAAAATTTATTTAGCGGCCCCTGAAACTAGGAAAAAAAAAAAAAAAGTACTGTAGCCCATAATCCGGGATAAAGAGTAGGTATCTGCTTTTGTAGCCTCTGTGCCCATGGTTTGTTCCAGCAGCCCCCTTGGGCAGTATCACCCACTTTGAGAACAACTGCTGGGCTCCAATAGTCATCATCGCAACACCTTTTTCACAGGTCCCCAAAGTAGAAACAGCCTAAGTGCCTGTGAACAGATGGATGAATAAAATATAATAGATACATACAATGGGATACTGTCCAGTCAGAAATAGAGATGATATTCTGATATACGATACTGCATGAATAAAATTTGGAAACAATACTGAATAAGATGTTAGAAACAGAAGCAGAACTACAAGCAGCTCAGAATGTACATTTCTACCACAGAAATACTGAATTGGAATTTATAATTTAATAAGATCCCCAGTTGAGCATTATAGATCCCCAAATTCAGAACCCTTAAAAAAAGATAGATATTGCATGATTCTACTTATACGAAATATTTAGACTAGGTGAATGCACAGTAACCACAATTTGTTAGTGGTTTCCAGGAATTGAGGAGTGGGAGTGTGGAGTGTGGCGGGGAGGGGCGGGGGGAGAAGGAAGAGCTATTATTGACAAGGAATAAGTTCCTGTTTGGCTTGATGAAAAATGTTGGTAATGAATGGCAGTGATGCTGCACAACACGCTGCATCTAATTAATGCCATTTGTCTTAAATTTAAACGTGATTACACTGTAAATACTTTTAAAAATATGTGTATATTACCACAATAACATTTTAGAAACTAAATTAGGGTCCTAAAGTATATTCTAAGTTGTTTGAATTGAAAAACTGAATTGAGAAGAGAAAATATCGTACTCAACAGTTACTACTTCCAAGGCAGGTCTCAAGTGAAGAATTTAATTTAGTAACCCCAGACAGCGATCCTAGATTCCTCCTGAAAAAATCTTCTAATTCGCCCTAGAGAAATGTATCTTCACCTTACATCTCAAAAGTTTGCATGAATAAACTTCCAGAAGCATAATAAAATTTTACATTTACATAAATATAAAATAAGCTCAAATATGACAGAGAAACAAGGTACTCTTGGTTAGCGGCAATGGCAGTCACAGAGAAAGAGTTCCAGTACTCTACTCTGCAGACTGAATAAATGAAAGGGATAGAAATAACAAAATAGGCAGTGGGAGTATAATAAAAAGTCATGATAAAATTCCACAAATGGAAATTCTAATTGCTGCAATGGAAAGTTCCCTGGATTTCACAGGAAAATGGATACAATTGAAGAATCACTAACTGGATTTGAAAACATGACAGTATGGACAACGCATGAATAGCAAGATTTGAAAATAAGAAAGATAGGTTTAAAGACATGGAGATGAGAGTAAGGAGGAAGAAGGTCTAATGCATGTAAAATTTGAGTTTCAGAATCATAGGAAAGCGAATGAGACAGAGAGATGATATTTAAATGAGAGTTGCTGCTGAACTGATAAAACAGCAACTGTACAAACCCAAGAAATCACTGATCTCTAGCAGGAGAAATAAAAATAAATAAATAAGAGGAAAAGATAGAGAAAAAGGAAGATTATTATAAATATTTTTCAAAAGAAGAAGTTATTAGGTGGTAAAAGCATCTCTATTAAAGAAAATGACTCCATCTTTTTTAAATGTTAAATTGTTGCCAGTGTTTAATCCTCACAATTCTCTCTGACTTAACTGTCCTCCACTGGCAAACTGATTAGAAAGCCAGAAGTTCCCCTCTTGATTACCAATGAAAATCCACACCATGCATGTTTCTGGCAAAAGCTCTTCTCTATGAATTTTCAAAGAACCATTCTCCATGCCATATCTCACATTTCCCCCAAACTCCTTCCCTTGCTTTCTCAAACTAGTTTGGACCAGCTTGAGCAAGATACTTTCTCCCATCTTTTTTATGTGAATGTGGCATATCAGATCTCAATATAGGAATAAAATTTGGAGCAACTGTTTAGATTTAATTAACCTATATTAAAACTTCTGATAACTAGGATAACTCCTGCCTCCTTAAAGTGATCGCAGGTAGTAATTCCCAAACTAGATCTACCTCTGTGTACCAGACTCAGTGACCTGTTTCTCTTCTGCATGAGATGTGCAGGTGGTACAGTCTGCACTTTACTAATAAAGATTGGACATTCAAAGTCACTCAATGGAGGCATGGGAAAAAGCTCTGGAAACATGCTTACATAAAGATGACAGTCAAGAAAACCCAAGAGAACTGTCCTTTGGCACATAAGGTCGCCAAGAGTGAGAATTTACTGAAGAGCCAGGGGGCTCCCAGCATGAGCCATGCCTGGCACTCGCGTGAGAAGCTCTCTGTGACCACGGAGTGTGTGTCTAAAGCAGACATTGCTACCTTTCTGCAGAGTGTGCAGAGGAAAAAGGATATCCTGTCCTTGCAGGGGCTGTCAGGGGATGGCACATATCAAGTGGTAATAGACCATGTGGAAATCACACTCTAAAAAAAACAGCACACTAAACTCTAATCATCATCATCATGATAATTACTGCAACTCACTGTCTTTGTGTGAATTCTGACTCATGTAGGACAGAGTAGAACTGCACTGCGGGTTTCTTAGACTATAACTTTACGTAAGTGACGAGTCTCATTTTCCCTCCTGTGGAGTAGCGAGTGGCTTCTAACTGCAGACATCACCAGACTTGCTCCTAATGGCCCCTTATTGTTGCTAGAAGCCATAGAGTCCGTTCCAACCCATAGCAACCTTATGCACAACACAGTGGAACACTGCCCATACTGTGCCATGCTCACAATAGTTCCTATGCCTGCGCCCATTGTTGCGGTTGCTATGTCAATCCAATTCCTAGGGGGTCATCCTAAGCTTACTGCCCCTCTATTTTAACAAACATGACATCCTTCTTCAGGGATTGGTTTCTCTTGACAACATGTCCAAAGGATGGAAGATAAAGTCTCCCCATCTTTACCTCTAAGGAGCTCTCTGTCCATAGTTCTTCCAAGACTGATTTGTCCTTTTAGCAGTCTGTAGTACTTTCAATATTGGTCACCAGCACCACACTTCAAATGCACCAATTCTTCTTAAGTCTTCATTAGTCAATGTCCAACTTTCACATACATATGAGGTAATTGAAAATACCATGGTTCTGGCTAGGCTCATGTTAATCCTCAAAGTAACAGCCATGATTCTCAGGACTCTAAAGAGGACTTGTGAAGCACATATAACTAATGCAACAGATCTTTTGATCTCTTGATTGTTGCTTTCATGAACATTGATTGTGGATCCAAGCAAGAGAAACTATTTGACAGCTTCCACCTTTTCTCATTTATCATGATGTTGCCTATTGATCCAGTTTTGAGGAATTTTAGTCTCCTGTACATTGAGTTGTAATCCATACTGAAGGATACTTATAATTCCCCAGCAAGTGCTTCAGATCCTACTCACCTTCAGCAACCAAGCTTGTGTCATCTGCATATCTCAGGTTGTTAATAAGCCTTCTTTCTATTCTGATGCCACACTCTTCTTCATATAATTCAACTTCTCTCATGATATGCTCAACATACAGATTGCATAAGTAAGGTGAAGGAATATAACCATGGCACACACCTCTCCTGATTTAATCCATGCTGTATTCCCTTTTTCTATTCATACAACTGCCTCTTCAGCCATGTATAAGTTGCACATAAGCACAATGAAGCGCTCTGGAATTCTCATTTTTCTCAAGGTTATCCATATTTGTATGATCCAAACAGTCAAATGCCCTGGCACAGTGAATAAAACAAAAGTATACAGCTTTCTGGTATTCTATGTTTTCAGCCAAGATTCAAGACCCACCCAGCATCACAGTAACACACAAGCCACTACAATATGACAAACTGACAGACAAGTGGTGGAATGGCTTATTAGGATCAAACAAAAATCCTCTGTTAATGTCTCTACCAATCCCTCATCCTGCTTCTCATACATCTTTGTCACACAGTCCTTGACTTAGCCCTGGGGAATAGTCGCTAACACTGATAATACTGATTTAAAGCCTTTTGGACTGAGAAACATAAAATGGACAGAATACCACATGTCATAGATAGGTTTTAATGTCAACTAGGGTGGGCCAAGGTTCTTCCCCTGATATAAGCTGACATAGTTGAGTCAATTCTATGATGGAATCTTCTATGAAACAGCAGTTAAGCTGGCCACAGTCTTTTTATTTTTCTTTTATTTTTAAAAATTATTTGGGGCTCGTACAATTCTTACCACAATCCATACATACATCCATTGTGTCAAGCACATATATACATTTGTTGCCCTCATCATTCTCCAAACAGTTGCCTTCTACTTGAGCCCTTAATATTGGCTCATCATTTTTCCCACTCTCTCCACCCCCCATGAACCCTTCATAATTCATAAATTATTATAGTTTTGTCAGATCGGTGGGTGCCCACCTTCCTGATATGATCACTGAAGACAAAGCTGGTGAATAAGCAAATGTGGTGAAGAAAGCTGATGGTGCCCGGCTATCAAAAGATATAGCATCTGGGGTCTTAAAAGCTTGAAGTTAAAAAGTGGCCATCTAGCTCAGAAGCAACAAAGCCCACATGGAAGAAACACACCAGCCTGTGTGACCACAGCTGTTGAAGGGATCAGGTATCAAGCATCAAAGAACAAAAAATCATATCATTGTAAAGGTGGGTGAGTGCAGAGTGGAGACTCAAAGTCCATCGGTAGGGAAATGAACAGTCTTTTTATTTTTTAATCCATTTTATTGAGAGCTAATACAGATATCATAGCATTCCATAGTTCAGTCACATCAAGCAGTATTGTACAATTGCTACCATAATCAATTTCAAAACATTTTCTTTCTTCTTGAACTCCGTGATATCAGCAACCCTTTACCCCCTCCCCCACTGCACCCCCAGGAACCCTTATTCTATTTGTTGTTTCTGTAGGTTCATCACAGTCTTGATGTCACCGTATTGATGATACCATGGAGGGTGGTTTAATTCAAGATGTGGCCTACTCTTAATAGACTGATAGTGTGTGGAAGCCAGGTGACCTCCACTGCTGGATTTGAATCCTGCATCTCTTCTGTGGCCTTCCATCTCTTCTGTGGACCTTATGTGGACCTCATATTGTATTGCCTTCCTGTCCCAGGCAATCATGGGCTCAGCAATAGGAACAAATGTGAGAATGGTGCAAGACAAGTCAGTGTTTCATTCTGTTGTGCATAGGGTCACTATGGGTTGGAACCAACTTCATGGCACCTAACAACAACAACATAGCCCAGGTATCATCGGCATACTACCAACCTTAGATTCATTTGCCTGATCTCAGATTCATTCCACTTGGCATCAACCAGTCGGTGATCTTCCTGTTTCATATTCCTGCTTTCTGGCCAGTCCCTATAGCAATCAGAGTCAAGAGAAGCTTTTAGTTTACATCTAACCCATGGATTTGAAACAGGGTGGACTTAACCACTTCTACAACTAAGCCATTATTTGATAGATATATGCCCACAGAAGAGTCACTGTTTTTTCTTCTCTAGAGAACCTATCTTAACACAGCATATGAGGGGGTACCCCCCAAAACGGATTTTTTTTCAAAGATATGTATTTAATTTTTTTTACATAACAACCTTATCACCTTTGAAGTACTCTCCATTACACTTAATATGTCTGTCAAATCTGCCATTTCATTCTTGGAAACATTTTTCTAACTACTCTGTTTGGATGGCTGCCAGCACCATCCTCATATTTTTCTTCATCTCTCCTATGTCATAAGATCAATGGCCGTTCATGTCCCTCTTCATTCACAGAACCATAAAGAAGTCACAGGGAGCGAGGTCAGGTGAATAAAGTGTGTGGAGGAAAAGAGGCTTGGTTTTTTTCCCCCCAATACTGGTGCACTGAGATGGCTGTGTGAGCAGATACATTGTCGTGGTGGCAAAAGCAGTCCGCCACCTGCAACAAATTAGGCCTTTATTTGTCACACATTCTTATGCAATCTTTTCATAACCATGAAATGGAAAACTTGATTAACAGTCAGACCTGGTGGAACGAACTCCAAATGCACTATTACTCTCACATCTAAGAAACAAATGAGTGTCATCCTGGTCTTTGATTTTTTTTTTTTTTTGGCAAGATAATGATGGCATCTTCCATTGGCTCAAGGAGAAAGCAAATGTTGTGAGAATGATGAGGAGGGCAACAAATGTACGAATGTGCTTGACACAATGGATGGACGTATGGATTGTGATGAGAGTTGTACGAGCCCCAAATAAAATGATTTTTGAAAAATCAGCCATCACAAAAAAACAAGATTTGAGTGAAACCACTTTTATGAAAAAATTCACTGTGATCAGAGAGAACCTTCTAAGTGATGCCACTGGGTGCACTAACTCAGAGTGAGTTTCTGGATGCTTGTCTAGCGGGAAACATGTGTACTATAAAATCTCTGCCCAGAGGAGCTTTTTACCATTGGGAGTGGAGTGTTACCTCCTCGAATGATCCAGCAATCTCACTCAAAATATATCTCCTATAAGAGATATATCCTATAAGAGATAAATACCGCATGTTATGTGACCACTAATATAAAACGTTAAGAAAAGATTTATAGATATTAAAAATCACTCTTGGAAGATTACAGGGGGGAGTGGGAGTATAAATCACTAACAAAAGGGTGAAGGGAAAGGCAATATTCAATAATGATCAGCACAAAAATGATCAAAACAAAGTCACTAGGAGGAGCGCAAGAGTTAAAGTCAACAAAAGTAAATACTATTGTATATAAATTCACTGTAAACAATAATCTGTGAGTACATTCATAGATAAACATTCCAACTGAAGAGGGTGCAAAGGCAATGGGATTACAGGCATGGAATTACACCTATGAATATATTTCTAGATATGCATTTTATATGTTCTGCAAAAATATCCGTGATCACAGTAGTGCAGAACCTGCATTGGATCTCTAGAGTGTTGAAAAGGCAGGATGTTACTCTGGGGAGGAGGTTGCATCTAAACCAAGCCATGGTATTTTCAGTTGCCTTTTATGCATGTGAAAGGTGGGCAATGAATTAGGAAGACCGAGGATAATTGATTCATTTGAATTGTGGTGATGGGGAAGAATATTGACAGCACCATGGACTGCCAAAAGGACAAATCGATCTGCCATGGAGGAAGTACAGCCAGAGTGCTCCTTAGAGGGACTGAAGATGAGCCTTTCCCTTACATACTTCGAACATGTCGTCAGGAGAGAACAGTCACTGGAGAAGAACGTCATGCTTGGAAGAGTAGAGGGGGGAGAATGAGAGGAAGCCTCTCAATTACAAGATCGGCGCAGTATTTGCAGCAACATTTTGAGGATGTCACAAGATGGGGCAGTGTTTTTGTTCTGTTGTGCGCAGTGTCGTCATGGGTTGGAACCAACTTGGTATCTGACCAAAACATTAACAGTATAGTAGCAGACACAGTGTGAAAGTTATGAAAGCTTAGCAATAAAGAAATCATTGAGAGAATAAGTTACTGCTAAAATAAGATTAATTGTCACAACCTAGTCCACAAATCAATGGTTTACATCCTACTTTGCTGAGTAGTGACTAGGGTCTTGAAAGCTTGTGAGCAACACTAAATTTAAACTAGATTTATGTCTATTTTATATCCAGTAACTTTTCTATAATCCCATGACATAGGGATTATGTCCCTATGTGCCATTTTCTCAGCATGGCAGTACAAAAAGACAATCTAAGGAATTTCCTGAATTCCAGATATACTCTTCTTGCCCTCCGTTATATAATATCAACCTAATTACAGATTTCCTCTAATTGTAGGAAAGTCACCAGGCATAAAATGGAAGACAAAAAGTTGTGTCTCAACTTCAAACTCATTGCCGTCGAGTTTCAGTAGACCCAAAGTGACCCTGTACGGCAGGGTAGAACTTTCCCTTTGAGTTTTCTACCTGTAACTCTTAATGGGAGTAAAATGCCCCATCGTTCTTTCACCCATCAGCTTAGCCAGTGGAAATATTGCCTTTTATAAATTCTCTGAAGTCATACTGCTCAGTTTTCTTTTTTTTTTAAGCTAGAAAATGAATTTATTACAACAATCCAGTATGACAAATCACCTGGTGTTTCCCTTCGACCCTGATAATGCCCAAACCCTTCCTGCAAGTGTGGAGGAAGACCCAAGCAGTGTTAAATGCTGCTCGTTGCAAGAGAGTGCATCTTGGGGCGCCCAGTATCTTCAAGGGCATGGAAAGCACTCACACACCAAGTCTACTCAAATAAGCTTCCCACGCGGCTTTCCTGTCCACCTCGGCTGCTTCCAGGCGATCCGCAGCTGACAGGATGCCTCAGCCCACAGGATGATGCCGCAACCTCCTGTGCCCATAACTTCTTGTGGGCTGTTGTATTGCTGGCCAAGTTTATCCCCTCCTGTTTGTAATTGAACTCCTGGAGTCAATTGAAGGAATTCTGGTTTGGTGCTCACTCGGGTGCCAGAAATAAAGCCCACCACAAACTCAGAATGCTCCTTGGCCACTTTAACCACCGCGTCTGTGTAGTCCCCCGTGGCTAAGGAGCCCGCGGCGCTCCTCTCCCAGGCCTTTCGCCACTCCTGAGCCTGGCACTGCATTCACAGTTACTGGATCTGCCCAGGAAGCGCTTTGAAAGACACCAGCTTCGTATTGCTTTTTTACTGTGTTGCCAATATCTGCAAATTTCCGGTCCTCAAATATTAAAAACTCATGACGCCTTGCCAGAGCTGTCAACTCTTTCATCACATCCAGAGTGAAGTCGTTCAGAATATCCACGTGAGTCTTGAGCAGGCAGATGCTGGGTCCTAAGGCATCAGCAAGCTGTAGCCGCTCCCTGGCCTCGGAGACACCGGCAGACAGACAGAGGTCGGTCTCCTTCTTCTGCAGTAACCAGAGAAGCCCCGCTGAGATGCTGAGTTCTCTGGCTGCTGTCGGTACCGAAGGGGGCGCACTGCCAGCACCAGCAGGCACAAACACATCCTCCTGAATGAATCTCTTCACTCGTACCACCATCTCAGCGTCCAGCTTCTGCTGCTGCTCAAGGATCGCCAACATTTTGGACAAGGTGCACACGGCGTGGAGACGAATCCTATGCACCGCCAACATCTCTTGCCCCCCTGCTCTCTGTCCAGGAGTACTATGACATCCGTGACGTTGAGGCCCTCCTTCTGAAGAACCTCAACGGTTTCCAAAACACTGGAGCCGCTGGTGACGACGTCCTCGATGATCAAACAGGTTTCTCCTGGATTCACGGCTCTTTCCACAAGACGGTTAGTCCCATAGTCCTTTTTTGATTTCCTTCTAATAAGCATTGGAATTCGGTTGGTTGAACAGAGAACCGTGGCCATTGGCAAAGCTGTGTAAGGCACTCCACATACAGTGTCAAAACTGATCTTTGCATTTCTGGCAGTTTGAAATAAAATATCTGCGACCTGACTCAGGAGACGCGGCAGAGAAACCATGCCCCGCAGGTCAATGTAGACTGGGGAGGACAGTCGCTTTTCAGCACGAAGTCCCCGAAGTTAAGAAGCCTGCACGTCGTACAGACAGGTTACCAACGGCGCCAAGGAGGCAGGGGTGGCCGCCATCGTCGCACGTGGCCGGCTGGCTCTGAGATCCCACTGTTCATTTTTCTAAAATATCCCACAGTGGTCCTGGATGTTCTGACCCAATGAGCAATAAATTAAAATTAAATTAAGTCTTTGGCACTTACAATTGACTTGATAAAATGGGACTCCATGGACCCTTTCCCCAGATAAAATAATTGATACAAACCAATATAAATTAAAACAGGACATTCAAGAATTAAAAGCCATCCGACAAGACTTCATTAGAAAGGGGATGATTATTCCCACTGCTTCTCCAACTAACTATCCAATTTGGCCTGTTTCTAACATAGAAATAAGGAATAGGGTCTGATCATGAATTACTGTACTCTAATGCTATAGCCAGATGACTGATGTCTCCCTACGCAATATGATTGAAATGACCGATTCCATCAACTAGCAGATCATCAATACTTTGTAAAATAGATCAGTCTAAAAGATTAAAGAGGGGATTAGTAAATTTAGTTGTCATTCTCCTGGCTCTAAGAGAGAGAATTCCGGGACCATCAAGGAAGAAGAGCCATCAGCAAAGTACATTGAAGATCCCTGCCTCATGTGGTAGAGGCTAAAACCTGAGGCATCGGAGACAATGGAACAGAGTCAAGAGGTCAGCCCAAGACCATAGGCCAAGGCAAAAAGACCATGAGACAGAGCAGATGAACAGCAACACAACTATGAGGTTGTGAGGCAGAGCAGGGAGCGGGCATCATGAACCATGGAGGCCGAGACCAAGGACCCAGGGAGTAGAGAGGCCGAAGGCCCGAAAGAAACCTGGCTGCTGGTGGAGGAGAGGCACTGTTATGGACTAAAGACTTTATCCTTAATGTTTTATGATCCTGACTGTGGTAACCTGTTAGCTTCCCTATTGACCCCCAATAGCCATTTTCCGGACATACACTTCTTTGGCTCCATTATGTAATAGCAATTTAATTTCCCTTTAGTGATCATAATTACCCACACCACTGAACACAATAGCTCCATTCTTTGTTGATCCAGAGACAAGAGTTGGCCAAATGGCTGGAAGACATTCTTTACATTCAAGTTTAATGGAATCAGGTTTGTATATTCAGGTGGAAATATTCCTCCCTTTGGACTTAAGACTTCTAGACCTGAGGAGCAGAGGTTCACAGTAATAGGTGGCAACAGTATTGCTAGTGGGTCACTGGGAGTAATAGTGAATGGTGCCACTCCCATTTCCACCTCTTGGTCCTTAACCCAGGAATCCTAGCTTTTGGAGAAGTAGCACTATATATTGGATACTGGCTTAGAGCAAATTAAGCTTCTGGAAGAACATTATCCCAACCCCGCAAGATATTACCACCTAGTTGGTGTCACAATTGATATCCTAAAAGGCCATTACATCATTCTATCAAGCCATGTTCTGGGGGAAATGTCTCAGAATGATAGGGAACATTGTGAGACTAATGAATTCTATAAGCATGAACTTATTTCCATAGTTCAATTGTTGTTAAGTAAGTTCTTTGATCCAAGGTCATGCCGTGTGGGATGCCAGTGGACAGGGCATTCTGTAAACCTATGCATGGTAGTTTGGCAGAAGCATTGCATGCAAGTAAGGCAGCTCTGTATTGAGCAAGTGGTTATTCAAGTGAGAACAAAATGCTGAACTTTCCATGATTTAAGTGGTCTTATGTAATCCACCTGCTGTCAGGTTTCTGACCTTCTCAAGGAATGGTTCCATATCACTGATTTTGTATTTGTCTCTGATGCTAGCAGATTGTACACTGTGCAGTAGCAAAGTCCAAGTCAGCCTTGATGACCAGAAATCCATGATCCTGAGGGCACACATTGCCTCCATCCCTGACCCCATGGCCAATTTGGCAATCACAGGAATGACTGGGAAAGAAGATGACTACTTTCCATGTTCCTCTCCACTTGATTGTTAAATTCTCCTCTGTAGACATAACCCTTTGGTGAGCTTTCACAGAAGACACAGGTATACTATGTTTTACCCAATTAGAGGTCTATCCACACACTTCTTCTGCACAATTACTTGTTACCAAATTTCCACCCATGCTCCTCCCAAATCCCAGAGCATCTAACCAAACCATTGGCCACAGTCCATGAATCCATAAACAATCACATATCTAGATATCTTTCCTTCTAAGCACAATGAACAACCAGGTGTACAACTCACTGGGAGGGTTCCCCTTTACTGCTGTCCTTCAGGGAGGTCCCAGAAAGGGGCCCTAGCGCTACCGCTATACACTTTCAAGTGTACCTGTATATTATCGGGAACTATGCGTAAACCAAACATGAGTCTTTCCTTCTCAACTGATTATAAGTCTCAACCACTCATAAGGCCCCAGCAGATCTTAAGTGCAGACTGGGAGAAGGATGGTACTGTGATAGGAGAGGAGATCATCGTCGTTGATCCACTTCTTCATGAATCTTACTTCTACCTTCATTCTCTGCTTTACCTGATCTTCTATATACCACTGCTATTGAATGATGGAGTGCTGCTGGGCACATTCAACTTAATGCCTCCGTAAGTCAGAAAATCCCTAGGTCATGGTAGGCAGCCCAAGCCCCATGGTGATCGAGAGCCCCACAGTGAGGCATTCACTCTTAGCCTCACTGAGGCCCAGGAACAGGCCAAAGCCATTTCTCAAAAGGAGTGTAGTTGTCCACAGAGGATGACAGCAAAAATCCTAAGGGTCTGCTCTACGAGTCACCAATGGAGGCCTGCCAAAGATGCCAAAGAGCATCTCTCTCTGCCGCTGACACTTCTGGCACCATTCAATCAGCTGCATCATACGGCCCAACTGGCAGATCAGATTACACAGCAGCCTGAAATGGCTTGGAGCCTTCTCTTGGTCTGGAGCCCAATCAAAATAGCATCTTTTAGAGTCATTTGAAAATGGGTCAGCATAGCACATCCAAATGAGGGATGTGTTACCTCCAAAATCCAAAGAGGCCTGCCAGACATTATGCCTCCTTTTTAGTTGTGAGAGGACTAAATGCAATGACATATCCTTCATTTTCTTAGAACTATCTCAACATGCCCTGTGCCACTGGACTCCTCCCAATATCACTGAGGTGGAAGGCACCTCACAGGCAACATTTAGGACCATAGTGAACTCGGAGGAACCAAATTGGGGCAGGATGAGGGCATTTCAATAGTTTGTGAAAAAATTCCAGTATCTTTAAATTCCATTTTTCATAAATATTTTGAAATCCCCAATATGTACATATGTATTGGTTTTTATCTACATATTTTGTAAGTGTAAAAATAATTTAGATAATAAAAAATGAAAATTCCTGAAATAAGAAAAATTGTCTTAGAAGTTTTGTATAAAGCTTTTTTAAAGAGCATAGGAATGTAAGAAGAAAATGGGCAAACAACTGCAATTTACTTTGTGAAACTAAGGATTATAGACCCACGACACAGCCACGTAATTATAGAGAGCACTATGATTTGCATCACTAGAAAACATTGTTTCATGTGCCTGTATCTTTGGGACAAAGCTGCTTTAATTAGTTCATCATCAGTTGAACCAATTGCATCGTTAGTCTAGAAGAACATGCCACTGCATGCTACGCATAAATACATGCAAAACGCATTCATGTAAAAATGTCTTCTGTATTTATACATCAAACTCTCAGATAACTCCAATTGCAAACATACATTATTATGATTTGGAATGAATGTTCTCAAGTAAATCCAGTGAAGAGGGTATAATTATAAGCTATTATTTTAAAAATTTTACTGAAGAAAACATAAATTTAAACAGTGCAGTGACGTTTGTGTACAGATATTTGAGACATTTTGTGGCAGATGCAGCTTACAAGAAATCTTTTCATATTTTCTGGTATGACTACAATGAGCATTGTAAATTAGGCAAGAAAGGTTCCCAAATTTTCTAAACATGGCATAGCACTAAGCATTCCTAAATAGGTAATCACTAACATCTGTGAATAATATGTACTGTAGGATAGCAGAAAATGAACCATAGTTTGTTATGAATAGGCAAATGAGAATATTCAAGGTAAAAATATATCACCCAAAGAATCAAAGACAATAAAAATGAAGTATGACCTATACACTTTGATAAAATCAACTTAATTATGGTTTGTCAAAGTAGGGTTTTTTTTCCTTTTGAGAAAAGGGTTTTTTTCCTTTTGAGAAAAGTCCAGCTTTAATTAAAATCTTCCCATTCGATCAGATGGAGTTGCAGATGAGATTAGTGGAAACTATCTATTGTTCTTATTCATTGTATTGTACTGCATTTCAGCTGTGAGGAAACATACAAAAGAAAAGGATTTTACTAACTCTTCAAAGGGGTGAGTTATGATCATAAATTTAATTAAATTAGATTAGTGACACATCATTTATCTTTCTGAAAATCTCAAGAAGTTTCTAAGGGATTTCCTCCCCCTGCTGTCCCACTTGGATCCTCATCCATGACTCTAAAAGTTCAAAATTGCAAATGTATATTGAACTTTTGTTATTCCCTTTAGCAAACAACAGAATAGTTTTTAGTAAATAGTCTTTATTAACTTTCATTCATTTATCAAGTAATTATAAATAAGGTTCGATAAACAAGTTATATAATATTAATGTTAACCAAGTAGACAACTCTCTAATTAAAAAAAAAGTTAATTTGCAGTTATAAATCAGGTACAACCAAACCTCCTGTGTTCTACAACTTCCTTATTAAAAAAGTATAAACTTACTTGTAGTCTATGAACATCTTTCAGAAAAGCATATCTGAAAAAAACAAAACACAATTGGAATTCATAACTAAAAGTAATCCAGCTGCCTCAAAAGTTATTTAAATATTATCTCCCAATGTGAATTGAGTCAATTTTGACTAAAAATCCAACAGTGTCAGTAGAATTTTCTGTTGTTGTTTTTTAGCTTCTAAACAATGGAACATGTATTACCTCGCCCTAGATAACCAATAGTAATTTGGGTGCTCAGCAGAGACTAGAAAGTGGAAGGCTTTCACAAATGTTAGTGTAAGTATAATCTTGCTGCAAGACGACTTTGAACAGGCTTATAAAGAGTGCGGGGAATGAGAAGACAAGTTTTTCCTATACGTAATGGCAGAAAGTTTACCGATGTTGTTGCCTGCACGAACATGAAGCTAGATGATCGAGCTTAAAGAGTTTAAGGTGGGGGAGGGAGTGTTATGTGCTAAATAGTTTCTTCATGCTAATAGTAAAATGTCAGAAGAGAGAGATAAGAAATGATAAAAAAGATATGACAATATATTTGAACATTTTCACCCTTTCTAGATAATAAAAACCTACTGCCATCAAGTCGATTGCTATATATGGGTGTTAGTCCAGATGCAGGGTAATGTAACATGAAGAAACTAGCAAGCACTGATCAAATCCAGGACCCGCTCATGAGAGGGGAAAAAATGGCTTAAAGATTGAGTAAAAAATATTACTGTAAAATACTTTCTTAAATTCTCAGAAAGATATAAGGAAGGACCCAAGAACCATAGAGTTAGACAACTGAAATTCTAAAGAACATAAGGGGGGTGCCCTTAGCAATCTCAGTAGAAGACCAAATAGAGGTTTGGGTGTGTATTGTGCTCAATGATATTAATCCAAATAAGATCCATAGGAAATATTCACCACTTCTTAACGAATTATATTTATACAAAACCACCAATTACTCACTACAGAGACAGATACAGGACAAAACTAAAGAGATTTTGACCCCACAAATTCTACTACTAATAAGCAGGCTGAGAAATGATGAAATATCACACAGCTCCAATTATTACTTGGAACACAGACCTCAAAGAATAGATTGCTGAGCCAAGATACTTAAAGAATTGATTCTGGGAATAGGAGGATTGAAAGGAGCCTTGGTAGCAGAGTGGTTACAAGTTTGGGTGCGATGTGAAAGGTCAACAGTTTGAAACCCCAGGCGCTCTGAGGGAGAGACAGGGCTTTCTACTCTCCTGAGCAGTTACAGCCTTGGGAATTCACAGGTGTAGTTCTACCCTGCCCTGTAGGGTCATTATGAATCAGTATGGACTCAGTGGCAGTGAGTTTGTTTTGTTTGTTTTAAGTAGGTCTGAGAAGTGAGTCAAGAAACTTCCATTATTTGGGAAGCAGAGTTTCAGAATTTCTAAAACCTCTTGATTTCGGTGTGCCTCTCATTTTCCCTCAATTTGAACAAAAAATATTGGTAGCTGTTTTCTGACACCTGTTCTTCCATGGGGTTTATCGAGTCTTTAGGGCTTGGGAGAGGAGCATTTTCAGATTAAGTGAAGGTGTTCTAAAAAACTTTATTTAAGAATATCTACCCCAGAGTAGGAAAGAAGGGTTAGTGGGAACAGGAAACATAGGGAGGAAATGAGGGGACGGCAAGGTGCGGATTGAAACAAGATGCATATGATTGTTGCACGTGAAAATGATGAGCTGCTTTGTAAACCTTCACTAATTCACAATACAAAGGTTTTTTGTTTGTTTCTTTTGCTTTGTTTTTGATGGAAAGGCAAACCCAAGGAGGACGTGAGACAAACGCTGTCACCCTGTGAGGTTGCAGGCAGTGCCATGAAACAAATGAATTTTAAATGGAAAACCAAGTTTCGGTGTAAATTTTCTCCCCAAATCACAATACACACACACACACACACACACAATGAAAGCGCATCTGCATTGAAACATAATTGAGGTAATATCATTCTGGACTTCAAGATAATGCTGTAAGAGGATGAAACGTTTTCAGATGGCAGACAAAAGAATCCGTGACTAGAAAAAGGACCCATATCAATTATTCAATGTGAAGAATAAAGAGGAAAATAATGGAAGAAAAAATGAACAGACCCTCAGAACCACAGAACCACATGACGCACACGAACATACATGTAATGGTTGTAGCAAACATAAAGAAGAGCCAATTAAAAGCACTAAAAGTTGAATACAAAAAAAACATATTTTAAATAATAATTGGAGAAAACTTTCCAAATTTGATGCAAAACATTAGTATAAAAAACAAACAAACATTAGTATGCAGAGCTCCGGAGTTCAATGAGCCCTAAGTAGGATCAACAAACACATCTTTACTTTGTCATATAACAGCCAAACTCTTAAAAGAAAAATATTTCAAAGCTAAAACTCACAAAACCAAAATTAGATAAACAAATAAATCATCATACACTTAAAAACTCACTGCCAACGAGTGAACTCTGATTCACAGTGAGTCTACACGACAGGGGAGTCCGGTCCCCGGGGTTCTGAGACTAACTCTCCACGGGAGTAAAGCATCATCTCTCTCCTTCAGAGTTGCTCATGATTCCCAACCGCTTCCCTGCAGTTAGCGGGGTAGCAGAGCCCACTATGCCACCATAGCGCCTACGCACAGAATAATCACAGAATGATGGGCTCATCCCTCCGTAAAAACAATGAACACTGGAAAGTAGTACAATCATTTAAAGAGCAAAAAGCAATAAAGAAAGAATTGAATATTTAAAACATGATATTGCAAAGGACAAGATGTTACAAAAATATAAAGTGACCACATAATTTAAGAAGTCCTGTTGGTGCAGTGGTTAAAGCACGTGGCTGCAAACCAAAACTCAGCTGTTTGAATGCACCAGCCATGTCATTGGAGAAAGATAGGCTTCCATAGGGATTTGCAGCCTTAGTAACTCTATGGCGCACTTTTAGTGTGGCCTATAGTGTGGACAACATGGCAATGGTTTTCTTTTTTGTTTTTTTTAATCCATATGGTCAGAAAAGACAAATTGACATAGAAGAAGTGTTTCAATCTATAATCCATTACAGGGGAATAAGATTATGGAATACTAAAAAAAAAGATTATGGAATACTTAACTAGTCTCCCTTTTGATTATTTACACCTGTAAATCATTCCCAACCCTACAGAAATTTTATGAAGAGCCACAGTGCATTTTTTTCATCTTTTGTCTATTCATGAAATAAAACACCTGTTTATATAAACTAATCCTTTCCTTAATCCTCAAAGATGGATTGTGAGCATACTTACATTACAGAAACACTCAATGTTATTGATCTGTGGGTAGCGGCCTAGTTGGAATCTCTCTTGATAAAAGTTTTCTCATTCTGTATCTCACTAATTGTCAGGGGGAAAATGACATGACTGCAGATGTTAAGCATGCCATCCATTTAAAAACAAACTGCCTGCCTGCAATACACAAAAGAAGGTCAAATGAATAGCCTCAGGGTCATATGCCAACATTCTCAACTACTTGAATACTTAGGTCATTATTTTTAATTGCATCTCTGGATAAAAAGAGGGTCAGCATGCCATATTTTCAAAGTGACGTTTAACACTTAAAAGGAATTAGTGTGGAAAACATGAACAATTTAGTAAATCCGTACTTCAAGTAGCATACAGCTTTTTTATGAAACATGTTACATTTTCAGAAGCAAAGATTATAGCATTTGCAAACCAGCAAGCCATTACTGATTTCTACATCTATGCAATATTCTCAATGGGTATTGTAAAGATGACCCCTATTGTGAATTATTTGTAAAATGTTTCTTTTCTCCCAGTGATATGTGATATAAAATACAATAGAGAAAATGTGTTTTAATAAATGTAAATCTTTACAGCTATAACAATAACAAGGACTGTTCAAAGTAGGAATATTTGTGATTTTTAAAACTATCTTTCGAACAAAACTTGTGCTGTGTTGGTTTAAAATGTTTTTTTTTCTTTTGTTGTTAAGCAATTGTTCAAATAGAAAAATAGTAAGGCTTTAAAATAATAACTGTAGGTAAATTTGGTGCAAATATCACACCAGTTCTGGAATAGCTAACCTAAACTTAAAGCAACTCCAATTACATTGACTGATTTAAAAGCCTTCTTTCTTTGAAGATTATTGTTTAGTATTTCCTTGAAAAGAAATGTAAAATCAGGTTGAAATGGTGTACGAGTTTTGGAATGATACACCTCAAAGTCAAGATGGCAGTTCTACTGGTGAAGAAGAGAGGAAGAGACTGGTCAGGGAGGTCTGAACATGAAGCTTCAGCTCTATCAGTAGTGCCTGCGTTCTTAGACTGAGCGATTCTCTAAAGAACCTACGCAGAGGAGCCTGAGACCGCGCATCCTTAAAGGACTGCCCATCCCCGCTGGCCAGACCGATCCACTCTCTGCAGCACCTCCTTCACAGCCTGGGACTGCCTAAGATAGACATCTTTTACATGAGAGGGACATAAATGTCCATTTTAAGCCACTTTTAGAACTCTGTTGTTCCTATCAGCCTCATCCAATCCTCATTGATACACACGTGCAAACTAGGTATCTTACATGCATTGCTTTATTTTTGATAAATCTACTTAAAACTCCTTTCTATAAATATTTTCTAAAACCATTAATGTGAGTTCATTGAGGGTTTACATTTCGATCCTAAACAGCTTATCAAACCTCCCAGGAGCGTTCCCTGTCTGCCCACCACACTGTTTTTCTCTTCTTTCCCTTGACCTAAGTTAATATCTGTCTACGCTCCAACTGATTGCTTCCCCTTCCCCGTCTCCCCCAACCCTAAAAACCGCCCAAGTCTTTCCTTTGGCATGAGAAACCTTTATGTTGAGTCTTTAAGTTTTATAACAAACGTCTCCTAAAAAAGTTGTCCTCTGTAAACTGACGAACTTCACTTAGCATAATGCCTTCCAAATCCATCCTCAGTCGTGAGGCGTTTCACAGCTCTATCATTATCCTTTAGCTATACCGAGTATTCCAGTCATGTGTGTTCCAAAACCTAGTTAGCCATTTTCCACCAGTGGATATTTAAATTGTTTTAACCCATATTTTTAAGAACAACTATATTGAAAAATAGTTGATACTTTGGGACTAAGATTCTTGTTCTTATATAAATCCCTATAGTGAAAATCTCTAATAAGAATTCCAGTTTCCCTTTTCTCTAGTTATAATCCTGTCTTTTCCAATTTATAAAAACATTTAATATTATTATAAATTCTACTCTAAAATGGAATCCATAATCTTTAAAGCTTCTCTCAAATGCTAACTCTGGTACAGATTAATTCTGGTTTTTTGTTTTTTTACTTTATTATCTGCTTAACACATCTGTAATTTAATTTTTAAAAGTTAATGCAAGCCTGCAGTATGCGAGGCAATTAGGTGCTGTTGACATAATGAAAGTGGTACCAACATATTCAAGGAGTGAGCTGAGAGTCCAATGGGGAAAACGGGTATATAAGCTCTACCAGACATCCTGATCAGTGGTTCAACAAGTTAATACTAAAGGAGTAAAATATTAATGGGGAGCTCATAGCTTATAGCGATTCCTCCAGAGTGCGTTCACGCTAACTTCAAGCTCATTCAAATAAAGTCTTAAAGCTGTGCCTATCTTTTTCACTGAGGTTATAATTATAGTAAAGGCAGTTCAAACCCACAAAGCTCTCCACAGAGAATGATGGTGCTGTTTGCTTCTGGGACTATTTATAGTCTTGAAAACCCTAACCAGCATTTCCTCTGTGCCATATACAGGCTTGCCGTGAGTCCGAATTGACAGCGTGGCAGTGAGTTTAATTTGGTTTTTGGTTTTACCCATAAGATTAGAAATCACCAGGCAATCCCTGGTGTGTTTGGAAGGTTGTTAGGAGAATTAACAGAATCCTGGGGGAGCTGGGGTTCTTCAGTAAGACTTATAGAGTGTCTGAGCATAGTCATGCCTGACTGCAATCTCAGTCATACATCTCCTATGCAATAAGCCAGTAAGATGCATTATATTTTTAAAGGCTAGATGCTTGGAGGCAAAACAAATGGTTAGCATGAAAGGCCTAAGCCGGCAGATACAATCATATAGTGAAAGCAGTTTAGGGGAAAAAGTGGAACACGGATTGCGTGACTATAAATAACAGCATAATATTGACATACTACTTCTTTGGGGAGCCAGTGGGGAGAGTTCAGGAGGAGAGGCAGGCTGCGAAAATCTAGAGCCCAGGAGAAGTAAAGCAGCTGCATCATAGACGCATCAGGGTTGATAAAGTTTGCCCTCAGGTAACCTAGAAAGTCATGAATCACAATCGCCCAACAGAGGCTAAAAATGAGGAATCAACCCTATTTCCTCTTCTTGCCCATGGAGCCTAATGCTGGAGGTATTCTAGGGACAAGGGGTGGGGAAAGAACTACACCACTTAGAAGGTTTTCCACATTTCAATAATGCTATTATAATAAATCATAAATAACTGTGTGACTTCAAATATTATTAAATTTGTCTCTGTAGGTATTAAGTTTTCAAATCTAGCATTGTTATCCAAAAATTTTGAAAAAAAGTATATTTCAGGAATTTTCTTTTTGCTAAGTACACTTGGAATATTTGTGATAGAATATATTTTATTAAAAGTCAGCAATTGATATGAAACTGTTGAGCAATCATTATAGATTCTATTTATTTGGTTGGATTTAATTACCATAAACATTTATAGACCACCTAAGACATAAAACCCAAAACCAAACTCACTGTTGATGAGTTCAGGCCGACACACAGCGACCCTATAGGACAGGGTAGAGCTGCCTGGTGGGTTTCTGAGATTATAACTGTTAATGGAAGTAAAAAGCCTGTCTTTCTCCCACGGCACTGCTGGTCCTAAGATATGCATGTCAGAAATTATGCTGTGTTCTGTGAGGGAACAAAGTTGTGAGAGCCACTGACCCAGTACTAGTAGGAATTACTGTATACGTAAGCAATTGTATGAATAACCAGGCACTTTATTCTTGTTATTTTCTGTGGTGAACTTGATGGGACTTGTGTGAAAGTGGAGATGGAATCCCACATGTCAGTCAGTCAAGGAGGCCTGATGATGTGTCCTGGAGGTGTGGACATTTTATAAGAGATAAACTGGGAAGTTCTCTCTCTCTCTCTCTCTCTCTCTCTCCCTTCGCCAGCTTGATTCCTCAGACTCCATGTTGCTTCTGGGTTGGCCACATGGGGGTCATCCAAATCTGAGAGAGGCCAGAGCCCGCCTATATCTTCGCTGACCTTAGCGCTACATGAATCTGAACCCACGGGCCCGTGATTTCCCAGAGTTCCTTTCTGCATCATCTGCCTACAGCTTGATGAGTCTGAAGAGGGCCCCAGCCATTATACGATATATGAACTTGAGGTGAACTGGGATGAGAAGCCATCGTAATATAAATTTACTTCTTGTTATGAAGTTATTTTGTATGCATAGATGAGTGGCCCTGATTTTGTTTCTCTAAACAATCCCACCTCATACAGTTGCTGTCCAGTGAGTTGCGACTCACGAAGACCCCAGGTGTTCAGAGGATAACTGCTCCCTAGGAGTTTCAAGGCTCTGAGGTTGGGAAGCAGATGTCTAGGCCCGTGTTTTAAGGTGTCTCTGGATGGGTTCAACTAGCCAACCCTTCAGATAGTAATTGAATACTTAGTCATTTGTCCCACCCAGAGATCTAAAGGAGGTCCTGGTATAGGTCAAGCAATTATAAAACTAACTAGGTTACACTACGGAAAATAAATGCCACTATAAAGGCAGTGTACAAGTGCTCAGGGTCCAAATGAAGATAGCCATTTACTCAGGGACTCTTTTAAGCATTGCCGGTAGATTCTTAAATAGCATTACTAAGAACCAACTCTTCTGGGCTTTTACGAGTTCTTACACATTTTAGTATCCTGAGAAATTGCTAAAACAAGTATTATTAAAAAAGAATGGATTATATTGTGTGTCATATAATAAAGGCCTCCCTGTAGTGTACATAGCTGAGAATAGCAGAAAATGCAACCTCTCTACTAGAGGTAGTCCACCATATCTATAGAGCCAGCGCATATCCAAGGAACGATTTGCTCTCACTATTTGCACTATTGTAACTCACTTTCTGGTTCATGATAGAATTTTGAAGCTATGGAGTCCTCTCATGTGTACCGTGTATTATTACACAGTACTTCTCCAAAACACTAGTACTATGGCTACCACAGCATGACACCTGGAGTAACTACCCGGTATGGCTGCTTAAAACTTGGGCATATAAAACAAATGCTATGACATCTGACAGTAAATCCAGGGATTGTACCTCAAGGTAACTGACAACTCCATTGTTGCAGAGAGCTATAGTGGGAGGGCACCCTTCTACACAAGTTGTGACATCAGTAGCTCCTTTTCCCAACAAGTATAGCTCCTGAAAGTGCCAGAGAGGACAACCTGTCATTCATTGTTCAATGGTATACTCATTCAGAGAGATCCACTCCAAAATCAGTCTTAGATGTGAATGTTTGCTCTCCTTAGTCTCATTGACACAGTTAATTTCCTATACTACAATACTGCCACCAGTTCTTTGGTCTAGGACAAAAAAATAATATCCATCTATTGCACAATTGAAAGTTTCTGTACCATGTGGGAAATTTGATCTCAGAGCCTGACCCAATTAATCTAATTCCAATTATAAATGAATAAATTTCAAAATTTCTGAATCTTAAGGCAAAGATGTTAAAGTCTCTCCTGCCATCCTAGGCTAATATTTCTCCTTTTTCTCTTCCCAGTCACTTCTCCAAGGCCCACCCTGTTCTGTGCATCATCTTCCAACTCAATTCAGCTACTTGGAAGAAACAATGGGAGATTATAAGGTAGGATCAAAGTGTAGTCCAGTATATATTTCACTGACTCCCTATAAGGTTACTTAGGACTAGTCTCACTCCTGTCTAAAATGTAAAATATACTTAGAAAGGCACAATCCAAACTCTCTGAATAATTTAAATGCATAATATCTAAAAAGTCTTAGCACATTGTGTTAGGCTAGGTTGTCTAGAGACAAAATCAGTGACACTCATATCTGTATAAGAAATAACTCTATATTAAGAAGGCATCTCAGCCCAGTCCAAATCAAGTCCATGTGTTCAATGCTAGCCAGAGCCTTCTACAGATTCCTTTAGCCAAAGGTCAATGACATATAAGTTGAAGTGAAATGCAGGGAGATTTAAAGCTCGTTGGTAGAATCAAGTGGATCCATGGTTGGTAGAAACAGGGCAGGGTACAGACATCTCCCAGGTTGGCTTCCACGGAAAGCAGCCAATATGGGACTGCCCTTAGAAGCAAACACAGTATACCAGCAAGTAGGAAGGTGAAGGGCAAGAGAGAAAGGGGCATGGTTTCCAGTGTCTCGCTTATAAAAAACCTACACTTCCCACGAGGCATCATCATTGACAAGTTTGACTCCACACTGACACAAGTGTAAGCTGACATAAAATCTCACTGCCACACAGCAATGTGTAGAATGAGTTATACACTATAACCAAATGGGCTGTATTCCAGGTATGCAAGGATTTTTCAGTATTTTAATCCACCATACACAAAAACAAAGGTTTGATGAAGGAAAAATATTTGATCAAATTCAGCAACCATTCATGATTAGAAAATAAATTAGGAATAGAAGATAGATGTTCTTTATCATACAAATACTTAAAGCCTAAAGATTTTCCCTCCTAAGGTCATAGCTGGCAGAGTGGGTTATGCATTGGGCTGCCAACTGCAAGGTCAGTAGTTTGAACTCACCAGCTGCTCTGCAGGAGCAAAATGAGGCATTTTCGCTTGTAAAGATTTACAGGCTTCCTCAGAGTATCAGATTTTGCCATGACCTTACATCCTCTCAATGTCCTTCACCTTCTTCCCCTCGGCACCTCTCCTCCCATTGACACCCACCTGCCACAACTGCCTGAGTCTGTTTGCTGTCACAGCCAAGGAAGTGACAGTCCCACCCAACCAATACTATTTTCTTGGTGTTTGCATTCAACTTTATTTTATTGCATTGTAAATCAATCTATACCGTTGGGCTTCCACTTCCTTATTTCACTGGGCCCCATTCCCTGTGGCTGCTGCACCTCCCAGGCGGACACATTCAAAATCAGGCCCCTGAGGGCAAAGACCCACCCCCATTAGCAGCAGAATAATTTATATGCTTCCAACTCATGCCATACCCCCTCCATTTTTCCTCTCCCTTCTCTAATCTTTCTCCCCTTCTAGCTTCTTCATTTGTTTTCTCTTTCCTCTCTCCCTCTATTCTGGCTCCAATTCTACTTCTTATTCTGAAGAAAAAACAAAACAAGACAAAAGCATATACTGGTATATGCTTACACACATAATTATCTCCTGGACTAATTATATGCTCATACACTTATTGTGCCCCACCTACCATCCTGGCTTGCTTTAATTTGCCCTCTCCTAATGAATTATACTTCAAGATTAACTATTAAGTCTTATTATACTTTTTAAAATGCATTTATACATTAATTTACAAGCTCTCTGATCTATCCAGAAGACCACTTTTATTACTCTTATTTACTATACCTTACTCCCCTTCTTCTCCCATCTCCACCTACCCATCTCACTCACATTTTATTTCTCTACCATATGATTTCCAGATTCTTTAAGACGTCTCTCACTTAACTCTATCTACTCCTATACAATCCAGCAGCCTACACACCACTAACACCTATAGCATTATGCTGCATAAACAGCAGGCAACTGCAGTACACCACCAAAATCAAGAAAAAACAAAATTAAACAACTAAACCACTCAAGTCCAATTGATTACTCTAAAAAGATATGTAGATACATGCTGGATAGAAGTCGATAGTGAGCCAGTTGACCTCCCCATAGATACACCCTGAATTTGTTCTGGGAGCAAGTATCTCTTAGATGTCCCATGACAAAACTTCTTCCCTGGTGTCTTGAATGTTGATGGAGATCTTCTCCCTCTCATGGATTATATGCATCTTTGCCTTTATTCTAATATGCATTTGCCGTTATTCTAATATTTTGTCTTTATTCTAATGATCTTGTCCTTACCATCTTAGTGCAATTTATTTTTCCCAGCTGTGAAGTGCAGGAGGAGTATATGTACAATGATAATAACTGATGCAAGGTGTTACAAGGAA
>NW_022104341.1:52818453-52819409 GCF_000313985.2 Echinops telfairi
CTTTTTGTTTTGTCTCTGTTATTGCTGTTTTGTCTACCAATATCAGACAGGCTTGAGAAGCAAGCCTGAGGAGAAAACAACTGGACAGTGGTTCCAGAGGGACCTGGGGGGAGGAGATGGTGGGGGTGAGGGAAGGAGAGGTGAGCAAATAATGCCATAGGCAGGGAAACAACTAGGGAAGTAAAGCAACAATGAGGAGGACATCAAAATTCTGGTGGTGTTCAAGCAACAGCAATCTAGCTAAGAGGAATTACTAAGAGGCAGAAGAAAGGTAAGTGTGATGTTGGGGCAAGAGGAAGGTAAAAGAAAACAGAGGAAAGATCTCACAAGCAAAACTATGGATATAGGTATAAACATAGGCGTGTGCTTATGTAAATATGTTAATTCATAAAAATAGAGATATTGGCCTAGGTATATAGATGATAGAAAATAGACAGATAAATATAGATATATGGTAATATATTGAGGAACTGGATGAATTCTGAGCCTCTGCTCAAGCCCTCCCTCAAGCAAGAACACTTTGTTCTAACAACCTGGCATTCTGTGATGCTTGCTCTCCTGACATATCACTGAAGACATAATGGGTGCATAAGCAAATGTGGTGAAGAAAGATGAGGGCACCTGGCTATCAAAAGATATAGTGTCCGGGGTGTTAAAGGCTTAAGGCTAAATAAGCAGCCATCTAGCAGAGAAGCATCAAACCTACATGGAAGAAGCACACCAGCCTGTGCAATCATGAGGTGTCCACTGATTCAGGTAACAGACACCAGAAGACCCAAAACAAACAACAAAAAACAAAAATCATATTGTGAATGAGGGGGAGTGCGGAGTGGGGACCCAAAGCCCATCTGTAGGCAACTGGACATCCCCCTACAGAAGGGTCTCGGGGAGAAGATGAGCCAGTCAGGGTGCAGTGTAGCAACGATAAAACATACAACTTTTCTCTAGTTCCTAAA
>NW_022104341.1:52819509-52822131 GCF_000313985.2 Echinops telfairi
TGCAGTATAGCACCACTGAAACACACAATATTCCTCTTTTTATTTCAGGTTTCCTTGCCACCACCACCCCATCCACTCCCACTATCACAACGCCAGACCTGCCTTTCAGTTCTGGCTAGACCACAGCACATACACTGTTATGGCTAAGAGCTCATGACACATGGAATCCAGGTCAGATAAAACCCTCAGGAACAGAATTGGGAGTAGCCATACCAGGAGGGTAGGAAGAAGGTGGGGGGAGGAGGACAGGAAGGGGGAGCTGATTGCAATGACTGATGCAAATCCCCCCTAGGGGAATGAAGAACAGAAACGTGGGTGACAGGAGACAGTGGTTAATATAAGACATAAAAACAATAATAATTTATAATTTGTCAATGGATCACGAAGATAGGAGGTGCGGAAGGAGGGTAAAAAGAGGAACTGATGCTAAGGGCTCAAATAGAAAGTAAATGTTTAGAAAATGATGATGGCAACATATGTACAAATATGCTTGAAAGAATTGGTGTATAGAACATTATAAGGATTGTAAGAGCTCCTAATAAAATGATTTTAAAAATGTAAAAGAATAAAAGTTCCTTGAATCTATATGGTGAACACTCATGAAAACAATGGGAAAAATAAAAAAACTAAAAATTTTACAACCCAAACAAAACCAGATAAAATCAACCTGATAAAGGACCTGAGGGATAGAATGGAAACACTTGAAAATCTAATCCGTGGACACAAAGACAGTCACTCTGACTACTGTCAATGAAATCTGGAAATAAACCATCAACTGAAATAATCAAAGGAATCTGAAGAAATATTGAAAATTAATGATATGGGACAAAGCAAGAGAAACAATCTGTCTCATCAGTATCCTTGAGCAAGAGGAAACAAAACATATCTACAAAGAAAATAACATGAAAATTCATGGAAGAAAATTTCCCTCACATCACAAAGGAGGAGAAAAACTATTCAGGAGACTGGAAGAACCCCAAAAAGGATAGTTCAGAGAAGAACATCATCAAGACATTGCATTCACGCTCTCCAACTTCAAGGAAAAGAGAAAGTCCTGAGAGCCACTAGAGAAAATAAAAACCAATCACCTACAAAGGAAAACCCATAGGGATAAGCCCGGATTTCTCAGAAGAAATTATTCAGCCAAGAAGATTATGGAGCAATATATACAAAGCATTGTAAAAACAAAAACCAAAAACCTGCCAACCAAGACTTCCTCATCCAGCAAATTATTCCTCAAATATCAGGGAGAAATAAAGGTATTTCCAAACAATGAAAAATAGACAAATATAAACGCAAGACTAGCATTACAAAAACTAGTATAACTGGATCACTATGGAAAGAAAATCCACAACAGCAGCCAAGTCTAAAGCAGCAGACAGGACAGCATTCTTCAGACACCAGTGCAATGCAAACAGCACCCCAATAGCCAGAATGAGAGGCGGAACGAAGACAGCAATAAAACCACCAAAACGCAACAAAACACAAAGACAGCAAACCCGCAGCAGCAAACTAGCATTTGGGGTTTTTTTGTTTTGTTTTGTTTTTCTTCAATTGCACTCATTTCTTTCACAATGCAGTTTTACACAATGCTAAGATTACTTTTCATATTTTACAGGAAAGCTTGAAACAATATGGACTTTGAATCAATGGTCATCCGAACACAGTCAAATCTAACCTAAATAGAAGCATGACAATTTCTTCAAAGTTTATTGGCAATAATCAAAAGAGGCAGTGAGTTAGGTTTACTTTACAAAACTGACTGGAAAACACATTCGAAACACAGCAGATAAACTTTAATGACACTTTCAATGGTCTAAAGGCACCAATCAGAAGAGAGGGTAACAGATTTATTAGAAAACAAGATCCATCTGCATGCTGTTGCAACAAACACACCATAATTTAAAGACAAAAATAAACTAAAATTAAAGAATGGCAAAAACTGCCAAGCCAAAGACAATAAAAAAATTGCAAGAAAGACAATATTAATCTCTGATAAGATAGACTTCAAAGGAAACAAATAATGAAAGAAAAAAATCAAACACTAATATTTGGAGGTACAATAAACCATGAAAATATTACCACAGTTAACATGTATGCACCCAATGAAAGACCCGATGAATACATCCAGCAAAATCCTCACAGAGTTGAAGAAAGACATCAGTGGTTCAGCAATAATAGTAGGAGACTTCAATACTCAAGGAAAGGCAGGTCATCTGGAAATAAACCCGGTAAAGAAACAGGAGCTGAATAGCACAATAAACCAGTTCGAGCTTCTAGACATATACAGAGCATTATCCACACAACACCAAAATATATTTCTTCTATAGTGCACATAGTGCGTAATATAAAAATAGACCACATGCTGGGCCACAAAGAAAACTGTAACAAATTAAAATGCATTGGGATCCTATAAATTATGTCCACAGATAATAATGTTAAAAAACTGGAAATCGACAATAGAAAGGACTGGAATGTAAAGGCAAACACATGAAGACATAATAACAAGCCACTTAAAAAACATACAAACTGGGTAATAAAATAAAGGATGAAATTAAGAAATTCTCTTAAACAAGACATTCCTTGAAACAAAAAAACAAATAAGAAACAGCATATGCCTTT
>NW_022104341.1:52822682-52825483 GCF_000313985.2 Echinops telfairi
ACTTGGAGTCTTTAATAACATACATGTTCCTTTCAAACATAAATAAAATTAATAAAAAAAGACTAACAAGAGTATTCAAGGAGAATGCACAAGTTAGAAAAAATATTTAGTATTCATAGATCAAGTAAAAGGCTAATATAAAAAATCTATAGAAAATTGGAAGATCTTATTAATAAAACTACAAATTATTTATTAAAAATGTGCACAAGAAATGAATACATAATTGATAATAGACGACATCCAGGCAGTCAACAACCATATGAAGAAATGTTTTCATTATTGGCAATGAGATAAATGCAAGTTAAAACAGCAGTAAGATTCTACCTCCCATCGATACTTTTCTCAAAATTCAGTAAAACAGAAAATAATAAATGCTTCGAAAGAAGCAGAGAGATTGGAACACTCTTACATTGTTAATGGGACTGTCAAATTTTACAGCCACCATGGAAATCAGTATGGCACGTCCTTAAGCAAATGCAAATACAGGTACCTTATTATCCAGTAACTTCTCTATAGGGTATATAACCGAAAGAAATAAAGAATGCAAACTTCTCTATAGGGTATATAACTTAAAGAAATAAAGAGTATAAGTAGACCTATTCATACCTGTGTTTATTGCAGCAATTTCTATAATAGCAAAAACATGGAAAAGGCCAGAAACTGATTATAGAGGAATGGATAAACACACTCTGGTACATTCATGCAATGCAACACTATGAATCAACAATAAACAATACCAAATTTTAAAAACAACTTAAGACAGGGAGAAAACTAGAGCACATTATGCTCAGCAAACATAGTAGATCTTATAAAGATATATTTAATAACTCCATTATTATAAGAGAAAAAAGAAAATTAGATATGGTTTTTACATAAAAAAATAAAGACTTGGAAGACTCTGAGAAAGCCAGGGACAGGGGAGAAAACAGGGAGAGTTAACAGAGAAGCAATTATAGGGCGAGGGAGGAGGGTGCGGGGAGGAGAAAAGAAAGAATTTCATTTATGGGGAAGTTATTGTGATATTATTACTGATTTCATTTTTTTAGATGGGCGGTGCAACTATATACAATATGCATCTTAAAAAAGAAAACCTACCAACTAGAACAAGGGCAATAACTTTCCTTTCCCTCTAACCTAAATATTAGTCTGGAAAACAGAAAAACAGTGGGGAAAAATCAGCAAGACAGGCATTTGTTTCTTTAAAGAATTAACAAATGACAAATCACTGGCAAATTTGACAAAGAGAAAGAAGTGTGACACCACAACACAGCAGACTCAACCAAATAAAAAGCATTTTAACATACTACTATGAAAGACTGTAATCCATGAAGATTGATAATCTAGAAGAAATTGATAAATACCTAGAAATATCCCATTTACCCAAATTAACACAGATGTAAGTAGAAAATTTCAATAGACCCATAAGAAAAGAAGACATAGAGAAGGTGATCAAGAAACACCCAACCAAGAAAAGCCCAGGACCTCATGTCTTCACAGGGGAATTCTACCAAGCCTTTAGCAATGAACAGTCACTAATTCTACATACACTATTTGTGTTAGGCACGGTTCTCTAGAGAAACAAAACCAGGATACTGATGGTTATTTATATATATATATGGAGAGGTTTATATAGCGAGAACAATACAATAGCTAAATGTGTCCACACAACAGTACAGAAAGCTCAGCTCAGCTCACTTCCATGGGAGAGTGAATACACTGCAGATCCTTCCTACTCATGCCACCTGCTGGCCCAATGTCAAGGAAGTGGAGTCTGCCCATAGGGACCAGACATGGCAGGTCTGGCAGGACCAGACATGACCAGCAACAGCAGGGCAATGAGATGTCAAGGGTAGCAGAGGCCAGTAACGCAGTAGCATAGAGAAGCAGATTGCGATTGAGCCTCAAGATGTAGGGATGCATGGCACGGAGACATGATCCAATATGATCCACCAAGATCCACAGGTTGACTCGGCCCACAGGTAGCGCAGATCAGCTAACTCAGGCAGCAGCATTCTGGTCTTCTCACCAGGGAGATAGAGGAAGAAGCTGGCCCCAGAGTGACATTTAGCTCAGTCGCCCTCCAATCAAGCTGTGACCTGATTGACAGGATAAACTCTGCTGACATTTCCTACAGAAGCCATGTTGGCACTAAACATCTAACTATCACACTATTCCAGATTATAGAAAGTGACAGTAACTCCCCAACTCATTCTTTCAAGGAAGTATATACCAAATACCAACAAAGCAAAGATTCCACAAAAATAGAAATACAGTCCAATATCCCTCATAACATAGTTGCAAAATTTCTCACAGAACTTTGACTAATTGAATCCAACAACATTAAAAAAAACAAAAATATTCACCATGACCTACCTTTCTAATGCCGCGACCATTTAATATACGTAGTGGTGACCCCCCCAAGCATAATATTATTTTTGTTGCTACTTCTTAACTGTAATTTTGCTACTGTTATGAATTGTGCAATCCCTGTGAAAGGGTTTTTCAACCCCCAAAGGGGTCGCAACCCACAGGTTTAGAACCGCTGACCAAGTGGGATTTATACCAGGATGCAAAGGTAGTTCAGTATTAGAAAAACAATTTATGTAATTCACTACATAAACAACACAAAGAATGAGAACTACATGATCATATCACTAGCTGCAAAAAAAAAAGGCATTTGATAATGTCCAAACCCACTTCTAAAAACTCTCACTAAAATTGGAATAAAAGGGAAATTCCTCAACATAATAAAGGACACATATGAAAAGCCATAAACTATCATCCTGCTGAATGGGGAGAAA
>NW_022104341.1:52825733-52826742 GCF_000313985.2 Echinops telfairi
ACGTTTACAAATAAAAGACTATTTTATATACATAAAAGACGATCTTATAGACTTAACATAGTGAAAATGTCAGTAAAACCTAAAGTAATATATAAAAACAATGCAATTCAAATAAAAAGCCCAACTTCGTTCTTTAAATAAACGGAAAAACTAATTACCAACTTCATATGGAGAGGAAAGAAACTCCAGATAACCCAAGAACCAAGTGGGAGACCTTGCAGTACCTGACCACGAAACCTGCTACACAGCCTCCGTGGTCCAAACAGCCTGGCACTGGTATAATGACAGATACATAGAGCAGTGGAACAGACTAGGAAGCCTCAAATAAGTGCATCTACCTTCAGGCAAGTGATTTTCAACAAAGAATCAAAATATATTCAATGGGAAAGAGATACTCTCTTCAACAAATGGTCCTGGGAAGCAGGATTTCTATCTGCAGAAGGTTGAAACAGGATCCGTACTTCACCCCATGTGCAAAATGAACTCAAATTCAATATAGATTTAAATGTAAACCTCATACCTATCAGGATCATCAATGAAAACATTGTGACAAACTTAAGGGCCCTATTACACATCATACACAGACCATTAAGTATAATAAAGAAAGAACACACAATGTAAAACAATTAGATAACTGGAACGTATAAAAATACAAAACTTATGGACATCAAAAGACTTCATCTAAAGAATAATATGAGAGCCCACAGATTGAGAAAAATCTTTAGCAACAATATAAAGGACAAGAGACTAATCACTAAAATATATAGACTTCTGAAAAATCTCTATAAGAAGAAAATGAATAATCCAATTAAAAGGTGGGCAAAGGACATGGATAGAGAACTCATCAAAGAAGACATTCAAAGGGCTAACAAACACAAGAGGAAATGCTTAAGATCACTAGTGGGCTAGGAGATGCAAATCAAAACAACGATGAGATATCGTATGCCTACAACAATAGGCCGATTAAAAAAATAAAACACAACAAGCGCTAAAGAGTTTTTCAGGCCAG
>NW_022104341.1:52827732-52828982 GCF_000313985.2 Echinops telfairi
TGCTTGGTATTCATTCACCCCTAAGAAGTAAGAGACAGAGCAAGAACAGACATGCTTTCCTTGAAACACAGTCCAAATTAGCAAGAAGTTCAAAACAGCCTAAAGGCTCATCACTTGAAGAATGGATTTAATAAACACTAAAACAAAATTAACCCTGGGACATACATACAATGAATAATTTGCACCCCTAAAATACAGTGTTGAAATCACAAAACACTTCATCACATGGACAGAATTGGAAACCATTACTGTTGAATGACGTTCATCAATAGCAGAAGGACAGATATGAGCCCCTACTAGAAGGATAAAAACAAGACAAAGACAATCGTCTCCAGTTCCCCAGGCCTTGTAAAATTCTAATCTGGTCCCCAAGGTGTCCAGGTAGGGTGCCTACCTAGTTACAATGAACTGTATAGGAGGATTATCCCCTTAGGAGATATTAAAAACCACCTCAAGAGGTGGCCTCGCTCCTGATGGGGTCAGTTTCCCAGGTTATGGGAAGAGGGAGAAAAACAAACCCTACCATGTAACAGTGTTCTACAGTCATCTCAAAACAACAGATAATCCTACAAAAGAAATTAGTGAAACTTACTGAGAATTCAGGTCACGATGGTGGGGATACCTGTCTGTATTGGAGGAAAAAATAAAACTCCGAAGGGGAATAAAAAGGAAAAAACAACCAAGCAATGAAAAAAAACGCATAGCACCACTGATAGGAACTACAGAGGGAGAATACATGCGGTATTATGTTCATAACTGGACACTTTTAAACTAGTTTCCAACCAATCCAGGTGACCCAGGGTATCCTGTGGTTAACTGGGACTTTGGACTGTCTTTTGAGAGACACAGCACCTCTCACAGACCACATTAAAAGGAGTCAAATTAGAAACCCCTTTGGGTAAAGTGAACTCTGTCTTGAACTCACTTGTAGCAGATTTAAGGAACTTAAAATTTCCCTTGAACGCTAGGCTGGAGTACTCTGATGGGAAGCAGCGGATGTTCACTATCCCCAAGTTTCAGGAATTAGAAGTCATTGGACTTTGGTTGGGCTTGGATCTATTGTTTTAAGGGCACCCAAAAAATGACTTACCCGAGACCCAACATATGTTACTGTTTTTACATTGTCTCTGCCTTCTCTGGGACATGTATGAGTCTGCCAAGCATGGGCTTGCCTGTGTAAGTGAGTGTAACTGAAAATATTGTGATACCCCAGCCTTCACGGCTTGTTTAAGTTCTGTCCAGTAACCCTG
>NW_022104341.1:52838335-52839602 GCF_000313985.2 Echinops telfairi
GATGCTTGGTTCTGAAATGATAGCTCTGCGGACGATCACACCAGAGTTAACAACACTGAATCAATCATACGCATTATACTATATCTTTTTAAGACAGAAAAGACTATTAGATTTGGGGAATATTTTTAGCAGTGACAATTAAATTAAAATTTATTTCTGGCTAGCCCAGGGAAATAAGTTAATTGGAACATTGAATTTCTAAATCATTCTGGTAAACATGAAGCATTTTATAAATTCAAAAGACTTCTATTGTGAATAATGATATTGTATTTTTACACACACCTCACACCTATTCAGATTTAGAATGGCATCTTTCTTACAACTCTTTAGTATTTTGAATATTAATAATTATTATTTCCTGAGTAATTACCAAGAGTCAGCTACTAAACATATTATCTCTGATTCTCATAACTTCATAGTATTATTGTCATGTTAAAGATGATCAAACTAAGATTCAATGAGTAAGACTATCTGAAATCATAACTCAATGAGGTTAATAAACATTGATTACACAAATCATTCTCAGCTAAAGCAATGCCTTTCATCCACTTGTGAACTTGATAGAAATACAACAAAAAAAGGAAATAGAACAGAAATCTGAATTAAAGTCTCTGTATGAACTTGCATTTTTAAGTGTTTTGAATTTCCACTGGTAATTCTGATTTAGGTCAGCAAAACTCTTATTAGTTGCCATCAAGTCAACTCCAATTGAACACACTCTTACTGACATCAGAGCAAAATGTCGCCCGCTTCTGTGTCCCTTCATGATGACTAGCACAGCTGAGCACCACAGCTGTGCCCGCGTCGCTCCCTCGCCTGGAAGGTTTCCCTCCTGTTCACTGACCATCGACCTGACCAGCCATAAAGGTCCTTTCCGAGGAATTGGCCTTCTCTGGCGATCGGTTCGAAGTAAGTAAGTTTCTAACTCCATGGCTCTGGGAAGCATTCTGGTCACCTTTCTTCTAAAACGGATCTATTCATTCTCTGGAAAGCTGGGAGATATTCAGCATCTTCATCAACACTAAGTTTGAGCGCATCAAGTCCTGTTCCCGCGCTCCTTTTTCGAAAGGCTGTTGTGAGTTTCGGTCCAGTCAATCCCAGCCGCTGCGCGCTTAGCCACTGAGCGCTCCATTCTCTCTCGGAAAACCTAACGCGCTGGCCTCGAGTCAAATCTGACTCATCCTGGCCTCCAAACGCTGAAGGCCAAAAGGGACATTTTTTTTCTTTCTTTTTTAACATTTTATTAGGGGCTCATACAACTGTTATC
>NW_022104341.1:52841279-52842679 GCF_000313985.2 Echinops telfairi
AGGCTTAATAAATTCGCTTTTTGTGAAGTTTGAGACAAGCCCGGAACTAAACTTCACACAAGAAGAGCAATGCTCTTCTGAAGCTGCTGCCAGAAAAGCCCAAATTGCTACGCTATTTTAACTTCGCTTCCTTGTTAGAAACAACACATATTCGCATTCTCATCCTGTGCACGATAAAATAGAAAAATAAAATGATGAAAATTTTATTTCCATAATTTTCAGGAAAAATGAATGCCACACCCTTTTTTCATGTATGACTCTTCAATGCGGCGTCTTGTGGATTTTGTTGTGTGTGAAAAAATTGAAGTCTCTGGAAGACATTTCCAAAGGAGGCCTGGAGTACAGGGAGGAGGGGGTGGTATCAAGGCCTAGCATTCCTTTCACCAGTGATAAGCTAAGCTATTAAAAATAGTTCCTGTTTGGCCACTAAAATCTTGACTGGGTGGTCACGCGGGTCTCCATCTGGAATGAAATGTCTTTAGCATGGAACTTCAAAAACATCTGACGTGTGTAGTATACTTCAACAGGATCTCATGTTAAAACCTCCGGTAAATATTTATTAAACTGCGTGTACTTCCAAATTGACAAACCTGCTCCTGCAGGATTGTAGGTAGCTTTCCTAGCCATGGCTATGAGCCACATTTGGGTATTGGAAAGGGAAGAAAATGGAATAGCCCACTAGTTTCCCTCATATTACCCCCTCCCTTGGTTAATAATTCCATTTACTTCTTAAGTTTGGACTATCTAGATGTGCTTTTTAACACTTTCATTGACATACATTCAATAGTTGAATCACATCAAGACGAATTGTACAATCAGCACCACCATCAAGTTTAGAACTTGTTCTCATTGGTACTAGCTACTCATTCCCTCCAACCTTGCCTGACATACCCTCAAAGAGCCTTTAGTCCACTTGTGGACTCTGTCGATTTGCCTATCCTGGATTTCATACACAGAAGAAACATACAAAAGCAAACAATACAAACAAAACAGATAAAACCTCACATTAATAAAAATCAGAAGCATTAAAAACTAGAACAAATTTAAAATGGATCAAAAGGGAGATCAAATTATAAGGTGTTAAATTTTAACCTAAATACTTCTGCAAAAGTCCACGTTTCAAAGCATTCTGCATGATCACAAGGTGATTCACTTCCCTGGTTAATGGTCGAAGGAAATTCCCCAAAAGCTTAATCCAAGTATATTTACCTTTCACAGTTTTTTAACTGGTCAGCGGGAGATCAAATGATAATATTACACTTTTACACAACTACATCTGCCATAATCAACTTTACAATGTTCTCTGTCTGATAGCAAAACTAATCACATCCCTCAACTATGGTCAGAGGGGATTCACCAGAGGAAATCCAATATCGGCAGATGGATTAACCCATGGACTA
>NW_022104341.1:52843287-52854614 GCF_000313985.2 Echinops telfairi
AAGCATCTCTCTCTGATGGATACCAGAGAAATTCTATCAGCCCTTCCTTCTAGATTCTAGCCAGACTTGTCTCCAGCTAGGGATAATCCCTACTTCTCCATTAGAGCTTTAAAAGGCACTTACAAAAGATGATATTCATGACAAATTATCTGGGAAACCTACTATAGTGATTCTACCACTCTTCTTACCCAGTCATTTCTTTCGCAGAGAGTTTATATGCCACAAGGAGGCACTGTTGGCAGAAAAGGTCCAAGTACAACTTAGTGCTGTACCAATGGAGAACTACGGCTCATTTAGCCTTATGACTAAGTCTCTCGCATGCGTACACTTATGAGTTGTTTTGGCCAAGGATCCTGTTGATTCTTCCTGCATTTGTACTTCCTGAGAGATTTTTCCTCCCTCCGTTCATTAGCTGTCCCTTCCACTGCTGCTAACTCTCACCCCGTTCCTCGTCTATCAGCTATGTCTGTAATGAACTCTAACCGTGAATGAGTTTATGGACATTCTTATGGGGTTCCTGAGACCCAGGCAAATCCGAGGATGTGGCTGGACATCTGTTTGTGTCCCTCAGCATCCCATTACAGTTCAGGAGACAGTCTGCCCAGACAAGTTGGAGGATTTCCAGCAGGGTATGTCCTAAATCCACTGACTGGCACGCAGGGGAGGTATCTCTTGTTGCACGTAATTTTCCTAGAGCTCAGTGATAACATAAAGCAAATTGATTCAAAATATGATTCCCTAGTCATCTTTTATTTATCTATTGCTCATCCCAAGTCCCTCTCCTGTTTCTCAGCCGGCTTCTTAAATTCGCAGGCCGTCTTCCTTCCAGGCTTCCTAGTCCAAGGCTCTAAAGTAGCCTCAGGCAGATCAAGCCTAAACTACATTCAGATCTGAAGACCAAGAGAGACCTGGAGAGAAGTAGACGTTACTTCTCCAGAGGTCGCGAGGCCTTTCCAAAATGGTGAACACTTGCAATGTCCACCCTCTTTATGGAAAAAGAACCCACAGAGGTGAAGCATAATTCAAGAATTTAAAAAAAAAATCAGAATCCAGAATAACACAAGAAATCCTAACACCTATCTAAGACATTCACTACACACAAACAAACACAGTGAAAGTTCTGTTATAATTTCCAAAAATGTACACTGACTATTAGATAAAGTCAGAACTCTGAACAAGACAAAAATACCTTCTTCCAGCTGATAAAGACCAGAAGTTTTAGTTTTATATTCTACTTCCCTACCTTATCCTTTATCTGAGCTGTATTCCTCCATTTTGCTAGACTACTTCATTCCTCAAAAACGATGTGCCCCTGATCCAGTGCCTTGGTACATTCTGTTCTCTATATTTGATGAACCCATCTTTGTGCTTTCTTTGATAAAATTGAAACTTGTCATTTCTTTTACCCAATTTCTCACAATAAAACTGTCCTCTGTTTTGCACACTTCCACAGCCCCTGTGAAGAGTGCTATGTCGTATCTCAAAGGAGCCCTTGTGGTGTCACGGTTAAGTACTTGGTTACTAAACAGAAGGCTAGAGGATCGAGTCCATCCAAACGTGTCTCAGAAGAACACTAGGTGAACAACTATGAGCAGTCAGCTACGGAAAACCCTCTGGCGCACAGTTCTTCTCCGACACATAAATAGCGTGAGTTAGAATCAACGAAAAGCCAACATTACTTTTCATGTAGTATCCAGTAAGTTATATTTTCATTGGTATATAAGCTGCTCGATTCTACCTAATATATAACTCTTATCAATAAACAATGAAATATTTCTGGAGTTTTACCCACAAGATTCCAATATTTCTTTAGAGGTTAATTGTCTGTGCCAGAAAGTGATTGATTATTCTGTGCTTACTGTTCGAGGCCTGAGGGAATAGCTTTCCCCCTTAATAGGAATGGTAAAGGCCTAGAAAAAGCATGCTTGTCCTCGCCTATGACAGACAGCACAAATCACTTGCAACAGTCTTTTATTTGACCAGCGTTTCAGGTGTGGGTCGCTAGTAGCAGGCATTGAGATGGAGTGTGGGCACCGGATATTGATTAGGGTCAACACTGTAAAAAGGAGGAGGAGGAAGTTCAATGGGTAGAAGGAGAGTGGAACTGACCAAGCTTCAGACAACACCCCAGCAGACTCTGGAATTGCCATCCATCAGTATTAGCCTCCGATAGAACAGAAACCTTCTAAAGAACAGAGACGGCGGGACCTTCACGTCCTCACTGAAAGTATCCATTGCATGTAGGCTACTTTGGAAAAGCATGGTCTTGCTCACGTGGTTTTCTGCATGTCCAGAGAGGTTAAGTGATTCATATATTTCTATTAGAAGATATTCTGCAAAAAAATATCTCAAATTAAAATGTTATAAGTGAAATCAGAAGTTAAAGAAAATAATAAAAGATAAACCTGATCGTCTCCTTCATCTTATTAGGGTTTTAGACTGAGCGACATATACAACAGGTTGAAATATCACAGGAACTTAAAAGAGCTCTGGAAAACAAGGGATGTGTCTCAAAACATCCTTGAAAAGGGTAATCAGCTCCACCACAGTCCGAGATGAGATTCTGTTCATCAGTTGTAGGGAACTTGGTGAGTCTGCTTAACTGCACAACCACAGGTGTGTGTGACCTAATAGTACTTTTCTGTAGTTGTTCACAATGGACTCCCAGTTTAAATATCAGTATCCGCTTGAAAACATTTGTAGAACTGAATCACAGTTTGCTAGGGTTACAGATATATTGAAAAATTATACATCAGTTAGTGGGTCATTTCTTGTTGTCTCCAAGATTGAAGGAACCAGTTCAAATAGTTATTTTAGAATGTTTGATATTTATTATTTTAAATAATTTTCTGATATATCATCTAGTGATATGACCTGCAGTGGTAGACAAAGGATGTATGAGGTAAATAATATTTACATTTCCCAGTATTCCTGGTGTTTAGAGAGGGTAGGTTCCAAGAATATTGCCAGAAAATGGTGCATAAAAAACACCGGGAGGAAAAATATTAAAATAAATGTTTATTTAATAAAATATTTAAAGGTACATTTATGTAATTATAAGGACTTAATATCTGGGTAGAAAACAAGAAATTAGGGAGGAAAGATGAAGTTTGAAGATGAAGCTACCCTAAGAAGATGAACTTTGGCAAAAGGGAGATATCTTTCAAAAAAATTTTAAAGATGAGATATAGAATTTCCACTTTGGCATACTGAATAAAATTTTAGGAAAGGACACAAATTAATTAACTAAAACCATAAAGTGTATAGATGCTAACAGGAGTAAAATATTTGGACCCAGAATTCAAACTGCCACAAGCACTTTCATAGCCAGCTCGCCAAAATGAGGATAAGCTGACCCACTGGTTGAGAGGCACCTCCAAACCATACCCACTCTGTAGGACAGAGCAGAAGACTCCCTTAGGTTCCAAGGCTGGAATCTTTCTGTAAGCCAACTATCACATCTTTCGCCATCAGAGAACATCCAATTACTGACCACGGATCTAGCAGCAGCGCTTTTAAACCACAGCATCATCGGGGCACCTAACATTCATCTGATGACTCCAAAACATCTAATCTAATCATGATGTAAGACTCAATACTGGGGGATGACTGATCTATATCAGGTAGACACACAGCTTCTCTTGATCCAGAAACTCATGAACTAACAAAACACTTTCTCTTCCACCGTCTTTCACCCTCACACCACACGAGGAGATTGCTTTAAAAATCTGTAGAAAAATAGAATACAAAGATTATGGAATTTTTCAAAGAAATTCTAGAAATCCCCCTGTACACCCACAATACACCAGTGGAACAATTCAGAATAACCACATAGCAGTCACTGTTTCTAGTGTTCCTGGATAAAGACGGTATTTGGATTCTTTGACTCCCCAGGCCATCATTATTCCTGGACCTAGTCCTTGCCCACTGTGAAATCCTTTCCTGTCAATCAACATCATTGGCCTAATTTGATGGCTAACATGTTTTCTTTACCTTAAGCCTATATTCCTGAAGAGCTCAAAGACATTTTCACACTGCCAAGAGTCCCCTTTTCTTTTAGCCTAAACGTATTGTCTCTCAAAAACTTTGTGGGATGTCTATAAATAGTTGTTCCTGGGTATCCATGGAGGATTGGTTCCAAGATCCACTGCAGTTATTCAAAATGTATGGATGTTCAATCTCTTTTACAAAATGGACATTTAAATATAATATTTTCCATCACTGGATTCAAACTATTCAGAAGCAAACAAACAAACAAAAAGCCATTAGGTGGTCAAAACCATCTCTGAAGTATAGGGAACAGTTAGCACTCTTTAAGTAAGTTATACAGGATTAAAAGTATATGACAGGATGTATCTAGGTTATATATAAATACTATACCAAACTATTATAAGAAAGTTGAGTATCAATGGGAGTATGGGAACCAATCCACCATGGATACATACCCAGGGTTGTATGGAATATATTTGAATATAACCTAAGCATATCCTCCCACACATTTTAAATAGTCTCACAGTTGCTTATAATGCCTAATACAATATAAACGGTCTGTAAAGGGTACTCTAAATCCTGCCTAGTTTTTGAGGGATTATTTTGACAAATTTACTGCTTTTTAAAAAAAGCAGTATTTTCTGTCTGAGGTTGTTAAATCCACAGGTATAGAACCTGTGGATATGGAAAGATGGCTGTATTTGAGTCAAATCAACGTAACTTATCAAACATCTTATTTGTGTACCCATCACACCTCTGTGGCACAACAGGCTTATGCTTTCTGCACCCTGTAAGTCTGAACAGCTGTTCCACGTGTCAATTTAATGATTCTGAAGTCTTAACAACGGATACATTAATTTTCTTGGTTTGGACCATGTCCCCAGTTCGTGCTTAAGACTTACACCTTTCATATGATCTCTGCCTTTTGGATTCATCGTAATTTAAAGATCTTTCACTGACTTCAGAGACTGTATGGAAGACACAGTTCTAATTCTGTGTTTTGGCCCTTAAGATTTTTCTACATTCTCATCGCCAACTAGCTCATTGTTTTCTGAGCTTTTACAGGTAGGTAATTTATCAAATACAGTTGAAGAATAGGCCTACATTCTAAAATTTATGCTTAGAAATCATCACATTCAATTTCATAAATTCATCAGGGTTTTTTCCTATCTTCAAAATTACAGAGAAGCCACCACTTGTCTGATAGTTTGTCATCTCTTAGGAGTTTTGTGGTTTTGTGATGCTGGAGGCTATATCACTGGAAATTCAAATACCACCCAGGATTAACACGTTGTAGCTAAGCTTCCAGGCTACAAACAAATCAGGAGGAATGAGTAGGCTTTCCACTTCATAGAGATGAACCACGGAACACCTTACTAACAGCAGCAGAACTTTGTCAGATAGAGCGCCCAAAGACGAGCCCCTCAGACTGGAAGTTCCTGCTGACGAGCTGCCTCCACAAAGTCGCGTGTGCCATGATGGTGCCGGTTCCAGGACCTTCCCTTGCTGGTGAGTCACAATGTAAAAGAAGAAAAGGCAACTGCAAACATCCATTAATGATCAGATCATGAAGAGTATAAACTTTCTATCCATGAAAATTGGAAGTCTTTGAAAATCAGATGGAATGCATTAAGATCACTATTCTCGGCATCCATGAGATTCGCCATGTTAAGTCACTCATATAGTTTACTGTGCTAGGGATGACAAGTTCAAAAGGAATAGCCTCACATTCACCATCCAAAAGGGTGTTGCAAGATCTAGCTTGAACTACAATGCTGTCTGTGAAAGGATAATATCTAGACACCTAAGCCAGGTAAAACCATTATTTTCCATATTTGCACACCAATCAATAAAGTTAGTGATGAAGAAATGGAAGAATTCTTCTACTTAGTCTGAAACTGATCAAACATGCAATCAAAATACATTGATAATTTGGAATATGACATTTGGAAACAATGAGGAAGGCACAGTAGTTTGACAATATTACCTTGGAGATAGAAATGAAGCAGGAGATCACATAATAGAATTTTGCAAGACCAATGACTTCTTCACAGCAAAACACCTCAAATTGCTTACTTTGCAATAACAAACTATGGCTACACATGTGCACCTTGCCAGGAGAATACACAGGGATCAAACTGGGAAGAAAAGCGGTCCTGCTGGTGTAGTGGTTATGCGTTAGGCTGTTTACTGCAAGCAGTTTGAAACAACCAGCTAGCCCCTCTGGAGAGAGATGGATCTTTCTACTCCCTTAAAGAGTTAGTCTCAGAATGTGACAGCAGAAGTTCTACCCTGCCCTATAGGATTGCTGTGCATCATAACGGACTCAATTGCAAGGAGTGGTTTTTGTAGGGAAGAGACCATGGAGAAGCTTGATATTAGTAGCCAAAACAAGGGAAAGGGCTAATGTGGAATAGATGATCTATTGCCCAGGCATAATTTCAGATTAAAGTTGAAGAAAATTAAAACCAGTCCAGTAGAATCAAAACACAACCTTAACCTTGGGTATACCCCACCTGAATTTTGAGGACTTCTCAAGAATAAATTTTATACAATAAAAATCAAATGTAATATATTGATACAAATAAGCAGGTTGAACATAATGACAGAAGACTGAAAGCTATGGATGACATCAAGAACATCATTCATTAAGCAAGAAAAGATCATTAAAAGGACAGGAAATAATGAAAATATCAAAACATGATGGGTAACCTCCCTGCCCCGCAAAAAAAAAAAAAAAGAGTGGGGGGTGGAAAGCTCTCCTAGGCAGAGCTTTCATAATACACATTTTTCCCACAAAGCAGGCATCTAGCAACACGCTCCGAGTTAGTGCACCCAGTGGCATCATCTGGAAAGGTTCTCTCTGGTCACAGTGAATTTTTTCATGAAAGTAGTTTCACTTGAATTTCATTTCTTGTGGTGGCCGATTTAAGAGAACGGGGTCTGGCTGTGAAATTTTGTTTCCTGCTCAGGAAAATGCCACAGAAACTGCTGTGATGTTGAACACAGCTCACAAGGACAGTGCTTTGGAAAAACTCAAGTGCATGAGTGGTTTTCGCACTTCAAAAAGGTGACATGTCGATTGATGGCAAACCTTTTTCTGGAGGTCTGTCAACTTCCTGAATGGATGAAAATGTCTAATTATAGTGCATTTGGAGTTGGTTCCACCAGGTCAGACTTTAATCAAGCTTTCTATTCAGAGGTTCTGCAAAGATTGCATAAGATTGAGTGATTTTTTTTAAAGGCCTGATTTGTGGTAGATGGGGGACTGGTTTTGCCACCACAACAATGTACCTGGTCATGCAGCCATCTCAGTGTGCCAGTTTTTGGCAATACCCAGCATGCCTCTTTTGGCCTGCACACCTTCCTCACCTTACCTCTCTCCATGTTCTTTCTGTTCCTGCAAATGAAGAGGGACATGAAAGGACAGTGATTTGAAGACATGAAAAAGATGAAGAATAAACAAGGAAGATGCTGTCAGCCATCCAAACAGATGAGTTTGAAAAACGTTTTCAAAAATGGAACCATGGATTTGACAAAATGTATTAAGTGTAATGGAGAGAACTTTGAAGGTGATAAGGTTGTTCTTAAACACACACACACACACATACAAATTAAATACATGGTTTTCAAAAGAAATTCTGGTTTGGAGGGGATACCCCTTGAATATGTCATAGGAGATGCTGAAACTTCCTCTTGAATATATAGAATAGTTAAAGCAAATGGAGATGATGAAATAAAAGAGCTAAAAAGAAACTATCAAAGGGCAGCTAAGGTAATAAATTATTATAATGAAATGTGCAAAGACCCAGAGTTATGAAGCCAAAATGAACTCAATGTATACTGAAAGAACTCAAGAAAAAAAGTTAAGCCTCGAGTTGCAAGATTGAAGGATTCTAGATACAAATTATAGAATTATGCAGAAAGCATCAAAAGACAATGGAAAGAAATCAAAGTTGCGGTACCAAAGAGAATTGATAAATATTCAAATATTATAAGAGGTAGCATATGATCAAGAACAATTATACTGAAGGAAGATGTTCAAGCTGCACTGAAGATAATGTAAAGCAAGGCTCCAGAATACCAATTAGAATGGTTCAACAAGCTAATGAAGCACTGGAAGCAGTCATGCACCTACCCCAATAAACTTGAAAGACCGCTACCTAGCCAATAAATAGAGAGAGATCCACATTTGTATTTATATCAAGGAAAGATGATCCAACAGAATTCAGAAATTAGGGAACAATATCATAAATATGATATTCAAGTAAAATTTTGCTAAATAGCATTCAAAAATAGTTACAGGAACACATCAACAGAGAATTGCCAGATATTGAAGCAGAATTAAGAAGAGAGCTATCATTGCTGATATCAGATGGATCTTGGCTCAAAGCAAGGAGTACCAGAAATATTTATGCTTGTGCATTATTATTGTTGTGCAAAGGCATTGAACTGTGTGGGTAATAACAAAGATAACATTGATAAGAATAGGAATTTCAGAACACTTCATTGTGCTTATGTGGAACTTTGTATAGACCAAGCGGCATTCTTACAAACAAAACAATGAAGTGCTTCATGATTTAAAGTGAGAAAAGATATCAAGGTTGTGGTCTATTAGCATACATATTTAATCTGGATGCTGAGAAAATATCCAGGAAGCTGTACTCTATGAAGAAAAATGCAGTGTCAGGATTGGTGGAAGTCTTGCTGACAACCCGCAGTGTGCAGATGATGGAACCCTGCCTACTGAAAGTGGGGAGGGCTTAAAGTACTTGCAGATGAAGATTAATAACTGCATTCATGAGTATGGGTTACAACTCAAAGCTGTTGATGTTGTTGTTAGGTGCCACGGAGTTGGCTGTGATCCATAGCGACCTTGAATGAAACACTGCACAGTCCTTGTGCCGTCCTCATAATTGTTCCCATACCTGAACCTATTGCTGTAGCCACTGTGTCAATCCATCCTGTCCAGAACCTTCCTCTTGTTCTTCACCCCTACACTTTGTCAAATGTGATGTCCTTCTCCAGGGATTGGTCTCTCCTAACAGTATGTCCAATATATATAAGACAAAGCCATGCCATCCATGCCTGTAAGAGCATCTGGCCCTACTTTGTCCAATACAAACTGGTTTGTCCTTTCAGCATTCCTTGGTATTTTCCATATTTTTCTCCACTACTGTAATTCAAATTCATCTCTTCTTCTATAGTCTTCCTTATTCAGTGTCCAACTTTCACATACATATGAGGCAATAGAGAATACCATTGCTTGGGTCAGGTAAATCTTAGTCCTCAAAGTAATATCCTTGCTCTTCGATACTCTAGAGAGGTCTTGTGCATCAGATTTATCTAAAGCAATACATCTTTTGACCTTTTGACTGCTGCTTCCATGAGTATTGATTGTGGATCTAAGTAGGACAAAATTCTTAACAACTTCCACATTTTTCTCCATTTATAATGATGTTACCTATTGATCCGGTTGTGAGGATTTTGGTCTTCTTTACCAAAATCCTTCACTATGAATTGAGTTGTAATCAATCCATAGTGAATGAAGGCTACTATCCTTGATCTTCATTAGGAAGTGCTTTAATTCCTCCTCACTTCCAGAAAGCAAGGTTGCTTTCTATATAACACAGATTACAATAAACCTTCCTCTAATCCTGATGTCACACTGTTCTTCATAAAATCCATCTTCTCTATTTGCTCAGCATATAGATTGAACAACTCTGGTGAGAGTATGCAACCCTGTTTCACACCTTTCCTGATTTTCAACCATGCAGTATTCCCCTATTCTGTTCACATAACTCCTCTTATACAAATCCAAGTGAGCATAAGAGCATAATGAAGTGTTCTAGAATCTCCATTCTTCTCAAGGTTATCCACAGTCTATTATAGTCCAATGCCTTTACATAGTCAAAGAAACATAAGTAAATATCTTTCTGGTATTCTCCATTTTGAGCCAAGATCCATCTGACATCAATAATGATCGCTTTGGTTCCACTTCCTCTTCTGAATCTGATCTGAACTTCTGGTAGTCTCCAGTCAATGTACTTCTGTAACTGTTGTTGGATGATCTTAAGAAAAATTTTACTTGTGTGTGATATCAATGCCATTCTGTATTTCAAACATTCTGTTAGGTCACCTTTCTTAGAAATGGGCACAAATACAGATCTCTTCCAGTTCACTTCTTTATAACTAAAAATAAAGAAAGTCCAAATCTTCTTAACTGCACCAACAGATACCACCATGATAAATAGACAAAAGTTTGAAGTAGTAAATGATTTCATTTTCCTTGAATCCATAATCAATGCTCATGGAAATAGTAGTTAAAATGTCAAGAGATGTACACTGCCTTATGCAAATCCATTGCATAAGAACTCTTTAAACTATAAAGTATTGAGGAGCAAGAATATCATTTTGAGGACTAAAGTGAGCCTGGCCAAAGGCATGGTATTTCAATCCCCTCAAATGCATTTGAAAGTTGGACACTGAGTAAGAAAGATGGCAGAATAAATCCATTTGAATTATGTTGCTAGTGAAGAATATCGAAAAGACCATGAATTGTCAGAAGAACAAAGCAATCTGTCTTTGAGGAAGTATAGCTCGAATGCTTTGAACAGGCTATCAGGAGAGACCAGCCCATCGAAAAGGCCATACTATTTGGTAAAGTGGAAGGGCAGTGAAAAGAGGCAGACCCTTGATGAGACAGCTTGACAAAGTGGCTGCAACAATGGGATCAAACATAACAATTGTGAGGATGACACAAGACTGGGATGTTTGTTGCTCTGCTGTACATTGAGTGGCAATGTATAAACAAACAACTCCAGAGCAGCGAATTTGTTCAAAAGAAAAACAATGTGTGGCAAAAAGATTCAGAATGTTAAAAAAAAATGAGAGAAATCCACCAAACAATCAAAAGTGAATATGAATGTACGTTGCAAAAATTTTAAGACACTAGGTCACCAAATGGATTTGTAGTCAAGGATATGCAAGGCATAATATCACTTGCATGTGACTTATAACTATTTGAAACATGAAATTACGTACTGTTTATGATATGGAGGATAGGAGGGATAGATATTGACATACAAAGCTCATAAAAATATGAGCCATCACTGTTTTTCTGGAAATAAGTCTACAAAACATGATTGATTTTATAATTTACCATATGATCTAGAGATGCTATTTCAAGGAATAGGAACAAAGTTAGTACATAAAATTATTCTTAAATATTATAGTACTTTTATTTTATTTTATTTTACAATTCATCACAATACATAGATCAATTGTGTAAAGCACATCTATACATTTGTTGCCCTCATTATTCCCCAAATTCGCTT
>NW_022104341.1:52855642-52857101 GCF_000313985.2 Echinops telfairi
TAATGTCGGGGCTTAAGTGGAGAGAAAATGTTTTGAGAATGATGAGGGCAATGAATGTACAAATGCGCTTTACACAATTGATGTGTGTATGGATTGTGATGAGTTGTATGAGCCCCTAATAAAATGATTAAAAAACAAAACAAAACATAAAAATAGTGAAAGAATTGTACTCCGTGAGAACTTTTTAAATGAGAAGAGCAATACAAAGAAAAGCATTTATAGTCTGATGTGAATCTAATTTTAAACTAACAATACAACAATCCTGTTATGGATGTGTATGGATTCATATGAATAGGAACCCCGAGGAACATAAGAAGACTACATGTTCTTGTGGTCAGGTGGTGCCAAGAAGATTCCTACTCTTCACAAGCCTGTGTACAACAGAATGAAACATTGCTTTATTCTGTGCCGTCCTCACCATTGCCTTCCATCCCATTGTTGCAGCCTCTGCAAACAGCACAATAGGTTCTTATTCTGTTTTGCTTGAATCGAAAGACTAAGCAATGTAGGATCAAAAGAGACAATTTAAAGAAATGGGTAAAGGAGGAATATGAATAAAGAAAAGCATGCAGAAAACAAATCAGGGGTAAAGAAAATATTTTCAATTATGAGCACATATGCAATTAAAATTATAGTTAACTTATTAAAATTGTGCTGAAAGATGAGCCCCTCAGATTGGAAGGCCTGTGATATGTGACTATGAGCTGCCTCTTCAAAGTACAGTCAGCTTTAATGATGTGAGTTGAGTAAAACTTTTGAGACCACCATTTGCTGATGTGGCAAGAATCAAAATGAGAAGTAACAGCTGCAAACATCCATTAGTAATCAGAACATAATATACAACATATAAATCAAAGAACGTTAGAAATCAACAAAAGTGAAAGGAATAGTTGTAGATCAATATCCTAGGAATTAGTGAGCAAAAATAAACTAGTATTGACCATTTTGAATCAGAAAATCATACGGTGTATTGTACTGGAAATGACAAATTAAAGTTCTATCCTTAAGCAGGACACGGTCAGCATAAGATAAGATCCATATACCTGTAGGAAGACAAGTCAGTGTGATTATTATTCAAATTTCCATACCAGCCACTAGGGACTAATGTCAAAGATTAAGAAATTAAAGATTTTACCTACTGCTGCAGTCTGCGCTGGATTATAAAAGTAATCAAATGATTACTGGTGACTGGAAAGCAAAAGTTGGAAATAAAGAAATACCAGTAATTGGAAAATACGGCTTTGTTGGTAGAAAGAGTGTCCTAGAGCACATGACAGAATTCAGCAAGATCAACAACTTCTTTGTTTCAAAACCTTTCTTTTTTCTTTAAATCATTTTATTGGAGGAGCATATAGCTCTTATCACAATCCATCCATCCATCCATTGTGTCAAACACATTTGTACATATGTTGCCATCATCATTTTCTTTCTACTTGAGCCCTTGGTAGCAGGTCTTCTA
>NW_022104341.1:52859801-52861550 GCF_000313985.2 Echinops telfairi
TCCTTTTTGGTTTTCTAACTCTGTCTTTGCACATTTCATTATAAAGTTTGACATTACCTTCTCAAGTTTTCCTTTGAAATTTTCTATTCAGCCCTTTGACTTCATCCATTTTTCCCATTTGCTTTAGCTATTCTACAATTAAGAGTAAGTTTCAGGGTCTCTTCTCACATCCACTGTGATCTTTTCTTGGTTTCCTGTCTTTTAATGACCTTTTGCTTTTTTCAGGAATGACCTTCATATCCTCCCACAGCTCATCAGTTCTTCTATCATTAGAGAGTTCAATGCAGCAAATTGGTTCTTGAGATGTTCTTCAAAATTCAAGTGGCATAGACTCAAGGTCATATTTTGGCTCTCCTGGACTTGTTTTGATTTTCTTCAGCTTTATCCTGAACTTACATATGAGCAATTGGTGATTTTCGCAACAATCGGCCCTCGGCCTGGTTTTAGCTGCTGATAGCGAATATCTCCATCTTCTCATCACGTAGATAGAATCCGTTTGATGGGAAGAGAACTATATTTGTGCCAATTCCAAAGAAAAGAGATCCAACAGAATGTTCAAACTATAGAAAAATCTCACTATTATCATGTGCTATTGATGACCTTTTGCTTTCTTTATCTATGATGTTCTTGATGTCATGTCAAAACTCATCAAGTCTTCTGTCATTAGTGTTCAATCTGCCAAATCTGTTCTTGAAATCCAGGTGGCATATACTTAATGTCATATTTTGGCACTTGTGGGCTCTTTAAAAAATCATTTTATTGGGGCTTCTCACAGCTCTTATCACAATCCATACATCCATCCATGTGTCAAGCACATTTGTACATATGTCACCACCTTCATTTTCAAAACATTTCTTTCTACCTGAGCCCTTCGTATCAGCTCATCGCCCCTGTATGAACCCTTGAAAATTTATAAATTATTATTTTTTCATGTCTTACACCAACTTCTATCTCCCTTAACCCACTTTTATGTTGTCCATCTCCCTGGGAGGGGGTAATGTGTTGATTATTGCAATAGGTTCTCCCTTTCTCCCCAACCTTCCCGTTCCCCTCCTGGTATCGCTACTCCCATTATTAGTCCTCAGGGGTTTATCTGTCCTGGATTCCCTGTGTCTCGAGCTCTTATCTCTACCAGTGTACATGCTGTGGTCTAGCCGGATTTGTAAGGTAAAATTGGGGTCATGATAGTTGTTGGGGTGGGGGGGGTTGGCTAGGAAGCATTAAAGAACTAGAGAAAAGTTTCATGTTTCATCTGTGCTATACTGCGTGTGCTTGTTTTAATTTTTTTCAGCTTCAACCTGAACTTAAATATGAGCAATTAATAATTTATTCTACAGTCAGCCCCTGGCCTGATATTAGCTCTTGGTATTCAGCCTCTCAGTGCTATTAGTACTTGGTTAATATCTTTATGCCTACTGTTATTCAAATTTTCACACCAGCAAATAAGGCTAAAGATGAAAAAGGGAAAGATATCTATTAACTATAGTCATTTGTAATTGATCAAGTATACAACAAGATGCATTGATAATGACTGGTGATTGGAATACAAAAATCATAAACACAGAACAAAGAATAGCAGTTGGAAAATATAGCTTTGGTGATAGAAACTGTCCTGAAGATCTGAGGATACACTTTTCCAAGGTAACTTATTCAAGGCAAGTACTTTTTAAAAAAAATCATTTTATTAGGGGCTCATACAACTCTTATCACAATCCATACATACATCAATTGTGTAAAGCACATTTGTAC
>NW_022104341.1:52862883-52864193 GCF_000313985.2 Echinops telfairi
AAAACCAAGCAACAAAATAAAACAAAACAACAAAACAAGCCAATAACAAAAAAACAAAACACAACACAACAAGAAAAAAAAAGCTTGTAGTTAGTTCAAGGACTGTTTGTTGGTCTTTAGGAGTGTTTTCTGGTTGAGTCCTATGAGGCACCAAGACCGGGCCCCAAAGTCTATTTTTGGTATTCCCTGGGGACTTCGTTGCTCTGTTCCCCTTGCTGTTTTGTTCCACGTCCCAAGATTTTTGCCTTGGTGTGTTAGGATCAGATCAGGTGGAATTCCCACACTGTGTCTCCAGTGCTGACCCCCATAGGGCTAAGGGTCAGTGAGAGACATCCTGTCCCATAGGGGGCCGGCCATTGGTCTTCTCTATGGATTGGCTACTTTGAGCAGGAATATCGTCCTCAAGCTTTGGTGGGCCAGGATGTGCTCCACCCTCTCTTTCTCCCCCTTCATTTGCTCCCATGTGCTCTGATCAGACAAACCAGGTAACAAGAAGCTGCTTTTGAAAATATTACCATAATATAATTAAAAAATGAAAAAGAATTTTTGACATTTCAATTACTTGTAACAAAACAAAGATCAAATAGTAAAATTATCAAATAAAACTTTGTTTAAATTTTTTGTAAGAACAATGGTTTTTAAATATTGAATATTAATATTATACTTAAATATTTTAAATTATTTGTATTTGGCTTCTAAAATGTTTTCTATTACAAAATATTTCTATTAAGAGGAGATTATGTTACATACAAATGGACTTCACAAAGGTCATGGAAACTGAAATTAAAAGACAGTGACCAAAAAAAATTTTAAAAAAAGAAGACAGTGACATTTTCCCACAAACTTTTTGAAGCCCCTGTTATTAAAATAAATCAGTTCATAATAAAATATAATGACTTTTTGTCATAAAAAATTATTTCTGTAGATTGACATAATTATATATGTGTATATATATGTATACACACACACCTATTGTATAGGAGCCATGATAGCCTAGTGAGTTTTTTGTTGGGATGCAAACTACAAGGTCAGCAGTTTGAAACCACCAGGCACTTCGCAGGAGAAAGACAAGGCTTTCTACTCTACATTGTGGCGTGTTTTTTTTAATCATTTTATTAGGGGCTCATACAGCTCTTATCACAATCCATACATACATCAATTGTGTGAAGCACATTTGTACATTCATTGCCCTCATCATTCCAAACTCTTATAACAATCCATACATCAATTGTGTCAAGTATATTTCTACATATGTTGCCATTATTCTTTTCTATACATTTACTTTCTTTCCTTTTTTTTATTATTTTATT
>NW_022104341.1:52865953-52875765 GCF_000313985.2 Echinops telfairi
TCTGACTCTACCTGATAACCACCAGTTTGTTTTTGTTTGCTTGTTTGCTAGCTATATTGTATAAACTTACTCTCAAACCAGCCCCAAAATATGTTTTTGCTTATTTATTTTTAAAGTAGTATGTCAATAGTAGAAATTAAAAATGAAGAGATACTTATTTAGTTTCTTTGATAATATAAAAAAAGAAAACTACACAATGCACATTTCCCTTCCCTGACATGTTGTCTTATGAATATTCAGAGAGAAAATAATCTTTTTCAGTGTTTCTGGGAATTGAGTAACTGAGTTTGTGATCACTCCAGCTTATAATAATATAACATTTGTTTACATTTTTGTCAGTCCCATTATTTTCTATCACAATCTCATTCTTATGGATTAGGGAAACATAACCCCCGTAGAAGCAATGGATGAGCATGCTTAACTGAGCAGTCTCTGATATCCTCATGTCTCTACACTGCATTTTTCATTGTGCCGTCAAATTCCAAAGATAACTTCGCTTCTATTAGATTGATCATGTCGGCATCGTACTTTTAATGTGAAACAATATGCACATTGTACAGGTTTTCATGGTGCACAAGCTTTCGTGTTGTTTTCCATAAGTGTTCTTTATCAGTGCTTTACACGTTGCTTCAATTTCAATGTCACTTCGGTCTCGTGCGTCGGGTGTCAAGCTAGAGTTGGCTGTTGGCTTGGAGGCGTCATTCCCGGCAGCGGACCCCCGACAACTATTCACAAGATTCGAAAGCAGTCCTTCTCCCAGCAAGATTTCTTCCCTACTCGGCACGCCATTTTCTCCAATACAAAAAGAAATTGCTTTTCTCTACTCTGGAAACAGCCCTCCCCAAGGTGGCCGGCCCCGCCCAGGAGGTGAATGGTCTGTGCACCTCGGGTTGAAGAGGCTTTGAAGGGGGCAAGGTCAGCAAGCCACAGCTGTACCCACCCCACTCCATTGGCTGTCAGGCTGCTGTGCTCAGGTGCTTCAATCTATTGCCCGTGTGGACACTCCAGGGCATGGAGAGCCCGGGTTCAGAGGGATGACCTACCTCTTGCTTGGATGAGGTGACTCCACCGGACAGTCGAGGTCCTCTAGGGATTACAGTGGCGCCCACCCTCACCTGTACTTTTCTCCCCACTGGCTTCATGTAAGGCAGCCCCTCGGACCCGTCCCATGCCTCTGCTGTGGCCGTCTCACAGGCAACCCTCTGCCGGGCCCTCTGGCTCTCACTGAGGAGACAAATCTGGGCGCAGATTGACTACAAGAAACTCTGTCACTCTGACAATGGGCCACGACCGCTGCAAAGCAAAGGTGACATTGCATTTTAGACTAATGAAGGAGGGTGAGAGGGAACAATCTGAAAATATCTGGTGTATGCATGCTATATCAGAAAGTCGTTTCATCATTTCCACCTGTTACATGTGCATGCATGCCATTTTCATAGGTCCACTATTTGCAAAAATATGGTAATTATTGGTCCCAGAATTTTAATCCCAGTCTTGACACTATCTCCTCTTTGCCGTTTTAGGATAAATCACTTAAACTTGCTTGCCCCTTCTGTAAGAAGGGAGACAACTACATATCAGCAGAGTGATGTGAGATTTCCTGGTTAATATTTGCAAAGTGCTTTAGAGATTAAAAGCGTTGTCAAATTGGTAATTACTATTATAGAGACCATCACAGTCAAGTGGTCTAACTACAAGATTGGCAGCTTGTGAAATTTTAGGTTGGTGGCGGGATTTCTCATTATTAGAGTATGGCTCCATCGGAAAATATATATTTAAATATTAACAACATTTGTGGAGCAAACACTCCCAGAGATAAGCCTATGCTTTGAATCCACAATTACTTGTGCATCTTTCCTATGCCTCTTCTATGTCTGTATTTTTAAAATTCTGTAGGTGAAGGAATGAAGTTCAGACTCAAGGTCATTGAAGTGGCTGTGATTTTATTACTATGCTCAATGAATGTGCTATAGAAATTTAATGTAGGGCATTAATATGTACACACCTAATAAAGCCACATAGCTGTGGGAAAAGAAGTTATTTATGATACTGGAATTTTTACAGTTATAGAAATACATAATATAATGCATGTATCTCTGGAAACAATGTAAGCTCAGTTTACTCAACAGAAGCTGTAAAGGAAAACTAAAACAGTCCTGTTATTCTCTGAGGGGGATAATTTCACTAATAACAGCTTTTCATAATTTTACTCTTCAGATAGAAAATAATTTTCCTTATTCATTATTTTATTACTGTTTTGGATTGCACTCCTTGTTGAGGTTTCCCCTTTTGCTAATAACTCTTCAGGAAATGTATTTTCACTATTTTTCATAGGGCAGTAACTACTGGCAGTACCCAGTTGAAACCAACAGAATTACAACTCTCTTCAATATCCCTACATGACATGGGTAATATTTCAGTTTAATCCAGGGACATGCATTGAGCCAGGAACAACCATTTCAATTTCTACTGCAGTTTGTTTAGGCTTAACATGGACTAGCTACCATACCCTTTCTCGGTGAACCATATTAAATTGCTTACAGAGACCAGCTCAAAAGGAAAAATACCTTGCTTTACTATTCTCATGGCCTGCGTTTGCCTGGTAATCATGAAATCCATAAAAAGAAATCTACCACAGATAGTCCCCACAAGCTCCATACCAATGACCAAGTTATCACCGGAGACTCAAATAGCGATTATTTTACTTCTGTATAACATTATATTTACTATAATAGTTCTTAAAAATAACAGAGGCTCTCATTCATAATAATATACTAGTTCTCTTTCCCTGTACTCCACATAGTAGAATGAGTCTGTTATATAAGAGACTGATTATACAATGATTTATTCAATATTTCTATTAAAAAGACAAATGACAGACTGAGGTTAAAAGAATCATTTTTAGTGTAGAAGAAAGCAGGTCAGCTCCAAACCAATATACTTTTTACAAAGGAATATATTTTAATAAAGCCTATTTAATGCACATAAACTAATAGAAAGTGCTTGTTTATATAAAAATACATAATTATTAAGGAGACTGTCAACAGAACAAATAAATATTTTTACATACTGTATGGGCACGGTTAATGTTGGCTAAGTACATTTTAAAAGGCATATACTATGACTTATTCTGTATAGTTGAAGATAAACACATCATTACACATAAAGATGAAAAATATATAAATTGTAGTGATAGGTTCTGTGTCTACTTGGCAGTGAGGATTCTCATGATTTGGCAATTTAGGCCTCCTCCATGATGTTACCTAATATAATGTAATCAGCTCCATGATGGATACGTCTCTGAACAACCAAGCAGTTATACATATATTAGACTGGGACTCTACCACCTAAATCAGGTCACAGCCCTGATACAATTGCAAGGACATTGCCTCAGGGCTGTGGCTTACTCCTAATTAAGTAGACACTGTGGAAAGGATTCTCCCTTTCTTACTGGTTCAGATATGGCATTTGGATAGTCAATCCACCATACTCCTTGCCAGCCCTGGAAGTTGGCAGCAACTTGCCATATTATCTGCCAACCTTGGATTCCTTCAGTTCTGTAACCATAAGCCTAACATGCTGACATTGGATTCATCTGCCTCTGTCCCACCAGCCTGTGGCCTTCCTGCTTCCTAGGTCATCAGCTGTGGGTCTACACAGGTGAGGAAAAGTCTCAAGGTTAACATTTGACCTGTGTACTTGAATCACCTGGTCTTACCCATTTCTACAAGGGTGTAAGTCATTTCCTCTATCTATCTATCTATCTATCTATCTATCTATCTATCTATCTATCATCTAGCTATATATTTACTTGTTTGCTTCTCTAGAGAATCCAGCACAATAAAATTGTCTTGCTAAAAATTGAATGATTCAAAGTACTACCTCATAAAATATGATAAAACAATAAATCTATATGTTTCTCATAAAGCTTTGTTTGCTTTTAGCAATATAGTGAGTAGGAAAATAACACTTAGACTGATTTCACTTCTTGCTGTGTTAGGTTCCTTCAGAACTGTTCCAAATCATGTGACCTTATGTCCAGCAGAACAAAGCACTGTACAGTCATACGCCATCCTGACATTTTTCCTGTGTGGGTGAGCCCATTGTTGCAGCCATGTGTCACTTCGTGTTGTTGAGGGTCTTCCTCCCTTTGGCTCTGCCTTTACTTTACTGAGCACAATGCCCTTCTCCAGGGCATCATGACAACATGTCCAAAGTATGTGAGACTAAGCATCCCCATCCTTGCCTCTAAGAAGGAGCATTCTGGCTGTACTTCATACAAGACAGATTTGTTTGTTTGTTTTTGCACTTCATGGTATTTTCCATATTCGTTGCCAACCACAAACGCATAGAGTTTTCTTCAGTCTGTCTTATTCAATATCCAAATTTCACATGCATATAAGGTTATTGAAAATATCTTGGCTTGGGCCAGATGCACCTTAGTCCCCAAACTATCATCCTTGCTCTTCGGTACTCTAAAATGGTCTTATTCAGCACATGTACCTAATGCAGTACATTCTTTGATCTTTTGACTGCTGGTTCCACGAACATTGATTGTAGAATGAAGCCAGACAAAAATCCTTGACAGCTTCAAACTTTTCTCCGTTTTTCATGATGTTACCTATTGGTCCAGAGGATTTTTTTTTCCATTGAGTTGTAATCACTACTGAAAGCTTCACTTTTTGATTTTCATCAGCATATGCTATAAGTCCTCCTCATTTCAGCAAGCAAAATTGTCTCACCTGCATATCACAGGTGATAATAAACCTCCCTCCAATCCTAATACTGCAGTCTTCTTCATAATAAAAAATTGGCTTTTCTGATTATTGATTATGATTTTTTTCAGCTATTCTTCAATAAGCAGCTCCTCTGTTTATTTGCTCAACACACAGACTGCATAAGTGTGGCAAAGTGATACAACTCTGAAACATAACTTTCTTGATGTAAATCATGCAGTATTTCCTTACTGTGTTTGCATATCAACCTGGTCATCCATGCACAGTTTCGGAAGGAGCACAATGAAGTGTTCTGGAATTCCTATTTTTCTCCAGAGTATCAATAGTTTGTTATGATCCACACAGTTTGATGCCTTTACATGCTCAATGAACACAAGTAAGCATCTTTCTGGTGTTCCTTGCTTTAAGCCAAAGGTCATCTGACATCAGGAATGATATCCTTTGCTCCACATCTTCTGCTGAATTCAACCTGAATCTCTGACAACTCCCTGTCAATGTACTGCTGTAATCACTGTTGGGTGCAAAATGTTACTTGCCTTTGATATTGATGATACTGTGCCATAATTTGAGCATTCTGCTGGGTCACCTTTTTTGGAAAGGGTACAAATCTGGAGCTCTCCCAGTCAGTTGGCCAAGTACTTGTCTTCCAAATATCCTGGCAGGGATGAATGAGTGCTCCATCAACTTGTTGAAACTTTTCGATTGTTATTCCATCATTTCCTAGAGCCTTGTTTTCAAGACTGTACTTATGGTTTCAATGCAGCTTGGACTTCTTTCTTCAGTACCATTGGTTCTTGATTACATGCTATCTCTTAAAATGGTGGAATGCCAGCTAGTTGTTTTTGATAGCTACTCGGTCTTGCTTCCATCTTCTTTTATTGCTCCTTGAATCATTCAATTACCCATAGAGTCTTTCAATATTGCAACTTGAGGCTTGAATTATTTCTTTAGTTGTTTTAGTTTAAGATATGATGAGCATGTTCTTCCTTGTTGATTTTCTAATGCTAGGAGTTTATACATTTCATTACAGCATTTTACTTTGTCTTCTGAAGCTGCCTCTGAAACTTTCTGTTCTGCTGTTCAGTTCCTTGTTTTGGTTCTTCCATTTGTTTAGCTGCACACGGATAAGAAGAGAAACTTTCTGTCTCATCAGATATCCACTTTATTCTTCTCTTTCTTTCCTGTCATTTCAATGACCTTGTGCTTTCTTCACACAAGATGCTCTTGATAATATACCCCAGCTCATCTGGTCTTCTGGCATTAGTGTTTAATGCAGCAAATTTGTTTTTGATGTTTTTTAAATTTTCCATTGGGAGAGACTCAAGGTTACATTTTGGCTTTCATGGACCAGTTTTCATTTTCTTCAACTTCAACCTCAACTTACACATGAGAAGTGGATGGTCTGTTTCACAGTTGGTCTCTGGCCTCATTTTAGCAGATGATATGGAGCTTCTCCATCTTCTCATCCCATGCATTCAGGCAATTTCATTTCTGTGTATTCAATCTGGAGAAGTCAGAGTGTAGATTCTCCTTTTGTGTTGTTGAAAATAAGGTATCTGCGATAGACAGTTGCTGATCTTGTGGAATTCTATCATGCAATCCCCAGCTTTGCCTCTATCACCAAGGCCATAGTTTCCAGCTACAGTCCCTTCATCTTTGTTTCCAACTTTTTCATTTCAATCACCAATGATTATCATTGAATATTGATTGTGAAGACATTAGTAGAATTCTTCACTTAAAGCTAGCATCACTAGCTAAAATGGTTGATGCATAACTTTGAATAATGGTGATAATCCTTGGTTTACTTGTATGGGGATAGACACTATCCTGTCATAAACAGCATTGTGCTTCAAGATAGAATGTCCTTTTTGATGATGAATGGAACACCACTCCTCTTGATTATGTCATTCCCGTCATAGTAAACCATATGATTTTCTAATTCAAAATGGCTAATTCCAGTTCATTTCAGCTCAGTAAGACCTAGATGATTGATCTTTATTATTTTCACTTCATTTTAATGGATTTCAATATTCCTAGACTTGTACTTGATATATTCCAAATTCTGATGATTATTTGATATTTTTAGTGGTTTCTTCTCATTATGAATTATATCCCTCTAGTAAATGAAGGTCCTGAAGGCTGTAATTCAGCAGGCTTTATTCCATCCATGCTGTCATGGTTGGCTCTAGTTTGAGAAGGCATCACTGCCTCAGTCATTTGGCACTATCTCTACAATGTTCTGCTCCTGACCATTCAATTTTCATTTTCTGACTATGTTTTGATGCTTTCCCTTGGTTTTCTGTGGCTAATTCCTCTGAAATGGACAACTTATTCCTTCTTAGTGGCCTGTTCTTACTCTGGAAGCTCTGATGAAATATATTTATTTGGGGTGAGACTGCTTGTATGTGAAATTCCAGTGAAATAGCTTTCAGTATCACAGCAACACAGAATCCTTCCCAGTCTGACCAACTAGCAGTGAAGGTGGTGTTCTCTAAAGTAGGATAAGCAGGGATGCTTCTATTTTTTTCACTGCCATCCAATTGATTACATCTCAAAGTGACCTTATAGTTCAGAGCGGAACTACATCTTTAGGTTTCCTAGGCTCTATCCTTTTACAGGAGCCAAAAAAATACAAATCTCATATTTCTCCTGTGGAGCAGCTCATAGTTTCAAATGACTGATACTGTTGTTAGAAACCAATGTACAACCCACTATACTGAAATGGTTTATTACATGTATACAGAAAGAGACATGTATATCAGAATGTGGTTCACATAGATGTGGAAGCAGTCAAGTACAAATCCAGGCAAGTTCAAATCAGTGGATCAAATGTTATGCAGGCGGGTTTTCCTAACTCAAGTAGTAGCTGATTAACCCAAGATCTATAGGAAGACAATAGGCTGGGTATCAGAGTCAAATAAATCCAAGTTCAGCAAGTGACTCCAAAGATAGTCTGGTAAGATGGCAGGACATTGGTTCAAGCTCAAAGAACTGAATCACTGAGCCAGATACAGAATCCAGACCCAGAAAAATGCACGTAAACTTTTCCACTGTGTCTACTTATACTGGAAGCCATACACCTGAGGAAACTAACTTTCAAATTATTGCTTCAGGGATGTGCTTGAGTAAGTTTCTTACATCCCAACTTAATCTTCTCACAATTAATTAGTTGCTCATAGTAAAGCCCATTATACATATGATTACATGTTGTTACATATAGATATGATTACACTATGTCTTTACTGTAAACCACTACAAATCCTGGCAGAACCATGTTGACACAAAACCTTAACTACGACAAGCATCTGTTGTCATATAAAGAAAGGACCCCTGGTGATAGGGTGGATTACACCTTGGGCTGCTAACCATAAGGTCAGCAGTTTGAACCCACTGGCACCTCTTCAGGAGAAAGAAGGTGCTTTAAAGGATTCTGGTGGCACTGTAAGGTAAGTGTTGGACTGCTAACCACAAGATCGGTAGTTCAAATCCACCAGCTGCTGAGAGAGTTGAGGCGATCTGATTCTTTAAAGATGTCCAGCCTCAGAAACTCAACACAGGGCACTATCAGAGTCAGAGTCAACTTGATATCAGTGGATAGGTGTGGCAATTATATAATTTCAGGTCAACTTGATAAATAGAGTGAAGGGGTAGAATCTAGCCTGTTACAACTGAGTGATCCCTTCTTTTGGGCATAGCCTTCTCAGGAGGATGCTGGGACTTCCTCTTTTCCTCCCTGGAGGTGGGACACACACTCTTTCTGCTCACATTCCTGTTGGCAAGCCACATGGAGCCACTCTGCTGGCAGCTAGAGCCCTGGAGATGCACCCACTGTCATTGGACCCAAAGGACTTTCTAGCGACCAACCTGTGATCTTCCTGCCTTGGGCATCATTGCATGTGCTGCGTGAATCTGAAAAGGACTTAATGGACTAATATCAGACTTATGGGCTAATGTGGACTTGATCTGGGCTCTGCTGGGATGTTTTATTGATACATAATTACTTCTTGATATAAAGTTCTCTCACATATATATGCGTGTCTCTGGGTTTGTTTCTCTAGTCAGCCCGGACTAACACAATAAGTTTCACGAACATTTTAAGTGAACCAAACAAAAGCACAACGCAGAAGTTCTCATCATATCTATTTCCACTAATCAACTTTGAGAACTGGAAAAAAGATTGATTAATAAAAAGGTAGGTAGCATCACGATATACAGAGTAAATGATGGATGTTGTCAAGTTTTTCAACTTGGTTAGGTCCACAAACAATGTTCTTGGAAGCAGTAGCCAAGAAACTAAAGGACACATTGTATTAGGTACATCTGATGCATAAGACCTGTTTAAAGTGTTGAAAACCAAGTTTATTACTTTCAGGACTAAGGGACCCCTGAGCCAAGCAAGATATTTTCAGTAGCCTCATATCGATGTGAAAGTTGGACATTGAGTAAGGAAGACTCCGAAGAAGTATCTGTGCATTTGAATTGTGCTGGCAAAGAATAATTAAAGGGCTCGATATTACCAAAAGAGCAAGTGACTTTGTCCTGTAAGTACAGCCACAGCCAAAATGTCCCTAAGAAGCACGGACAGCTGGCCTTATTCTCATGTGCTTTGGACATGCGATCAGCAGAGATCGGTCACTGGAGGATATTATGTTTGGTAACAAGGAAGGCAGTGAGAACGAGGAAGGACCTCGACCAGACGGATTGACATGGTGGCTGCAGCAATGGGCTCAAACATGAGGGTAATTACAAGACTGGTACAGGGCGGAGAGTGCTCCCTTCTAGTGTGCAGAGGGTCCCTGGGTTGGAATAGATTTGAGGGCACCCAACAGTGGTAGCAACAATGGGATTTTGTCTGCAGAACGGGATCTGTGAGTTACTTTATACAACCTCGTCTAACATCATATAACCTCGTCTAAAATCATGTAGCCTAGTCTAACATCAGATAACCTCATCTAACATCATATAACCTTGTCTAACATCCTACAACCTCGTCTAACATCATATAACCTCATCTAAAATCATATAACCTCGTCTAACATCATATAACCTCGTCTAACATCATATAACCTCGTCTAA
>NW_022104341.1:52876354-52894230 GCF_000313985.2 Echinops telfairi
TCTAGCATTATATAACCTTGTCTAACATCATAGAACCTCATCTAACATCATATAACTTCATCTAAAATCATATAACCGCATCTAACATCATATGATCTCTTCTAGCATTATATAACCTTGTCTAACATCATAGAACCTCATCTAACATCATAGAACCTCATCTAACATCACACAACCTCACCTAACATCATACAACCTCGTCTAACCTCATACAACCTCGTCTAGCATCATATAACCTCACCTAACATCATATAACCTCGTCTAAAATCATATAACCTTGTCTAACATCATATAACCCCGTCTAACATCATATAGCCTCGTCTAACATCATATAACCTCGTCTAACATCATATAACCTCGTCTAACATCATATAACCTCGTCTATCATCATATAACCTCATCTAAAATCATAACTTCACCTAACATCATATAACCTTGTCTAACATCACATAACTTCGTCTAAAATCATATAACCGCATCTAACATCATATGACCTCTTCTAACATCATATAACCTTGTCTAACATCATAGAACCTCATCTAACATCATAGAACCTCGTCTAACATCACACAACCTTGTCTAACATCATACAACCTCGTCTAACCTCATACAACCTTGTCTAACATCATACAACCTTGTCTAACATAGAACCTCATCTAACATCAGACAGGTGGCTTCTTTTGTTAATTTCCACAATGTAGAGCAAGCTATTCTGATTAGTTTGCGTTCCTTCTTTCATATGTGCTTACGTTATCAATATTTAATGGTTAATGACGAGGTTTAGATAATCAGTCTATTAGTTATTTACTGGGTAAATATTTATTATCTAATAATATGTAAAAATACTTGCCTTTTTACTACTCCTTTTGCTTAATTAAAAGCAAAATGCCCATTTTTCCTACTCATATTTTCTTTCCCCTTTTCGGTATGCCACTATTTGTCACACATAAAGTATACTGGAAAAGAAAATTCCCTTTATTTTTTCGTCCCCAGTGACACAGTCACGGAGCAAACAAAATGAGGAAATTATTGATTATCATTCAGTCATGATGTACAAGGTTTGAAAATGAACTATTCGTTATATTGTAATATGTGTTGGTTTCAAGGAAGCCAAACTCTTCTGAAATTACTGAGCTTGACCTAACTTCACTCCCTGAATATCCTATAGTGTGGCCGAGATCAATGCACTGAGCCTTCATGCTTCCCTGAAGGGCTTTTAGTACCTTGGTCATGCCACTTCTTTATGCTGAAACCTCTTTGGGGAAAACTGCTAGACGTATCGTCTGCCTGGTTCTGCTCCCTCCTCTTCTTAAGCGACTCATCTCGGCCCCCAACTCTGCTTCAGCAGGAATATCTCTGAAGCAGGTGTCTTCTTCATCATCTGTTATTCTAATAATAACCAGACATTCCTGAATTCTCTTGCACTTAACAGATTTACAAGATTTATTCTTATATTAAATTTGTTCAAAATTTTCACTTGCAATTTATGTAGTTTTCAAGACACTGATCCAATTAAACACATGGGGGAATCCTAAAACAAGCATTTTTAAAAGGCCTATACTGTATAAGATGAAAATTTAGGTGTGAAATGGAGTTTAAATATTTTCACATAACTTTTAATTTAGAGGAATATACCTAATAATACTAGGCATAGTATTAAATGTTTAATCATTTTGTTGATAGTCATACTTAAATAAGCTTATATTTCAAAACACTAAAAGTACCTTGGGACTTTAATTCAAACCTACAGATATTATTCAGCTCTTACTAAATGCAAAACAGTGTTATGGACACTCATTAATTGACTGGAATGTCCCCTGTTTCAAAAACCTTATAGTCTCATAAAAAAGATAATACAAAGTTCATGTTCTCATGGTGAGAATCAAGAAAGGGGCCAATGAGAAGTAAAAACCCAATATTCAGAGACACGGGACATCTCATTTAAAATCTCAAGAAAGTTAGATTTTAATGTAGCATATGAAAAATAGAAAGAAACTTACCACGTGGGGATGAATCACTGTTGGCATTGTCCTTCGGTGCAGTCAAGTTGACTGTCAGCACACCTGCGAAGAGCCTGCTCACGTACAGCCTCATGACTGCAGCCTATGTCCGAGTTCATGATTGCAGCCACTTATCATCAATCTCATTAAGAATCTTTCCTCTTTAACTAAGCCTCGACCTTACCCACTATGATGTCCTACTCCAGGGGCCGATCCTCCTGGTGATAGATCCAGAGATGAAGTCTTGCCGTCCTCACTTCGAAGGAGTATTCTGTCCAAACATTTTCCAACGCAGATTTTTTGTTCTTCTCCCAGTTATATTTAGTATACTTGGCGCAAAGTGTGCTTCAAAGGCATCAATTATTTTGTCTTCATTATTTAATATTCCGCTTTTGCATGAATGTGAATATGGACTTCAGACTGGAAGGTCCAAGTGTCAATTTCAACAAATAATTACGGAAGTGCTTTATGTGCCAAACATTCAATCAGACCTAGAATATAATTGCAAGATATACATGGTTCCCATTCAAAAACTATACATTTTGGTGGAGAAGACAGCATAAATAATTCATTTCCGTTTTATTAAGATTAATATATATTATTAAATATCTATTATCTAGAGATTCCTGGTGGTGCAACAGTTAAGGACTCAGCTGGTAAAGGAAAGATCAGTGGATTGAACCCACCCAGTGGCTGCAGAGCTGAAAGGCCCGTTGATCTGCTCTCAGAGAGATAACGGACTGGAAAGCCCTGTGGCGCAGTGCTACTCTGGGCGCCAAAATCCACCTGACCAGACCTAACAACTATCTGCCATCATCCATTATCTAGCACTCTGATTTAGAGTTAGTTCTCAAGAAGAAATATAAAGAGTTAATTCTCAAGAAGATATATAAAGCAGATTAATGAGAAATAGCCAGTTTTCTGTACAATATTTTAGGAAAGGGCAACTTGATTAGTCGAGGTCAGAGATTGTTTCTCCAAAAACAATCGAATTTAAGGAAAAAGCTGAAAGATAAGAAGTCAGTAATTTGATTTTTTAAAGAAGGATCAATTTTCAGAAAAGAAGTTTAAGGACGAAGATCGTTAGGTCTGGTGGAGTGGCCGGCTGGGAACAGGCCAGTATGGGAGCAGTGCAGAGAGCAAGGAGGATCTTAAGAGGACGTTGATTTGAAAATGTAAAGACAGACTAGACTATCTTTTTCTTTTAGGGTAAACCTTTCGCTTTCGCTGAAGTACACAACAAAATAGAACTCACGGCCACTGAGTCACTTCTGACTCAGAGTCACCCTGTGGGACAGAGCAGACGTGTCCCATAAGGATTCCACCACGGTTGCAAATCTTGACCGAAGCACCTGCACATCTTTCCCCCTCAGCTCGGCTACGGGGTTTAAACCACACACGGACCGTTTGGCTAGCAGTCTAGCCTGTTAACCACGTGGGTCTTAGTCCAAAAACTGGAAACATCAAATTATATTAATTTTTCGAAGTCAACTTAACTTCATCTCACAACCTTTTCCCGCCATTCTGGCTGAAATTCTACCTCCTTTGTTCTTGCTCCATTCTCAGATCCACTGAGGGGGTAAAGGGGCCAGGGTCCTGACAGCACCTGACTCTCAGGAAGGCCCCTTCAGTACATGACCATAGTTTAGCAGACCTATTGCAAAAACACGCATTGCAAAAACACGCATTCTTTAGTTTGGGGGGGTGTAAAGGATTAGTGGCTTTCGTGGCACATGCGATGTACGTAAAACATTTGAATGAACCTGGAGGGACTTGTACCTTTGATTTAGATTCCAGTGATTATCTTGAGTTCATTAGTCCTTGAAGTTAAATGAGTCAAGAGAAGCCTTCGGCCTAACATCTGACCACAGACATTACCTCCGCTGAGGTCTTACCCCCTTTGCTGATTCTGTCACCAGCATTGAGCAAGCCTCAGTGACACGTGGGACCCATCCAACCTAGCCATTCACCATCTTGAGAAAAAGAAAAATTAAAAAACAACCCTCTGTGATAGTTATGGAGCTCTGGGGCTGTAATGCTCACACGTTGGGCTCTGATCGGTGTGGTTGGCAGTTTGAAACCACCAGCCCCTCTTTGGGAGAAAGGCAAGGCTTTCTCATCCTGGAAACAGTTCACAGTCTCGGAAAACCCACAGTGAATTTCTATGAATAAACATCGACTCAATGGCACTGTGGGATAGTTAGGTTTTGTGTCAACTTGATCAGAATTCTCAGTGGTTTGGCAGTTAAGTCTTAGTAATCATCTACAATGAAGTCTCTTCTGAGGCGTGGCCTGCCTCTAATATAAGTAGATGCTCACTTGCTTTCAGCTGGGTCTGTATGCTGCACCTGGCTCCTAGGCCTCTGGTTCTTTGGACTTAATCCAACAGCCGGTCATATTGTCTGTCAGTCCTGAGAGTCAGCAGCAGCCTGCCAATTTACCTGGCAAATTTGGATTCATTTGCCACTGCAGCTGAAAGACTTTCATTTTCCTGTTTATCTTGGGTTCATTAGTCCTTGCAGGTAAGTGAGTCAAGAGAAGCCTTCAGCCTAACATCTGACCCAAGGACTTAGAACATGCCAGACAGACTCTGCAACTATGAGAAATTTAGATAGATAAGTCAATAGATAGATGATAGATAGATAGGTAGATAGATAGACAGACAGACACAGACAGACAGACAGATAGATTTATATCACTGATTTGACGTTTCTAGACAACTCAAACTAAAACACCCTCTGTATACCAATTGAATTATATTCCTCACACACATATGCTGATATCTTAACCCCCGTGCTTGTAAATATGATCCCAGTAAGATAGAGACATCTTCATTTATGATGTTAAAAAAATTCACACCAGATAGGGTGCAAGCCCTAATCACTAATAGGTTATAAAGAAGAGCAGAATGTGTACACACACACACACACACACACACACGAAGATATAGATACTATGTGAGGTGATCTATGAGCCAATAAACCAAAGAAACATCTAGGCCTACTGATAAGGGAGGAATTGACAAGGTTGCGACCTTAATTGGACTTCCAGCCTCCAGAATTTTGAGAACACAAATCTCTGTTATTTTCAGACACCGATTTGTGTATTCCTTTTTGTCATGGCAACATTGTGTCATCAAGACACCCTTCTTCTCTCTTCACTAAAAATCTCTAAAATGCATTTTCATGTCTTCTCATAACTTATCTGTCCAGGGAACTTAGACTTTTAAAAAGTTAGGGAAAAGCATTGCCTTTGAGCAGCTTTTGATTTAGGTCCGGAAAATGACCCTCAAAATATGAAAGATAGTCTGGCCATTTATTTTAACTGAGCAAATGGAGAAACTGAACAAGAGCAGCCAAACATCAGCATCTCAAATTTTTTTTCGTATTAGCTTGAGTTAATTGTTGTTGCTTGAAAATGGCAAAGATAAAACTAAGCTAATAGTAACATTGTTTTTACATTAAAATATATAGTCTATAGCAAAGTTTATAGTTTTTCTAAAATGCACTGGTTTTGAATTTTAAATCTTCCATTTCTCAATAATCTCTCCAATCCAGCATGTCTTGGTTTTCTGGGTGGTAGATATTTGGTCAGCCTATGTGGTTCATATAGTTCTCGGCTTATTTATTTGACAATCTCTTCTCGTGGGAATTGGTGGCTTTGGGAACTGATTAAATCAAATCATTTATGCCTCTTCTTTCCATATATTTTAGACTTGGGCTAAGTACCATGTTAAAAAGTAGGAACACATGAACCGTATGAAATTAAGAACTTCGAACTATGGAAGAGTTAACAAGATGGACTATTATAAAAGAAAGACAATTCTAATGTGAACATGTATACTCAATGCAATATGCTGTATTACTCTTTCAGTAACCCTAAATTAATCTTCAAACAGATTTGATGGAAGACATATTCTCCAGACAGTCCTTGATATTGGAAAAGTATTGATTTTAAGTCACAAAACAGCTGGCGATTTCTAGGTTGTCACAGGTTCAGATTGAGTTGTCGCATTCTGAACAGTCCCTCTTCAACTTGTTCTTCTAATTACGCTGCTGACAGTTTCCCCAGTGGATGAAAACCTACACTCGGAGTTCTCTAATCTTTAACCTTTCATCCCCACAACTCCCTACTCCACAAATAATTCTCCTAATGCATATTTCTAAGTCAGGGACTGCTTAGAAGGGCCTTGCACAATAATAAAAGGAAATGGCAAGTCTAGTATTTCTCTGATCTCTAATGTCTAATTTCTACACACATTAAATACAGAAAAGGAAAAAAAAGATCTGTTTTATAATACAAATACGATCTGGTTCTTCATTCAGCTTTTAGATAGTGATGAACCTTTGATGTTTCTATGTCGGGCAATTCATTGGGAAAGAAAGAGTTTTTATAATACAGTAACAGCTTATTTGAATGATATAAAAAATGCCAAGGTGACCTCCGGGTAGTTAGTTATTCACATAACTGAGCCCTGCTCCTTCATAAAGTCAAATCTTTAACCGTTTCTGGTTCTAAATATTTCAGGGGAATATAGCTAACTTAATTAAAATATAGTTCCCTGGGAAACTCATATAGTTTGCAATTAGCTAGATATACTATCAGAAACTTTGACAGTTTTAGTCAGAACCAGTTCAATCATAAACAATAAAGCAAACTTGGAGCAGAATTGAATTTTTAAAATGGGTGACTCAGAAAACTAACCATGTCAGGGAAAATTATGTGCCAATTTAGGGGAGACTTGGAAGAGATATTCATGGAAGAAAGTCCTGGTACTCCACTTTTTAGAGACTACAGCCATTAAAGACCACATGGAGCTCCATGTTACTTTGTAACCAAAGGGAACTCCATGAGTTGAAGTAGATTCAACAACGAGTAAATAGAGATGCTGAAAATAAATCAATATATCTTTCTTGAGCATAAAATTTCACAACATGCTTGCCATAAGGGAATATAGTTTGCGTGATTCATTTTGTCTCCATCTTCTTTGCTTGCTAATGTCCCATTAAGACTAGGCTGACCTGTAAGAGCATATGTATATTTATTTCATTCTCCTCATTTCCATTCTGTGTTCTTGATTTCTATGTCCCATTGAAGGCAGGGATGCCAAACACCTAAGCCTGTTAAAATTCATATAATAATTATGAGTCAGAAATCAGAAACAAAATTATTTTTCAGGAGTTTCTTAAGAATTGTTCGAATATCAGGCATGAGCACTGTCTTAAATCTGCTGTACTCAATATGATTATATAGCTTGAATGTGTACTATTCCCTGAATTTTTGCTGAAGAACTGGAAACATAGAAGGTTTTTTTGAAAGGACGGTGAGAAAAAGCTTAGTTCCTGTGCCCACTTAAAAGATTAATCATTTTCTTTCAGAGCTATAAAGAGAAAGAAATGAATCTGGGGCGGTTGGAAGCCTTAGGACAGAAGTATCAGAAAGAACACTGGCTCTCGGCAGAGTCAGAAATGTCTTCTTTAGCCTCTTCCAAGCTCCAGGGATCCAGAAAAGGTCAAGGAAGACAAGCAGAAGAAAGAAATAAAGCTGCAAGATTTCTGGCCCCGAGAGACAGGCATGATGGGGATCAAATGAACTGTCAGTAACTACATGTCTCACGTTTCAAGTCAGGGTGCTAGTTCTTGCAATGTGACTATTTGTTATTTGCCTTTCCCCTGCTCCCTGTGCAACATAGGGATGCCGTGCCAGTAAGCTCCATTTCTCAGACTCTCGTGTCGCTGGGCTTCTGGCGGAGTCCATGTGACTGACAGTGGATAGGTTCTGGAGGTTGGGGAATGAGAGAAGTCAGGTATGTTCCCTCATACCTTTCTGCTCCTGGGAGCTTCCCTGTCAGCATCTCCTCCATGGCTCCCACAGGAAAGCTCTATTGAAGTCCACCCTACTAAAGCCAATGTGATCCTGGGACGCTAGTGACACAGCAGCCTCACCTTGCTTCTCCAGTTTAGGAAAATTAGTTCTTGCTATTACTAACCAACTAGTTGCGGAACCATCACTTATTTGCTTTCTGGCAATTCCATCACTTTGGTAACTCATTCTCTTTATTCATTTCAAGGTGTTTATAAGCTACATGGTGGTTTTATTTTTGTAGTTAAGGATGAATGATACACAAAGGGTTTTGCCTATTATTTAATCCTAACACATTCTCGGCAATTCATTGGTAATTATTTGTATTTTATAGATAAAAAAAAAAAACTGAGATTGAGCAGATTTGAGATCTTCACGCAAATCGTCACTCTAGTAAGTGGTAGAACTAGAATCAATCGGTTAGATAGAAATGTTGTGTTCTAAAGTACCACTAAATGTATCTGCCAATCAGAGTAAATGGCAACGCCCCAAGAGCAGCAAGAAAATAATAACTCCTGGAATGAAAGTGCCCATTTAACATGCAGTCCTGGTGGACCAAGGGTTAAACAGGTGACTGATAACTGAAAGGTTGATGATTCAAATCCACCAGTTGCTCTGTGAGAAAAGATCTAATAGTCTGCTTCCATCATTACAACAGTCCTGGGAACCCTTTGAAGCAGAGCTACTCGGCTATGAGTCAAAGCCACTTCCATGGAACTGTGTTTGCTTTATAACTGTTCTAAGTAGGAGCTACGCTCCTATGGCAACCTGCCCCTCCCATGAGCAGCGAGACTCTACTCGGAGGGCTTGCCTAGGTTCTAGAGCAGCGGTTCTCAACCTGTGGGTCACGACCACTTTGGGGGTTGAACAACCCTTTCACAGGGGTCACCTGATTCATAACAATAGCAAAATTACATTAATAAAGTAGCAACAAAAGTAATTTTATGGTTGGGGTCACCCCAACATGAGGAACTGTGTTAAAGGGTCGAGGCATTAGGAAGGTTAAGAACCACTGTTCTAAAGCCTAGAACCGTGCTCCAAAGAAGTGAGATAGCTGCCACCTTACACCAAAGTATAGGCCTGTTGATTGTGGAGACCACAGAATCAGAGTTATTGGACTTAAGATGAGAGTGATAAACTCATATGTCTAAGGTTAACTTTTTTAGCAACCTACCTATTATCTTTTGCCAGTTTTTAAATATATATTTTCTATCTCTGTCATGCTTTCGCTGTCTTGTGGATACCTTAGTTGATATGATGTTATATTATTTTAGCAGTAATCATTAACATCAAATATTCACCCCTTCAATTTATGTATGCTACCTGACACCTTTGGGTGGTGCTGCTCATGGAAAGGTTATAGATTCAAGTCCATTCAAAGGCACCTTGAGATAAAGGTCTGACAGTCTACTTCCGAAAAATCAGCCTTTGAAAAATCCTGTTGTTGTAGGGTTTCTTTTTCCTCTTGATATTCATGGAGTTGCCATGAATGGGAATTGATTTGATTCCCAAACAGGGACAGATTATTCAATAGGCAAACTAAGCACAAGCTTATAGCATCACTTGAACATGAGTACCAGTTGTCCAAAGCAAAGATCATTAGATGCCAAGCCGATAGGACACCAGGGAAGTCTGGCAGTAAATACAAATGACACCAGCTCCTATGCCTCAGACGGTGGCAGCTGGAGATAAATTTCACTCAGGGAAATGAGGGTGCTCACACACAGGTTAAGCTGGGAGCTCCCTACTCCTTCAAGATCTTGTTCACATCTGACTTCTATGGTCTCCACTCTAGTAATTGAAATTCCATGCGAAAGAAAGTTACAAAATAAGACCGAAGTCTTGATGCATTTGAAATACGATGCTCGGAAGAGTACTGAAAATACGATGGGCCACCAGAAGGTCAAATAAATGAGTCTTTCAAGCAGGATAACCAGAATGCTTCTGAGAAGCAAGAACGACTAACCATGGTCTCACATATGTTAGACATGCTATTAGGAAAGACCTGTCCCTAGAAAAAGACATCATACTTGAAAAGGTGGAAGGTCAGTGAGAGGGACCCACCCTCCATATATGTTTGAAACAGTGATTGGAACCATGAGTTTGATCATCGAAACAGTTGTAAAGACTGTCCAGGAGCAGACAGAGCTCAGTTCTGCTGCTCATACGGCTGTTACGAGACTGATCCGACATGGCAGCACTTCACACCAACAGGCCAGCATGGACATGAGAGGATATTCTGAAACTTACTCTTGACTGTAAACTTGCTCTTTATTGCAGCTAAAGCAAATGGAAGAAAAGATGAAGTAACTTAGCTGAACAGAAACTTCTAAGAACACTTCAAGAAGAAAAAATAGAGTATTATAATGAATTTCACAAAGGTTTGGGATTGGAATGTCATAAGAGAAGAAAATACTCAATATTTCTCAAGCTGAAAGAACTGAAGACAAAATTCAAGGTTGCAACATTGAAAGGTCTATGGGCAAAATGTGGAATGATTCAAGAAGTATCAGAAGAGGGTAGAAAGAATACAAAGAGTCACCATACCAAAAAAAAAAAAAGATCAATGTTCCACCATTTCAAGAGGTAGCATATGACAATGAACCAATGAGGGAAAAAGTTCAACTGCACGGAAAGCATTAGCCTAAAACAAGGCAAGAGGAATTGATAGAATCACTGCTGTCTTTAAATAAACTGATGAATCACTGTAAGCACTCATTCATCCATGCCAAGAAATTTGGAAGACAGATACCTGGCCACTCAATTGGAAGAGATATATATTTGTGCCCATTTCACAGAAGGGTGATCTAACAGAGGGCAGAAATTATGAAACAGTATCATTAATATCACATGGAAGTAAAATTTTACTGAAGCTCACTCAACAACAATTGCATCAGCACATTGACAAGAAACCCATGCCTGATTCAGAAGAGGACATTTTCAAAAGATACATAATTGTTGACATCAGATGACTCTTAACTGAAAGAGAAAAATACCAGAAAGATATTTATTGTATTTTTTGATGATGCAACAAACCCGAAACTGTGGATTATAACGGACTCTGGCTAACACTGAACAGAATGGGACTTTCAGGCCACTTCACTGTATTCATGTGAAAACGCTGCAGAGACCGAGGTAGTCAGACAAGCAGAGAAAAAGAAGACTGCAGGGTTTAAAGCCAAGAAAGGTTTGTGTCAGGGTTGCACCCTTTCATCATACTTATGTCATCAGTATGCTGACAAATAATTAAGGTGTTTGATTGACGGAAGGCTTGGGAACAACCTGAAACATGCAAATGATACAAACTTTCTTGCTGAAATGGAGAACTAACAGTACTTGCTGATGAAAATCAAAGGTGGCAGCATTCTGTATGGATTGAAACTCAATGTAGAGAAAATTAAAATCCTCACAACTGGACCAACAGGCACCATCATGAGAAACATAGAAAAGATAGAAGTTATCAAGTACTTCATTTTGCTTGGATCCATAATCAAAGCTCACAAAAGCCAAATACAAGATAGCAAATGATTTATTGCATTGATAAATCTACTGCACAAGACCCAAGACTCTTCAAATTGTGTTCAAAACCAAAGATTTTACTTTGAGGAATAAGGTGTCACAGGCTACACCCTGGTCTTTTCAGTCCCAGATGACAAACAAAAGTGATTGATTATAAATAAGTTGACTATTGCAATGAATTCATTCAACTTACTTTCTAATTGTTCACTCTCTACATAGAGATATGAATCATAAATTTTGTAAACAAAAATATTGATATCTTTAAACTATGCCTGACTTACACATGTATACAATTTAGCATAGATTTAACATGATATTTACATGGGTAATAATAAAATACTAACATAGAAAACATTACTGGAAAAATATTCTAGCATGAAAAGTTTTTATTTATGTATTGTGTTAGGCTGATGTTTTGAGAGAGAAAATATATCAAATAGTGACACTCATATGTATAAGAAGTAACTTTATATCAAGAGATAAATTTATATTAAAGAAATGGCCCAGCACAATCCAGCTTAAGTCCAAGGGTCAGAGATGCTAGCTGAAGCTCCCTCCAGACTCACAGAGCTGCTGGCTGATGGAACAGGAAGGTGAAGCAGGAAGCTGGGAGATCACAGGCCAGTGGGTGCAGTCGTGTGAACCCAAGGTTAGCAAAAATATGGCAGGACACCAGAGTCAGCAGGTCATATGGACAGCCGGTCCCATAAGCTAGAGGCAGGATCCAAGCAAGGAAAAAGGAGAGGGGAAAGAGAGACCAGCCCTCCACAGTGTTTCTTATATTATAGTACACACCCCTATCCAGACATCATGAGGTGGTGTCCTAATTGAGAGATTGAGCCCTATCCATACCTTCCCACACTTATAACCAACTTGACACAAAACCTAAACATCACACGTATCAAGTGACTTTCATTTCATGATATATCGCATAGAATGCAATGCTTGAATTACTTTATGCCAATAAATGAAGCATTAGGCACATTAAGAGGATGCAACATCCAATATTTATATATCATGCAATATGTATCTGTTTTCCAATAATGAATGTGTTTCTAAATTTGCCTTTCAAGAAAACAAAAAATGGCACTAATCAGAACATTACATTTATATTTTATTAGAATATTTACACATCTCCATGTAAGCAGAATGAGCAGTTCCTCAAGGAAATAAGTTAAATGATTGTTTAGATAATAAAAATTAAATAAATGCATTTCATTTTTCATGTCCTTTGGGCTGACTCTCTTTTAAGAAATTGTTTAATATTATGATGACGTAAAAACTTGCTCATTGAGAATTTGTGCTTGTTTTACACCGGTTGTGTACATTATTTCTGAATATAGGAGCTAGGCAGTTCTATAAGGTCTACCTTTAAAAAATTCTGTATAGAATAAAAATTAAATTTTTATTTCAGACTGATTGGGTACCACTTCCCATTGAACGTTCTCTCATCAACTACATAAGAATATCTAAGTAACGCTGTATAAATATGATTCATGTCGTATCTGTTTGTGTGCAAAGCAAACCAAAATGATTCCGCAGCTTGAACATATCCTTATATGTGGATCTTGCTCTTTGTGATCACTCTCACCTCAGCAGACATCAGCTGCTGCCCCATACGCTCTGAAGAAGCAGTATCAAAGGACAGAAAATTAGTGTGCACGTTTTTGAGTTTTCAAGACAAAAAGCACCCGTACTGATCTATAAAGAGCATATCAAGGAACATCATGTGACAAAAAAATGGAACTATTTCCCGATGCCTTGAAAGTTCTAGTTCCTTTAAGTACCTTAGACCTGAGAAACAAACTAAATGTTCCAAATCCAGATTTACTTACTAATTTTCAAATATTTTTATTTATGTCTAAATTTGAATGGAAATTTTATTAGATTAATTTTATTTGTTTTATAAATTCTATGTATTTGAAATTATTCAAAACTATTTACTGTGGCAGAACCAGATTTTAAAAGTTACAGAATTTTATATTCAGATATTAAACAGCAACAACTAAGAAGGATGAAAATGCAAATGCATAGAAGATAAAGAGGGGAGGGGGCAATTTGTGATTCCAGCAAGATGGCAGACTGGACAGACAAAACATCTAGACGTTCTACACCAAAGACACTTGAAATCAAATGAAACTGATCACCCTGTAAGCCCCGTGTTTCGAAGGAGAAAAAAAAGAAATGGATTGAATACCAACGATAAGGAGAAACCTAATTAAAAAGAAAACAAGGACACAAACTGAACCTTGAATTATCAACTAGCCTGACACAGGGCAGCCATTTAAATTTTGGCAAACAGTGTTCCAATCAAAGCAACAGCATCACTGATTCCACTCAGCCAGAAGAGTACCTAAGCCCACAAAAGTAACTGAAAACCAGAGAAGTACAAGCTCTGCTTTATTTATTCCACCCTGTCAGTGACCAAAAACATCAGTTGCTCTCATTCTCACCTGCAGAAAAATATTCAATGACACGATACCCAGCCCCCACACAGCTTAGCTGAGTTGGAAGTGTGCTCTCGTGGAGAGGGCGTGTGCTATAGGCTACCCTCAATTATGCTCACATCAGGTAGGAAAACCTTCCTGGACCAAAAGCCACCTCTGGGGCTGCCAGGAACAAGGCCTCTGCCCCAAGGACTCCTTGGGCAGCAAAGCGAGCTGACCTGTTCCAGGTGCCCCGCCTGCTCCAATGCTTCTTCATACAGAGCAGTACTGCCTTGAGGCTCAGTCTACACCCTGGTTTTACTTTAAAAAAAATTATTTTCTTCCCATTTGCTTTGTTTCTTTGTTTCATTTTATCTTTCTTTTCATTTCCCTTCTCTTATATTTCACTCATACTCCATTTTAATCCTGTCTCCCTAGCTTTTGTCATTCTCTCTCCCTCTCCCTTTGAACTTTTTCAAAATTTTATCTTTTCCTTGTTATTTCTTTTTATCCCTTGATTTTTTTCTTTTATTTACTTTTTATGTTCTTTTTCATTACTGTTGCTCTGTTTTGTTTGTTTTCTGTTGTCTTTCTTCTTTGTCCCCATAGTCTTAATTAGAATTCCAGAATGGGGAGAGGTTAAAATAAAATAAAAAGCAGTGAAAGCATTTTGAAGATCTGTTTAATGGACTCTCCATAATGTCATTAAAGGTGAGAAGCAAAGCACTCAAAACACTCAATGGACCCTAGACACTACGGATCCCCTCACAATCACCCGTGCATGGCAGGATCAAACTTCCCCAAATCAAAGGCCAAGAAAGAATTCTGAAAACAGTTTAGAGAAAACTAGAAGTTATCTACAAAGGAGACTCAAGATTAAATTATGATTTCTTGACCAAAACTATTTCAGGAAGGAAGAGAACCGAATGGCATATATAATATTTTAAAAGAAAAAACTGTCAATCAAGATTTATATACCTACCAATATTGTCCCTCACACATAATGGAATATTAGGACATTTCCCGGTAAATAGGCATTAAGAGAAATTGTAAAATCCTTAAAATCAACATTACAAGAACTACAAGAAGAGTTAAAGAAGTGATTTGGACAGGGAATGAGCATCAGACATTATAATGAGATTAACACACATGACAGTATTACACAGACTCAACATAGATGTAGAGCATCCAAAGTAAAATATGAACCAAGACTGAAAATAGTGAACCAGATAAATCAACTTGTAAATGAGAACAATTGCAAAGTAAAAAGGATAAATAAATAGCATAGTTACAGAACTTCCATATTAAGAATAAGTCAAGTAGATTTCAAGACAGAAAAGTTTTAAACTTGTTATGAAATGAATAAATTAAAGGGTAATGCCAAAGAAAAATAATAAACTCTCTCATCATAATAAAAAGGAGGAAAATCATAAAGATTTAGTAAACACAGCAGCAACAAGGAATGATAAAACAACCCACAAACAATATGAACTCAGCACAGAAAATTGGATGGAACAAAGAAACAAGCAGTACTACAAAAAATATATATCGAGCAAAATGACAGCAATAAATTTATGCCTATCAATAATTACACTAAATATAAATTATTAATTCACCACTCAAATGATGGAGAGTAGTCCAATAGATAAGGAAACAGAACCAATCAATACACTGTCTACAAGAGACAGACCTTAGACACAAAGATAAAAATAGACTAAAAATCAAAGAATAAAAAAAAAAATCTATCAATCTAATAGCAAGCCAAAACCAGCAGGAATGGTTACATGATTTCCTGGTAGCCCTTGGTTACTTTTCAGAACTAAATCTAAACTCATTCCCATGACTCAACCTCCAACCAAAAAAACTCTTGTTGTTGTTGCTAGATACCAAGCCTCAGACAAGCCTTTCAGATAAACAACAATTCCAAACCAAGAGGGCAACATTTGTCCAAGGACAAAGGTCAGAAGGCAGATAGAATTAGGAAAGGGTGGAGACTGGAAATGGGAAATTCAGGGGAAAAGTGGGACAGAGATGTCACATTGTTAAAAGTGCAATTAACACTTTGGAGCACTGGGTTGAAATCTGGTCCCTCTTTTCCTGTGGAGATATAAACAATACCCTCCCCTTGGGTGGGTTAGTGGTATGAGTGGCGATACCGGGATAGAGGGATACAGGTAGAGAGTGGGTAGGAAAGAGGAAACCTATTACAAGGAACTATATGTGACCTCCTCCCTGAGGGACGGACAACAGAAAAGTGGGTGAAGGGAGATGTCGGACAGGGCAAGATATGACAAAATAACAATTTACAAATTATCAAGGGCTCATGAGAGAGAGGGGAGCGGGGAGGGAGGGGAAAAATGAGGACCTAATGCCCGGAGCTTACATGGAGAGGAAATGTTTTGAGAATGATGAGGGCAATGAATGTACAAATGCGCTTTACACAATTGATGTGTGCATGGATCATGATAAGAGTTGTATGAGCCCCTAATAAAATGATTTTTAAAAAAGAAAAATGCCTACAGTGTTCCCACATAAAAAACATGCAATTAATTACATAAAACAAAATGTCTAAGAATTATTGAATGAAAAACTGGTTTGCTCTTCCCACAGCCCTTCAGTTCTGTCATGAGTGCTCAATACATCACATGTGTTCTTGAGATATTCTCAAAATCCAGGTTGGGTATACACAAAGTCATATTTCGGCTCTCAACAGATGGAGAATACAGTAATATATATATATATATAATTTTCACCTTATAAATATATTCTCAGTACAGAACTTAGTTTATTTACCATCAGAAACTCTCAATACAAAGTTTGAACTAGTTCACTGAGATATTGACAATTACTTGGTCTTTGATTCAATAACTTACATCATTAGAAAAAAATAATTCCACATAGCAAGGTCTGTCTTTCTGTTATTTACAGGATCTTTTAATGTGACAATTTTAGATTCTAAAATAGTTTTACTTTCCACCACAATATGACTATTTTAGAACATCAAGAAATGGATGCACAATTTATTATATTCACATTGCTACTGATAATTGCTATTCCCCTGTCCTGTAGGGTCAGTCTGAGTCAAACTTCACTTGATGGCAGTAATATTAATGATTTCAGCACTAGCAGGACCAGTACAATAACTTATACCTATTAACTTCAGAGTTCCAAGGAATAAAGTCTCTTCTGATTCATTACATTTTTAAAAGGAAATTCAGTTTGAAATTTTCTTTGTTAGTTGTTAGTTGCTATTGAGTTGGTTCTACTTCATAGTGACTCTATATTCACGAGCATGAAACACTGCCTGGTCCCGTGTCACCTTCACAATTGTCCTTGGGTTTGAGACCACTGCTGGAGCCCATCTTTGAGTGCATTATGTTTGAACCATATTGCAGCTACGATGTTGATCTATCTGGCTAGACCAGAGCATGTACACTGGTACAGATAGAGCTCAGGACACACCGAATCAAGGTCAAAGAAACCCCTCAGGAACAGGAGGAAGGTGAGTGCAGGTGGGGAGGAAAAGGGAACTGGTCTCAATGGTCTATGCATGATCCCCACCACCAGGGGGATGAACAACATGAACAACAGAACGTGGGTGAAGGGAGTTTTTTGGGTTCTACCATTCTCTGTCCTATAAGTAAGCTTCTTTTATTACTTTCACCACACTCTATTCAAGACCTCCTAATGTGGGCCTGTACAGAGCAGTTGGCAGTGATAACTGGACACCATCTAGGTCTCTGGTGTTGAGGCTGTGGTGACTGACATTTGCACGGTCCAATCATTCAGTGGACTGTTTCCATGTCTTTGATTTTCATCGGTCTTCTTTCTTCTTGATGTGGAGAGAACAATCGTTGCACCTTAGATAGCTGCTCATGAGCTTTTAACCCCTCACTTACTACCTACCCAGGTAGGATGTAGATCACTGACTTTGTGAATGATGATAGCCAAACTTTTGAAGCCCCTTCATATAACTCAAAGCTCCCATGTCCCACTCAAGTGTGAATAAGCAGAACAGGGAGCAGCCCAGATCATCAATGGGTAATACTATTACAGGTCTGAACTCAGC
>NW_022104341.1:52894986-52919384 GCF_000313985.2 Echinops telfairi
ACAGCTCTGTTGCTCTGCCAATCCCTTCTTTTATGTGCTACAGAACACCTGGTGGTCAATTGCTAGGTGGAGGATAATTAGCCCCTCAATTATCACCAGTTTATTTTCACCTGTTCCACTAGCATTTCCCTAGAATTTGAAGCTTGTCTAATTAGTCTTTTCTGACCCATTCCCCACCATCACGCTCAAGAAATGGCCCTGCCACTAAGTAATTAACCCATGGCAGGCCAATCTTCCAGCTTTTGTTTCAACTCTTATTGTTGGAATCATTAGAATCAAGAGAACAAAGAAACGTCGTGGGACAGAATAATAAAAAACTAAAAAGCTCTGCTTACTTCCCCTTTGCCAGCATCCAAATCCAAATTATAGAAACCTTAAGCGCAATGACATTTAGTCAGACACATATGGTCTTGGTGTTGAATGTCTTGAAAGAGCAAAATAACACACCCAGAATTATCAAGTTCAGTACTTTGAAATGCCATGGGAAAATAGTGTTTATATAATACCTAAAAAGTGAAAGCGAACAGAAAAAGAATCCCAATTTTAAAGTGCATGCCAAAATCTCAACGTGTTAAACCTATTCAGGATTCTGTAATTGAATCTATAACTCTCTTCTTAATATTATTTCGGTAATCTATAGACAATTCTTCTAAGCTATTCATACACGTGCATAGACACGATCATTTTGCTTTATTAAACAAAAGGATGGAAAAATCAAAGAGATTTCTATAAAGTTGAGGGATGTCTCATGTTTACTCACTCATTTAAACAATATTATTGAGCACCTGATTTATATCAGATATCTTTATTAAGCTTGAAGATTTGGGGAAAATGGTGGTTTGTGCTGTCTTGGAGCTGAAAGTCTAATGTACTCCAAATATAATATATATTTTTATAAGTATTAAGGACACAGGCACAAGTTCATAACTTGGCTTAAACATTACAGCCTGTAGTTGGCAAGCAGCTACTTCATTTTCCCTCCCAGGATTGTATCAAACACCTTTGAAAAATCACCTCACTGCCACAGTGATTGGTTTAGTGTTGGGCACATGCACCAAACTGAGCCAATAAATGCCAGGCTGGAACCATTTGTTCATTTGTATAGAGAGAGAAATTCTCGCTTCCTCACAAAAAAACCAAGGTATATCAAACCATGAGTTGCTACCATCATCTGGTAAATATCTGAAAATGCAGCCAAAACAAGGTGAAGGTAAAACCAGCAGATGGCCACCAGATAGCAAACACAGGAAGATCTCAGCAAATGCGAGAGGTTCCACTCAGAGGGACAGCCTGCGCTTCCCGGCAGGGAGAGCATCCACTTGTTTTTAACTAATGCCTTCCGTGCAGCTTGAACTTCTTCCTGCAGCACCATTGATTCTAGCTCAGATGTTTCCTCCTGAATTGGTGGAATGTTGATGAATTTGGGGGCTCAGTGACTCTGTGTATTCTTTCCATCTTTTCTTCTTTTCATTATGTTTCACATATTAGTCAATATTTTGCCATAGAATCTTTCAATATTGCCATTTGAGGCTTAAAGTTTGTCTTGAGTTTAAAATATGCTGAGCGTGTTCCTCACTGTTGGTTTTCTCAGTTTAGGTATTTGCACATTTCATTATAATATTTGGATTTGTCTTCTCGAGATGCCCTTTGAAGTTTTCTGTTTAGCTGTTTGACTTCATCATTTCTTCCATTTGCTTTAGCTGCTCTACAGTTAAGAGGAAGTTTCAGAGTTTCTTCTGACATCCATGTTGAGCTTTTCTTTCTTTCTTGACGTTTTAATGACCTTTTGCTTTCTTCCTGAATGATGGTCTTGATGTTCTCCCACTGCCCATCAGGTCTTGTGTCATTAGTGTTCAATGCAGCAAATCTGTTGAGAGGTTTTTGAAATTCAGGTGAGATAGACTAACGGTTGTATTTGGGATCTCGTGGACGGGTTTAATTTTCTTCACCTCTAACCTTCACTTACATATGGGCAATTCACGGTCTGTTCCACAGGCAGCCCCTGCCCGGTTTCAGCTGCTGATATTGAGTGTCTCCATCTTCTGGTCCCACAGATATAGGTCGTTGAACTTGTGTGTATTCCATCTGGAGACGTCTATTTGCATAGTTGTTAACAGAAAGTATGAAGTATGTTGTTAACAGAAAGTATGAAGAACTCACTTGTTTTGTACACTTTTATCATGTGATGTCCGGCTTAGTTTCTATCACCAAGTTGATATTGTCCTAGTGTTCCTTCATCTTTCCAACTTTTATATTCCAATTACTACCAAAATTATCAATGCATCTTGATTGCATATTTTGTCAATTTTGGACTGAAGTCATTGTTGCAACGCTTCAATTTTTTCATGACTACCTTTTGTGGTTGGTGCATAAATTTGAATGACAATTGCATGGACTGGATTTTCTTGAAATCAGATAGAGAGCATCTGAGCACAGACCGCATTGCACTGTATGATGGGTTTTGCAATGCCCTTTTTGACAAGAACTCCCAGGTCTTTTCTCTTGCTTGTGTTATTCTCAGCATAGCAAATCATATGATTTTCTGATTCAAAATGGCCAATACCAGTTCATTTGAACTCATTAATGCCTAATCTATAGATGTATTTCATTTCAATTTTGACCACTTCCAATTTAACTAGACTCATACTATATACATTTCAAGTTCTAATCATTAGCAAATTTTTGCAACTGTTTCTCCTCAGCTTGAGTGGTGCCCCATCAGCGAATGAAGACCCCAAAGGCTCCACTTGCAAAAGCTTTGCCTGACTTCCAGCACCAAGGTCAACTCCACTCTGAGGATGCAGCGCCTTCTCAGTCACATTTGTAGTGCCCTTGGGCAGAGGGACCTGTCCGCCAGCATTATCTCCAACAAGTTTCTGCTTCCCTCCATTAGTCCTTCAACATTTGAGTGGCCCTGCTGGCATTTAAAATACCAGGGACATAGCTTACAGCATTGCATTAACACACAAGCTACCACAGTCTGACAAACTGACAGACAAGTGGTGGTTCCATACTACAGGCATGCCAGATGCATTCCCGTCTCAGGGCATTTTAAGTTGCTGTTCTTTTACCTGTATTATATTTCCTTTCTCACCATTTACGTCTAGCCGCTCTGACAAGTCTGCCTTGGGGGGTCTTAGTTGAAATAATTACCACTGTAGTATCACCCCACAAGTCCCTTCCTCATTGCCCTATTTTATTTTCTTCACTGCACTATCACTATCTCAAATGAGATGTTCTATTTATTTGATTGTATTATTATTGACGTTTCTGCACTACGTTTTAGCTTCCAAGAGGTAATTTTTTTATTCATTGTTTTCCTCAACATTAATAATGCTCCACAATTGGTAAGCATTCAGCATATATGTATTGACTATTGTTCAAAAATAGCTCAAATTTGGGAAAGTGTGGCAATTCCATAATCTTGTGTCAACTTGCATAGGGGTGGAGTCTAGCCTGTTAATCAGGTCGCAGCTTGATGACCTCATTTGGAGGCACCACAGAGATAAATAGCTCACTACAGGCCAGATACACACAGACTTGCTGTTTCATCTTCCTGCCATTTGAAGACCCCTGATGGGACCAGAGCCCTGGAGCTGGAGGAGCCACATGGAGACCCACGCCAGTGCTGAGAGGCTTCCAGCACCACTGCATCCACAAGACTTTCCACCCACTGCTCTGTGGGCTTCCTGCATTCAGCATCACTGCATATGTTGCATGCATCTGAAGAGAAAATTATAAACTGGTATTGGATATACGGGCTAATATCAGACTTATGGACTGGGCTGGGATGTTTTCTTAATATACAATTTCTCCTTGATATAAAGCCCTTTCTTATACACATATGAATGTCTGTGAATTTGTTTCTCTAGTCTACCTGGACTAACACAATGGGAAAGGATGAGGAAGTTGATAGATAATAAATTTGGGGATGATAGGAAAATTACTAAATGAGTAAAATATAAGATATACAAATTATTGGGAAATTAGAAGGAATTCTGTCAGTAACTTGTTTAAATATACTTTCTGTAATATCCTACCAAAGTGGCAGAAAGACCACAGGGCAGAGCAATGGTGAATAGGAATAAATCAAATTTTAAATGTGTTGTAAATACTAATTTTAAGTTTGCTCTGATGTTTGCACTTATTTAACACTGTTATTAATGACCTGGAAAAAAAATCTCATTAATGGAATTATCAAACTCAAACCAAACTCACTGCTATAGATAATTCTAAATTGAATTTTGGTGACAACGGCAATAAAGAACTAATTCTCAAGTAATACACACACACACTCACATACACAAATATAATATAATAATATAATATTATATTTATATATATATATATATATAGAGAGAGAGATTTATAATTAAAAATAGCTCACACAGCTGTAGAAGTGGGCCAGTCCAAATACAGATAGCTTCCACATCTATGGGTCAGATGCTAAGCTTGAGGCTTCTGAACTGAGTAGCTTCGGGGTTTATGAAACCAAAATCATCAGGATTAACACTGTACAAGCCTAGTAACTGTAGAAGTGGATGAATCCAAAGTCAACAGATCAGGCTTGTGACTGGAGCTGAGGGCAACTACAGAGTCACAGGTTCGATGGCAAACTACTGACGGCTCCCCGGATTAGGGAGCAATAGTGGACTGTTAGCTCCAGTCTAAAGTTGATGAGCCAGGCGCAGAATCCTGACCTGGGAAAAATCAAACCAGCTTTTGCACAGAGTTTGTGTATATGGAAAGTAGGCCAAACCCATAATGAAATTTCCTTTCAATCACATTAGGGCAGTGATGGGAATAAGGAGGTTGTATTCCATCCTAATCGTACAATTTATTGGCTGCACATAGCAGATTCTATTATAAAGTTGACTACAGGGTGTTAGTAGTCAACTACTAACACACTATAAGGAATGACTAGGCCTTAACTTCCAGATATACTAAGCCAACTTGATACAAAACTTAGCTACGTAATCATATATTTATTTATTATTTTGGAGGAAAAGCTCTTTCTTAAGTGAGACTGTGTTACCTTTTCAACAAAGTAAATGAAGTGTGGAGTCCTAAAGTGTTTCTGAATCAAGCCATGGCATTTTCAATCACTTCATGAGCATGGGAAAGGTGGATAGTGAAGAAGACAGCCCAAAGAGGAGTTCATGCCTTTGGATTATCATGTTTCTGAAGAATATTGATTATGCCATGAACTTCCACAGATCAAATCAATCCAGCTTGGAAGAAGTACAGATAGAATGCTCTTTAGAAGCAAGATTGTTAGACTTATACTTTGTGCTTTGGAAATGTTATCAAGAGTGACCAGTCCCTAAAGATGGATATAATGCTTGGCAAATTCAGTGAAAAAGAGAGGAAACCCATCAATAAAGTGGATTGACACAGTGGTTTGTAACAATGGACACAAACATAGCAGTGACAATTGTGAGATTGGCATAGGACCAGGCATTGTTTCATTCTGCTATATATGTGGTCTCTGAATTGGAATTAACTTAGTGGTATGGTTCTAGGGTTTAAAAGAGTCCCCATATTCAAATATAGATACATATTTATTGAGTCTTAAAGAAAACAAATAAAGGCAAAGAGCTGACATCTGGATGTGAGAAACCACCAGCATAAGGCCATAGCACTGACCAAGAATTCACAGAAATACAGTGACTTAAACAGGACATTAAAAACAAAGGCATCTGTCACAAAAGCAAGGCTAGGGGCAGAGTAACTCCTTACAGTTGTAGGTAGAACTACAGAAGTAGAAAAGGAACAATGACGGGGCCATATGGTAATTAGAACATCTTGCAGGATGGATATGGACTCAGGTCCCTCGGATCAAGGCAGGGTGGGACACGTGGCTATGTGACCGGCGTATCCCAATTCCTATGGGGAAAAAATTTTTTTTAAAAACACACCTACTCAAGATGCTGAGAAAAAGGCTTTAGGAGCTGTGATATCTGTCCAATTTAAACACCCCTTGCTTGAGAGAAAAGCTGTCCTATGGGCTGCCAATAGCCCAAAAGATCTCACGGGAGGCTGAATCTATATGGAGACTCAAAACTGGATTTAAGTATCTCACAATAACCTGAATCCTTCTGCAAAACTAGTGGCCAGGATTTATGCTCTAATAAAATAACAAATAGCAGCAGCAAATGAAGCTTTAATCGGTTCCCTTCCTTGAAGTAAAAAAGTAAAACAAGACTTCCTTGAAGTAATACCATATACCGTACTCAGTAGAAACCTTTTCATCGATTTTTCTGGATATTTCTGGTAAATTTAGGAAATTGTGTCTATTGTATTTTCCAGCCCTCACTATTAAAATTTATCTCAGGAAGCATGCTAACAAGATTCCCTAAGTCCGTGTGCTACCAGGAGGAAAAATCGAAAGAAAACAAGCATCCATATAAAGTAAACAAGCTAAAAAGGCTCATTTTTCATTTGTTAACTAGCCTCTACACGGCTGTTGGCTGTGACAAGAAATGATTTAATGAGTCCAATTTAAAATGGTCTTGTCTGTGTAAGATAGATGTCTTCAAACATACTTTCAAACATCTCATAGCTATAGCAAAGACTGCTTCAATATACCCTGAGAAAAATCTGTACAGCATTTCTACTTTTTCTAATAGGCCAGATATAAAACTAGTAACAGCAAGAAGTATAATAATCCCATTTTACCATTGGGTATATGCTAATAGGAACTGTTAATAAGATGTTTCAGGAAAACAAGCTCAAAAAGCCATAAAGATTTATCAACTGTGTGGAAAAGTGATTAATCAACGAGAGCCTTTCTGAACCATGTGTTCATCTTCTCTCATCATCACTGAAATGGCCCATCACAGTAATACTTTGTCAGAACAGTACATGATAAGGGACATGAAGTATATATTTGGAAGTGACAAGATAAGGGATTGGGGTGACGTGAAATTCCTTAATCTGGCTCTTCTATCCATAATCTTGAAACTCATACCCTGTGAATGGATGGGACCAGGTAAATAAGATGTAGAGAACTCTCACTCAGTTTTATGCCCATTCTACTGGGCATAAAAGTGGACCATCTCTGAAGCAGAAATATTTTATCCTGTAGCCATCAAGCATGTACAAAATTACTGCCTAAAGTTGTGGAGGCAGCAGATGACACAATGCCAAGACCATGAGAATAAACAGAAACAAAATCACCAGTGGGCTTCCCCATCCGTGGAACGAAGGTAAAGATAAGGAACTATGTGACTGGGAGACCGAAGACCAGAGAAAGACATGGCCAGTGTGGCTGAAGGGAGACATTGTAGACACAAGGACTGTATCCTCAAGGTTTTCTGATTCTACTGGGTGGTAACTTATTAATATCCTTAATAAACTCCCATTGTCATAAGCATTGGCTGTAATTTTTGTCGCCCTTACACTGGATTATTTAACTGAGCAGATAAATAGTGTTGTGGGAGGAGGGTTGGTTTCAGAAAAGTTAAAGAAGGTTGGAGGATGGAGGCATGTCTGACCTCTGTTTTATATGAATCATCCTCGAGAAGCTATGGAGTTAAATTCTTTTCCCTGTTGAAGTCAGAGGAAGCTAGATGCCATTTCCTCGGGAATTCATTTCAAGAGGTGGGTAGGGCTGTTTGTTATTATTTACATTGTAGCGTTTGATAGTAGAAAACTTGTAAATCTCTTAAGTAATAGATTAAACCTTCTAAAAATCCCTGTCTGAGTTCACACACTGAAGTTATACAGATTCTGGTCAATTTTTTTGAAGTGATGATCAAGCATGAGATAAGTTTTGTGTCAACTTGACTGGCCCAGGATTCTCAGTACTTTGTCATTTAGGCCTCCCCGCTTATGTGATCTAACCTAATGTAATCAATTCAATGCTGGGATCTGCTGTGAGCAGCCACGTCCTTGAGGAAGATCAGGGTGGAGTGCAGCCCCTGATGCTTCCTCTGATATGTGGTCTACTTGACACACTTAGATGCTTTTTGCTGGTCTAAATCCTGCATCTGGTTCATTGACTTCCAGTTCTTCGGATTTGAACCAATGGCCTGCAGACCTGGGAGCCATCAAACTCTACCATTGAACTGCCATTCTTGGATTCCTCCGCCTTTGCATCCACCAGCCAGGGTCTCCCTGCTTGTCTTTCTGCTTCTTGCTTCGCTAGCAGCAGCAGCCAAATGAGTTAAGTAAAAGCTTTAGTTTCACATCTGACCCGTGACATTGAACTGGACTGAACTTACCCATTTCTACAACTATGTGAGCCACTTCCTTGATATAATTTTTTTTTCCTTCTTTCCTCCTTTCCTTCCTTCCTTCCTGCCTTCCTTCCTCCCTCCCTCCCTCTCTCTCTTCCTCCTATCCACCCTTCCATTCGTCCATCATCTAGCTATCTGTCATCTATCGATGTCACTGGTTTGGCTTCTCTAGAGAACCCAACCTAACTTATATCATAAAAGGTGTTTTCTCTTACCTTCATTGTGCTTTTCTTTATATTAAGGAGAAAAAATTCCATCTTTTTTATCACGCTTTGGCAACATATGAAACACATTATGCAACTTCTGAAAGGTCAAGTCAATCCAGTGTTTTTGAATGACCTGCTTCTGCTCAAAACTGAGTGTCTTGTTTTAGTCTTGGAAAACGAACAGGTTTAAATTTGATTAACCTAAGAGTTAATATTTACTTTTTTGAATGGAATGATTATCCAAATTAATTGTCAAAAGTAAGCTTGACTAAAATTACCTCCAAAATAATATTGCAATTTACTAAAATTATTTTAGGATTCTAAGAATGCACCAATATTAAAGGATGTATTCTTCAATAAAAGGCTAGAAGCCTAAGAACAGATGTGATTTGGAGCAAAAATGAGGAAAAAAATGTCAAAATATGTCCACGTTTTTAAAAAAGCAATTAACATATGCTGCATAAATTAAAGAACTGTAGACAAACTGACAGAGCCATAATACAAATACCTTTTCAAGCCAAGATTTAGGTTAGATAAATAGAGTTCATACCAGTCAAAACGTTGCTGCTAACCATTTCTCATAACTTGTGCATGTGTTCCTTCCCTGAATTTTGTACCAATCTCAAGAAAACCAACAGGGAGGGTGTGAGTGGAACAGATGCTACCAAGATGATGGTGTAAATGATCAGTTGTCTAGTCTGTGCGGGGCATTAAGCTCCCCATGTTTCTGGTCCAAATCTGACACTAACATTGTAACAGACAATTTTTTTGTACAGACCTAATAAAAAATTCAAAATATTAAATCCTGCACACTATTTTGCAGTGAACACTTGTGTTTCAGTCTTGGGCAGTTAAAAGAAGGGATCTTGTTTATGGGAAAAATTGATGTCTTTAGTTTGGATAATCATAACAATCTCTTTAGTCAAACTACATAAAGGATGTGCAAAACAAGATATTTTGGGGGGCTGTGTTTTCAAAGAGAAGTAAGGCTATAAATCTAACCCAGAGTTAAATTAACCAACTTAATCTTATACAAATATATTATTAATAGTTAATAGTTCCTAAGTTTGAGTCTGGAAAACTTCCTAAGTTTTCCCTTCACTTCCTTGGGTCTTCATTTCCTCAAAGTTGGGTTGTTGGTCTTTCGCATTCTCAATTCCTTTAAAAAAATACAGAGAGCTTCACTCAGTCCCTCCATTTGTTCGAAGATTTTTGCCCACGTTTTATACTTTTATGTATTTCTCTTAAATGCAGTAGGTGATGTTCTGATCCCTACCTTTAATATAGGAGAATAGCTTTTCTAGTGTGAGGGATGCATGGTTTTTACGTAGCCTGGCTGCATAATGAGGGGACAAGGAGTGAAGCACTTACGGTGGAAAATGTCTTAATGGGAAGTCTGCTTGCTGCCATCTGGGCTCTGTTCTAACTTCTGAAATGTATTCATCAATCTACGGCAGAACGCTTGGGAGGATGGCACAGAAGTGGGCAGTGTTTCATTGTTTGGGACAAGGTCATGATAGGTTTGAACCAACTCGAACACCCTAACAACAACGATGCCAGAGATAAACATCTAATTGAGAGGAGAATGACATTTTCCCGGGGCACAGCTTCTGATTTCATATTAGTCTTTAAAGTCAGTATTATAGACTGCTGGTAGCTCCCTCTAATATCTATTGTATTGTTCTATAGGAAAAGAACTCCCGATTTTCATTCTGTGCTCCCAGCTGACCTCCGCTGCAGTTGAATGTAGTCAAGTGAACGATTACTTTGTGGGAGCTTTCAGAAATCTTCCTGAAGAGATGCACCCCCAGATCCCACTGCTTTGAATCTGTTGTCAGACATCTCCTTTTACGTGATCGTGAGACAACAAATGGTACAGCATAAGAGAAGGGATATTTAAATATAGGTGTGAGGCTAGAAAAATCTATGGTAAAACCCTGGCTATTGATAAACATGCCTTGGGATTTAACACTTAAATCAATATCAGTGTCTTAGTAGATGAGATCACAGCTGAACCCAGGTTGAGAAGCAGACATGACTGTCACGTGGAGTTAGATATGACCCCACACAATACTTGTGTCCACTGATTTACATGGAGGCTGACTCATAGTATGGTGAGAAAAATTTAGGTTTACAAATATAGTAAATTTTTAACTGGATTGGTCAACGGGAGGGAAGAAAGCAGAAGAATATGAATTCATTACATGGGGAAAGGTTTTGAAATGTCAATTTCACCACAGGGTTAGATAGTAGCAAGGATATAGTGAGGCCGAAGGGACCAAAATCCCATCCCAACCCAGCTATCATGGTAGCAATTTGTACTCCAAAGATGCAAAGGACCGTAGGTGTGAGCAAAAAACGTGCACCCTCACTAATTAGCATGGCATTTCATGGCTCAAAGAAACTCTAAGAAGGAAATCATTCAACCGTTACATATTTGTCTTGGTCTTTGCATGAAATTGTCAACTTTTATGACGATTAAGAGCCCCAGAACGGAGTAAATTTGTCTGTAAACAGATTTCAAATGAAATGACATAATAACAAGATATATTTACTTAAGAATTTATTCAAGAAATTCCTCAGGATTTCCAAAAATATCTGTAGGGCAGCATGACTTTGAAAGGTATGCAATTGCCTACAAGAGGTTGCAATTGAATGTCTTGGGTATTATTATTAATGGACTTCACTCAGAATCCAGGGTGGGAAAGAATTCACAATATTGGTATAAGATGTACTTCTGAACCTCCCACAGGGGTCTCCTTTATTTATCCTGCAGATCCATGGATTTTTTTTGTTCCAATGCAGTTTGTACAACTACTATCTCCATTAGAGATATGGGAGGCAGGGGGAGTAAAGTCCAAGACAGATACCTGATGACATAGTGGGCTATGAGTTGGGCTGCTAACCCCAAGGTCAGAAGTTCAAATCCATCAGAGGCTCCAAAGAAGAACCATAAGGCTTTCTACTCCTGTAAAGTTACAAGCCTGGAAAGCACAGGGGCAGTTCTACTTTGTCCTACAAGGTTACTATGGATCAGAATAGACTGGGTGGCAGTGCAAAAACATGAGAAAGTCCGAGAGGAATTTCTAATTTGTATTTCAGTTTAGTTGATTCTATTCTTACTCCAAGTGACTATCTTATAACTAAAATGGAGCATATTTTCAGAATTCTTGAGGAATTTTAGGGATCTTCTCCCCGATTTTAATACAAGTTTTTAATAAATTTGTATATGTAACAAAAGCCTTTGAAAAGGCATTTCTCTCATTTTCCTTATATGAAGCGAGAACCTTCTGCTTGGGATTGATCATGCCCTGCTGATTTTGATTTCTCAAGTTATAGCATACAGTTGCAAAAAAAGAAAAGAGGTTTAAAGTTTTCAAAGATAAGATACAACAAAGGGATACAATGACATTATACTCCTTTCCTCCTTTAGTATTTGCTTTAAGCCCCAAAGAATCTAACTTGTTCTAGTTTTGCTGATTAACACTGATCAGTCAATAAATATGCTTTGAATACCTGTAGACTTGACACTTGACTGGATTCCTAGAAATTGCACTGAATTAGGTAGATCTGGCTCCATGCTCTCGCAGAAGCTGAAGAGGGTGAGGGGCATGATAATAAAAAACTAGCTTAACAACAACACACAGCTACAATACAATGTACAGGAAAGGTACTACTGTGTAGTATTTAGGAGAATAGGCCATGGGTGAATACTGCCTTTTTTTAAAAAAACCTCATCTATCCTATTTGCTCGTGCTGTTTTCAGTTTGTTGTATGCTTAAATGCAATAACGGCACAAAAATATTTGCTACCAAAACCAAAGCAACCATGGTCAAATTGATTCCAACTCATGGCAACCCCATGTGTTTCAGAGTAGAATTGCTCTCTTCAAGTTTTCACTGCTCAGAAAACAAACAAGCAAACAAACAAAACTCACTGCCATTGGGTCAATTCTAACTCACAGCAACCTCCTGTGGGTTTCCAGCACTGTAACTGGTTATAGGAGTAGAAAGCCCAGTCTTTCTTTGGTGGAGCTGCTGATGGTTTCGAACTGCCCATCCTGCGGACCACAGGCTAAAGTAACCTCTACACTACCACGGCTCTCTAGGTGTTAAATAATTCTTAGATACACAAATGAGCTCTTCTTTTCTCTAATATTGACTGCTTTTATTTTGCTGGGGCCTTGGTGTTGTAGTGGTTACCCTTGAGCTGAGATCTGTGAGGTCAGTAGTTGGAAACCAACAGCCCCTCTGTGGAAGAAAGACAGGGCTTTCTACTCCCATGAACAGTTATGGTCTCAGAAACTCACAGGGCAGCCCTACCCCATCCTATAGTGTTGCTATGAGTCAGCATCGACTCAAGGCAGTGATTTATTCTTGCTATCTACAGGTGACCTGCCCCATGTATTTATCATCAATGCTATCATTATTAGGGGAAGGGGAAGGTAGGAAAGGGGACGATGTGATCGCAATGATTGCCATATAACACACACCCACCCCCACCACCACTACCAGGTTGACGAACAACAGAAACATGGGTGAAGGGAGACAGTGGACGGTGTGATATATGAAAATAATAATAATTTATCAAGGGTGGATAAGGGTGGGAGGGCAAAATGAGGAGCTGATACCAAAGGTCAAGTAGAAATAAAATGTTTAGAAAAGGATGGACGTAACATATGTACAAATGTCCTTGATACAATGGATGGATGGATTGTTATAAGAGCTGTAAGAACTCCCAATATGATGATTGATTAAAATAAAATAAATAAAATTAAATGTTATCATTATTATTGTAGTTATTTCTTACATGTTGGACTGAGAATCCCAAGGCCAGAAGTTTGAAACCACAAAGCCACTCCACAGTCAAAGATGAGGCTTTTTATTCCTCCAAAGAGTAATAGTCTTGGAAACCTATAGGGTCAGTTCTATTCTGTCCGAGAGGGTCGCCATGAGTCAGAATTGATTTGATGGCAGGGAGCTTTTTGTCTTACCATAAATACCTATTACTCAAACCTACCCAGAGGGGATTTGAAAAGAAGGCTGGCCACCTCCTGATGGAAGCAGACGGACCGGAGTACCATATGAAGCCGCTCACTCTGAGCGCTTGAGCTTCCGTGAGTCGGTACGCAGGGGATGGTAACTAACTCCCCCCAGGAGCACGCTGAACAGTCTTCCGTTGAATGCACTTATTTTTATGGGATTTGATTTTCTTTTAAGGGTGTTTTAAAATTCTTGGGCAGAGATTCTCTCTAAATGTTACTCACAGGAAATCTATTGCCTGATAATCTTAAGAGACAAGTGTTGTGTTGTGCGCCTTTTAAAAATTAGTCAATAGTCATCATTATCTATTTGCCCCAGGCACAGCCCGCCCCCCCTCCTGTTTTCTTACCAGAGGCTAGTAATGTCCTCAGAGAAGTTCCGTGGCAGCTTTTATTGCCGCTCGTAACAAGTTCAGTAATAGCACTGCCAGAAGGGTCACTGTCATTAGTGTCTCATCAAACTCAACGGATATTATTGGATCTCGGAACTTGTGTGTCTAAAAAATCAACGAACTGAAAATACTCCAGCATGACTCACCAGAGACAGCTCCATCAGTAATGTAATTTCTACACGACACTAAAATTTTGCTTTATCCATTTTCTTATTTTAAAGTAAAATTAACGTTCTTATTATTTAAAGTGAAAATTGATCATTTAAAATGAATATTAATGTTCAACCCCTGCTAGTGCAAATCTCTGTGGGAAATCGGCCAACACACACGCATTAGCATTATTGACTTGTTACACACTCCTATTTTCTTTTTTTAGGTTATAAACATTAAGAAAGCATGAACTGTTTCTATCTTAGCTCTATTAGTCATAATAAAAATAGCTAAAATGGATTCTTCACTTGTTTTTTACCAGAGAGTATGTGTTATTTCATTGAATCTTCTCAATCCTCTGTAAAGTGTTTATTCTTTCATTTGTGCACGAAACTCCATTTTGGGTGCATCTAACTGGATTGGGTGCTGCGCCACACACTGCAGCTCCAGCAGCGATATTTTGGCCCAGTCTTGATGCTTAAGGTCTAGCCGACGAAATAGGCTGTGAACAAATGAATAGACCAAAAATAAAGGCAAATAAATAAATAATTATAACAAATAATGTCTCTACACGAATAATGTCAAAGATAATACCTAGATGATTGGAGAGATGGGGTACAGAGGGTTACCTTAGATAGATGGGTGGCTGATCAAGGAGCTGCGAAGAGGGGACCTTTGAGTCAACACGAAGACAAACATGTCACCGGACAGAGTATTCCAGTGGGAATGGTGGGAAAGTATTTGGCTGCTTCAGGAATTAAATGAGTAAATATGTACAAGGAGTTGGGGGATAAGCTTGGATAGGTAGGAAAAAGTCTATCCATGTAGGTATTGCTATAGTAAGGGCCCATGTAAGTATTAATATTATTCATGAGCCCAAGAAAGTGCGGTTTGTTAAACTCCACTTTTAGGTTGTAGAAATAGAGATTAAGTGATGCAAACTAATTTGCTTAAGGTAACTTAGATAATCTATATAAACTACAGGATTTGAATTCTGGACAGTCTGAATCCAGAGACATCGTCTTTGAACCTAATTCCTGAATGAATGTATCATACTCAGTACATTAGCCATTATCGTCACTATCACTATCACCTTCATCATTGCCATTAAGATACAGAAGAAGGATTTGAGACATTAGATTATAAATGTGTGTCCAAGAGCAGAGGCTCACATTTGAGAACTAAGATGCTTAATACCGTTGTCTACACAGCTTCTAGTAGAAACAAATAACAAAAGGTGCACACACTGAAGAAGGCTCTGGGAAGGTGAAAAACCTGCGTGACAGAGGCCCTATACTGAGAGTGCTTAAGAATACACTAAGAATTACAGATCAGACACCTTCATAAGTAATCATATTATAAAGCAGCATTTTGTTTTAAATTTACAGCAAAAATGTGTTATGTTGCTAGTAGGTCCTACTCATGATAGTAAACATAATAAAACTAATACAGAGGTGGAAAAGTTTACAAGTGGTCCATAAAATAGTTTGTTCGAAACAGAAAATCATAACGGAAAACAAAGAAAGAAAAATTTTGGAAAGGAAGATTGTGACTATATTTTGTAGTGAGCTTCAGTTGTAGATATGTCTGTTCCCATGTTAAATTGCCTGGTGAACTTCAATCAAACTTGCCCAGTGAGTTATAGCATAGGGTGCATGTACTTGATAAGTGCTACATTTTTCAAAGGTTTCTTTTGAAATAAAGAAGAATACTAGATGATGAATGCTCATTTTCAAGATCTCTTCTATTGTTTTATATTAGATCTATTAGAGAAGAAAAGATGTTGTCCTAATCACTGCGGTGAACAGACATTGTTTGCCACAGAGAGGTACTCAATAAGAGTTAGTTGAATGAATGAGTGAATGGATAATACATTGTTTCTATTGATTTCTGCTACATTTTCATATTTGTTTGTTAGGAGTGATAGCTTAATCCTTTCACCCGGTAACTATTAAGAGGATAATATAACACAAAGGAAATGTTATGAAAATTCGTGGGTGTAGTTTTGATTATCATAAAGAATCAACTTTTTAAAAAGGTTAAACTGAGTTGAATCTCCTTCATAGCTACATCTGTGTCAGAGGACAAATGCATTGCATAGGATTTTCAATGGTTAAACTTTTGGCATTAGACACCCATACATTCTTCCTGTATGCCTATGGCTGGAACTTGAACCTTCACCTTTGATTAGCAGTCACATATGGTAACCATCTGAATCCCCATGGACTCCGTCATAAAGAATAGTAAACGCCTGGTAATCTGCTTCTGAAAGATCGCAGTCTTGACATAGTTATGGATCAGTTCTATTCTGAGTCATCAAGAGTCAGAATCAGCACAACAGCAGCCGCCACCACCCATAAAAGCAATTAAACTAATAGACAAATAAAAAAGCCAAGAGTAGGATGGAAGTGGACACACAATTCTGGTGTCAAAAAATGACTTAGGCAGAAGATTCAGTTTGCGGGTTGTTGTATATAATAACATGCAACCTGGAACCCTGGTGATGTGGTGAGGTAAGCATTGTTGAAAGCTCAGCTGCTCTAACCCCCAAGCTCTCTGTGAGAAAAGATGGGCACTCTGCATCTATCAAGACGGACACCCTGTACTACTGTGCCCCATAGAGCTACGAAGAGTCAGCATCCATTCAGTGGCAGTAAGTTTGGATTTTATATTTCAAATGGTATATAGTAACATCGAGAGCATGAATGAAATTGGAATATTTAATTTCAATGAAGATGTTTAATAAATATTTACAGGGATCCAAAAATGAAACTCATTGGCATCAGCATTCTTACTCGGTGACTTAAGGGACAGAGGAAAAACCCATAGGGTTTCCAAGGCTGTAACATGGTTATAAAGGCAGAGAGCCTCATCTTTCTCCCTAAGGGCAACTGGTGGCTTTGAACCATTAATGTTTTGGTTAGCAGGCAAGTATTTTAAAGACCACACCTCCAAGGTAACTTTTAAACGATAAACAAGTGAGAAATCAAAGAAAGGGAGGGATATTCATAGCGATCAGAGGAACAGGGTGGACCAAGACCTTGAAATTCAAAGAAAAAATAGAACTTCTGAAAATAGATAGTTACAGTTTTTCACACCAGATACTGTAAATAGGATGGGACTTGAAAAAGAACTGCTATATTTAACTATTAGAAAGCATTTGCTGTAACAATTTGCCTGTAGGTATTATCAGTTGACAAACAAATCCTGCAAATATTCACAAACTTTTGATCAGCATATTGAATCGAACAGAGTGTATTGAATGGTACAATGGTGCCCTATACAGCATGGTGGCACTGTAGGTAAGAGATATCAATTCATTTTAATTTAAGTTGAAGATACACTTATTAAGCATATGTAAGTGACCTTGACTCTCTGAGTACAGTTGTGGAGACACACTTAACTCTACCTCATTCATTCACATTTCATGTCACAATCGTTATCACTATTGTTAGTGATAACAATATGGAGGCACTTTATTCTTTGCTAAACTCAAGGGAAAATGCATGCATAATATTTTCCCTGATCTATGCATTCCAAGAGTCGACAGAAGTTTTCATATATGAGATCCTAATTAATTTTCATGCTGGAGTATACTCACAATGCAAGGAACTGATTGGGGCTATCTCAATTGTAGAAATGCCTTTATTTTGTTAATTCCACAGTAAACTGTTTCATTTTTGCCTTTGTTTTTCCTTTTCTTAGATGTGTGCCTTGGTTTCAAAAAATCTAAAGGTGACTTGTTAAATTAGCAACATATGTTTCATAATTAGCCATAGTCATATAATTTCTGTATGTATATACACACAGAATATATATATATATATATTCAACCCGAGTAAGAAAATATTCTAAGCTTGTCTGGTATGAGATTGGAACAATGGATCAGCAATTACATTTTTTCTTGTTAAGCTTGGAGATCAATGGACCACTGAAAGTAATGGTTATGGGTAAAGAATGGAACAGTAGACAAAATAATACATCAAGTATCATTGCAGCTTCCAAGTACCATTAATTGATTCTGGAGTAGAAAAAAAAACTCCCATGATTCTGGGGTATGGCATATCTGTGTGACATGATTATACTATTTTTAAAAAATTAACGCCTATCCATTCTGGAAAAATTATCTCTTACACAACAGTTGCTTCTGTTATATCTATTCAGTTTAGAAATTCTTCAGTGTATCGTATTGCATGATGCTCACCTTCCCGACACAATCGCTGAAGACAAATGGGTTCATAAGCAAATGTGGTGAAAAAAGCTTATGGTTCCCGGCTATCAAAAGATATAACATCTGGAGTCTTAAAGGCTTGAAGATAATAAACAAGCGATCATCTAACTGAGAAGCATCAAAGCCCACATGAAAGAAGCACCCCAGCTTTTGTGATCATAAGGTGTCAATGGGATCAGTTAGCAGGCATCGAAGAACAAAAAATGATATCATTGTGAATGAGGAGGAGTGTGGAGTGAAGACATAAAGCCCATCTGTAGGCAACTGTACATCCCCTTACAGAAGGTCATGGAGATTTGGCAAGTCAGTTAGGGTGCAGTTTAACAACGATGAAACATACAACTTTCCTTCAGCTCACTAATGCTTCCTCCCCCCGCACTATCATGATTCCAATACTACTGTAGAAATCCAACTAGACCAGAGGATGTACACTGGTACAGATAGGAACCAGAACCACAGGGAATCCAGAGCGGATGATCCCTTTAGGACCAGTGGTGAGAGTGGCAATACCGGGAGGGTGGAGAGAAGAGGGGTTCGAAAGGGGGAACTGATCACAAGGATCTACATACAGCCCCCTCCTTGGGGGATAGATAACAGAAAAGTGGGTGAAGGGAGACACTGGACAGTGTAAGACAAGAAAAAATAACAATAATTTATAAATGATCAAGGGTTCATGAGGGAGGGGCTATATTGGGGCCTGCGTTCTTGTTCATCTTTGAGGAAATAGTAAGGGGTGTCCTCAGAGAATGAAGATTGATCACCGGCCGCTCATTCTGGCCTCAGAGGAGAGGGTAAGAATAGAAACCGCAGCTCTGTTGCACAGCACTTGGGAATCAACTGAGTTGTGAGGTTTATACCAGATTTATAAGTTCCAATACTTACCACGACAACCAATTTCCCACTGTCCCCAAGATGACAGTTTCATTGTCAAACAGGAATGGCCAGTGTTCTTAGGTGAAGTTTGAAATGAAGAATCCCATGAGTTCATGCATAATTCTTCTTCAAGAGCTTTTTAAAATGCCCTCTGAAGGTAACATTGGTTTTGGAACTTGTTTTTCTTTTTTGAAGATCGTCTACTATTCAACTTTCCTGAATATTCACTCTATCTCAAACCTTAGAGTTTATTATTTGTCTGTCATATTAAATAAAGATGTATCAAGTTGCACAGCATAGTGAATCCACACAACTGAAATAGATCCTATGACTATCCTCTTTTACAGAAGAAAAACACAGACAAACATTTAACATACTGAGTTGTTAACAGGTTGAGTTTTGAATCTACCCTATAGGATTCTCAGGGAAAACATCCCGCCCATTGAAAACACGAATAGAGCCCATAGGTGTCCTCTAACATGCATGAGGTTGCCATGAACCACAATCAACTCTTGGGCGATTGGTACTGGCAGAGCGGTAGATCTTGTTACTATATTTGCATAGCCAGTAGCCCGAGAACCATAAACAGAAGCAAGCTGGCTTGGGAATTCAAGCCCTTCCCTTTTGTCCATTGGCACCAGCAAAGGAGTAGAGGTGAAGCAGACCAGGCTCCACTTGGTGTTTGCACCAGAATAAGTGAGGGTCAGAGAAAAGTTTCCTGGGGTCTACGCTTGGACTTTAAAGATTTCAGCTTCTCACTTTAAGAAAAAAATTTCAAGGATAGTAGTAGGTATGAAAGGTAAAAGCATTTAAAATAAGGAATTATGATTTCATGTTAAGATTTTTAAGAAATTTCTCCCCCCACAAAAAACTCGTCTCAAAATTACCATTAATAGTTGTATTGATTAACTGTCTGGCATACCTTTATAATACTGTACTTTACTGCCTGTTTATCCTCTGGTGGCACAGTGATTATGGGTTGGGCTGCAATCCTCAAGTTCAGCACCTGAAATTCACCAGCCACTCCGTGGAAAATAGAGGGAGCTTTCGCTTCCCATAAAGAGTTACCGTCTCAAAAACTCACAGAAGTTCCACACTGCTCTATTAGGCTTGCTATGAGTCAGCATCGACTTGATGGCAGTGAGTTTTCTAATACACTTTTTAATTACTTCATATAATAAAAATTTGGGAAAACTATTTGTTAAGACAGTAGAATGGTTATTCGGTATTTACGCTAACATGAGTGGTCACATTGTTTTAGTGTTAGAAAAAACTTTTCGGTTTCACATTCAACTAAGCATTTCTAGATTGCCAATAAAGTCGGTCATCATTTACGTTGCCATTGTTAGTTACCATGGCGTCATTCCAAATCATGGGGTCACATTCGTGGAGTAGCACTGCTCCACAGGGTTTCAAGGTGTGATCTTTCATTGCTACACTATCTTCCCATGTGCCTGTGGGTGGGATTGAGCCCCTAACCTTTCAGTAATTGAATGGCTAGCTGTTTGTGCTACCCACAGACTCCTAAATTTTTAGAAATTTTGGAGAATTTGGAAATATTTTTTCCAGTTTATTTTCTATTTGCACTATAGACTGTCATGGTACTTCCATCCCTTAGGATCCCTGATAGCACAGTGGGTGAGATTGTATGCAAAGCAGTTGGTATACTACATATGCCTGGTGCAAATTACAGAACTTAGCCATCGTCATTGTTGTCATCATCCTTGTCCTCGTCATCATTCCATGTGGAACATTTCCATGGATTTCCATTCTCCAGACAGGACAAAAATTGATTTGGGGGATCCTAAGGTCACATACAAGGAATTCTGGGAGCATAACAATTTAATGATTGGGCTGCTAGTTGCAAAGTCAGTGATTCAAATGCATCAGCTGTTCTAAGGGAGAAAGGTAAGGCTGTCTGCTTCTGTTCAGATTTGCAGCATCAGAAATCCTGGAGAACAATTTTACTATTCCCCATAGGGTCACTAGGAGTTCGTATTAGTCTGATAGCAGTGGGTTTTGCATTCACAACATCATTTTCTAGCCTACTGCCTACGTTCACCTCGTAATAGAAAATCTGTGACTGTTACATTTTGGACTGTTATGCACAAAGTCAGCAGTTCAAAACCACCAGCTGCTCCTAAAGACAATCATGAGGCTTTCTTCTTCCATAAAGAATAAGTCTTTATGGAAGAAGAAAAACTCTCAGAAACTCACAAAGTAGTTTTTTACCTTGTCCTATAGGGTTGCTCTTAGTAGGTATCGATTGGCAGTGAGTTTGGGTTTTTTGGTATGATCATATGCAATGCATTGGGTAAATCTGTTGCATAAGAACTCTTAAAGATATTTAAGAGCAACAGTGTTGCTTTGAAGACAAAAGTACACCTCCCTTAGCCATGATATTTTCAATTGCCTCCTATACATGTGAAAGCATACATCAAAGAAGATTCAATGCATTTGGATTAATGTACTGTCAGAAAATATTAAAAATACCATGGACTTTCAGGAGCAAATAAGCATGCCTTGGAAGAGGTACAACCAGAATGCTCCTTAGAAGTGAGAAAGGTGAGATGTTGTCTCACAGATTTTGGACATGTTATCAGGAAAGACCAGTCCCTAGAGAGGGACATCAGCCTTGGTAAAATGGAGGGGCACTGAGGAAGAGGAAGAGCATCAAAAGATGGACTGACCCAGTAGCTGCAGCAGTGGGCTCACACATAGTACCGATTATGAGGCTGGCACAGGACTGGGTGGCGTTTCCTTCTGTTGTGAATAATGTCACCTGAGTCAATGTCACCTAAGAACAGCAGGATTGTCTCTGCTACTATTTCATTTCCGTTTCCCAACAAGCTCACTTAATTTACTTGACTTCCAAAATTGGATTGCCAAACAAGTCAAGAACCTATTCAGTATTTTTACTTGAACTTCATTTTTTCTTACTAAACTTTAATATCATCAGGAAGATTTTCTGATTACTCATTACTATTTGCCTCTCAGTGCCAGAATAATTGCTATTAATTTCAGCACTGAATTTTATTGTGTTTTTGTCGGTTTCCACTTATATTCATTTGAATTTTCTTCCAATTCTCAAGAAGAACTTAAAGATGATGAATTATTTGATATATATATATATATATATTTCCAAATAAGGTGCCCCATAATTTCTCACATGTTTAATTGAAGTATTCCAAAATGTCACAGGAATAATAGTTAAAATGGCTCTCAAACTTCATCAACTATTTAGATCAACTTTTTTACATATTCCAATTCTTAGAAAAACCATTTTAGATCTTTAAAATAACTTTATATCCATTATGCAAGGCTCAATCAACTTTGTAAGAGACACTCTTGTTCCATTTATATTCTTTAATGAAAATCCAATTTGCATATATATTAAAAAGTACTCCATTGTTTAAACTACGCCATCGATGAGCTGCACCTGGAAAGAAGCCATATGGTTGCAACATTAAAGAAGTCAGCAATCTCAGGTCTGTCAATGTGGCGCTTTGCTGACAAGATGAAGGACATGAGCTGTCATGGCGCATATTCTTTTGCATTTTGGTTTTCTGATTAGGAGGATGTGTCCTTACTCTCATAGTCTTCTTCATGATATGTCATTTAAATCATTTATACGTTTGCCTATTTTGATTTTTTTCTATCTTCATGATCTTAACATTTTTATTTCTGTTGCAACACAGTAAGAAAACATAAAATGTTGGTCTTTGGCAGCATGTTTCCTCTCAGACTTATAAAAAAATTTCCATTATGGTGCTTCTTTTCCATTAAGTTAGAACTGTGTTTTTAGATTAAAACTGTAAGTGAACTTAATTATGTAGATAAGTTGTCCTTATAAAGTCAACCCTCTGCTTCTTAAGGGGTTGGTTTCATGACTGCCACCATCAACTCACTCACAGCACAATCCATGGAGGCTTATATAAAGCATATATTATATAAAGCATGGGTGCTTATATAAAATGGCATATATTTGCATATAATATACTTTTAACTATCTCTATATTACTTACAATACCTAACACTATGTAAGTAGCAGTTTATGCTCTCTCTTAACTTTGAGAGATTGCTTCCATCACTTAATTGCTCTTAAAATAGAGTATTTTTTAACCATGGTTGGTTGATTCATGAATGGGAAACTCACAGATATAGAGTGTACCGCAGGCATTCAACATTTCCTAATTATTTGGTTGTATTGTACTATTCCCTTAGTCAGAATCAATTTGAAGGTAGTTTTCATTCTCCTAGGGCAGCGGTTCTCATCCTGTGGGTTGCGACCCTTTTGGGGGTCAAATGACCCTTTCACAGGGGTTGCCTGATTCATAACAGTAGCAAAATGACAGTTATGAAGTAACAACGAAAATAATTTTAAGGTTTGGGGGGGACACCACAACATAAGGAACTGTATTAAAGGATCACAGCATTAAGAAAGTTGAAAGCCACTGTCCTAGGGCATTTAGACATAAATCAGAACAAAGATTTATGCCTGCTTCATCTGTATAGTGGAAACATTATATAATGCCATGCTACTGCACATCTCTTCCTAACTCTGTGTACTGTGACATCCTGTTCTTGACTAGAAATTGACCATTACGGGTCATGATGTAAATTCATGGACATCAGCCAGCACACAAATCAAGGATCCTCAATTCCCCTGAGTGGCTCAATATTCACCAGTGACACATCTTAAAAGTTATGCCATCAGCTCTTAAATAGCGATCACTTCTCTCTAATGCTACAGAACAATCCATATGTGGTGTGACTGAGTCACCACTGAGAACCCTTTGTTGTAAGGATTTCTCTCAAGATTGTAGACATATCCCATATTGTGGCCTTGGAAAAGCCATTCCCATGCCACTTTGTCAAATGCCCAATCCACTAAAAGTGTGCTTTACTTCACAAGTAATTTTTGGATGGTTAGAAATACCAATATTCCTGTATTAAATACAATGTAACACAATGTGCTTGTATTGACAGAAAGGGGTGGCAGGGCATTACACATTATACATGTTTCTAAAAACATATATAATTTAACAATTTAATTGTACTGTTCCTTTTAATTAAAAGATTTATTTTGGTGATATAGAATTAGGTCACTTGACTAATTTAAGCTTTAGTTTTAGAATATAGGGAAAAATAGATGGCACATTATCATTCAATATTTCTTCTTTTTTTTAAATCACTTTATTGGGGGCTCATACAACTCTTATCACAATCCATACATACATCAATTGTGTAAAGCACATTTGTACA
>NW_022104341.1:52920001-52925391 GCF_000313985.2 Echinops telfairi
TGCAGTGGGTTAGGAATCGTGTGATCGTTAGGTTTTGTGCTCACTTAACTGGACTAGGGTCCGCAGTCATTTGGGGTTAATCCCCTGACTTGATCCAACCCAATGTAATCCATTCCACGAAGGAAAAGAACATAATGTAATCAACTCTATGAGCTGCCAGTAATTTTGTAGAAATGCAGCCCCTTTATCAGGTGAAGTTTTTGATGTAATTGGAATAAAGAGTCTTTGGGGTGGGTGGCCTACTCCGTTTGTCACAGACTTTGTAGGAAAGTTTGTCACATCTGCTGGGTTTGGATCCTGCATCGAATTTGTTGACCTCCTAACACGTTGCTTGACCTAGCAGCTATCAGCCAACTTCTGACCTGGGCTACATTCAACATTGGATGAACCAGACCGTGGTCTTCGTCTTTGGCGTCCTTGATCATGAGGCCTCCTAGCTATGAGCCAGGAGAAGCTTTCAGCTGAACTTCTGGCCAGAGCACTAACAATGGGCTGGACTTACCCACTTCTACAGCTGTGTGGACATTTCTTGATATAAATTTCTTTCTATATGGAAGCATATATAAGTGAAACTTGTTTGACTTCTCTAGAAAATCCAGCCTAACGCAAGTTGAGCTGCTAACCACAAAGTCATTAGTTTGAAGCCACCAGCCGCCCCCAAGGAACAGTGATGAGGCTTTCTGCGCACCGAAAGATTTACAGTCTTGGACACCCAAGGCTTGATGCCCCTGGGTTTGCTATTTTTGTTGTTATTGACCCCTATTTTTTCCTATAATGTGCTCACTTCATGCCTTTGTGTCACATTTGATAATGCTCACAATAGTTCAAATGTTTTCATCATTACACACTTTATAGACTGCCATCTAGTATAAACATAACTTTTATATGTACTGGAAACTCAAAAAAATCATGTGACTCACTTAATTCATGTGATATTCACTTTCTTTTGATGGTCTGGAACTGCACCTGTAGCATCCCCAGGTGTTATTCCTCATAAATGGACTTTATAAGCAATTTGATATTTGAGAAAACAAAATGGAAATTACTAGCAATAGAACTTGTTTAGACAACAAACATCAATTGAAGTTATTAAAGAATAACTTTAATTCAACCTTTTGTCTACAGAAAGCTCAGATATTACTTAATAACTAACACATCTAACCAAAAGAGCTTATTATTTTCCCCACAGATTGTGCAGCTCATTCTGAATTTAGTCACAAAAGTCAATAGATGCAAAAACCTGTATCCTGGGTCCCCACTTGAATGGAACATGCTTTATTTTTCATGACTACCAGTTATGTACTGATACACACCCAGTGAAATACAAAATGATTTATTTTCCTTTATTAGTGCCACATGATTCTGTTGTTCAAAGATATTTATGAAACTTTCAAAAGTATTCAGAATTTGACATTTATGAAGCATTGCAACACTCAAGTGATGTATGCTGTTTCCCCTCAATAGCAAGTTTCCAGCAAACCAGTGTAAATAATAAAACCGAAAGCTCAGATACAATTAGAAAACTCCTTCATTGGGAATGAATCACTGATATAGTTACTAATAAACAGCAGCAACAAAGCACAGACTAACAACTCAGAAACCCAAAGCGTAGCCAACACTGCTTTTCACGTCGGTCTTATGAGATGGCAGGTCCAATTCTGACGTTCTCACAGAGCCATAAAGTGAAGAACACTCGCAAGAGAAATCATTTCGTTTACCTCATTAGGCAGAATAAAACTCACCTGGTACCTTCCAAAGTTTCACAGAGTGTTAATAGGTATAACATGGGGTGGGGGTGGGGGGAAGATTAATCAAATAATTTGGGGGCGTGTCCAGTTTTTGTTGTTATTTGTTTTTTTAAAGAATGTTTCTTTCTTGCTCGGCTGCTCAGAACTCTTAACTGTTTGGAGCCATGGAGCTCTTTCTAAGTAATGTTTGACCTTGGAGTTCTTCAATACTGGAGCACCTTTGGGGGACTGGGCAATTTTTGGAAAATGCTGTTCTGTACCACGTCAAACCAAGAATGATCGTCACCATTTTTAAGCCCTTCTCAAAAAGATCTCTAATTATCCCTTTGACAAAGCCGCTATGTGTGCATCTTGTGGCTGTGTTTTATTTTGTTTACCATTTCCCTTGTCACCTCAGAGACTATATTGTTGAGCAGTCTGGGTTAAGGCTACTGAATATGTGATTTACAGACACAATACCAGCCTGTGAGCTGTTTACAGCAGTAGATAAGTGCAGATTTTATAGTATTTTGATAGAGTAATTTTATGTCTATGAATCTAATAATAAAAATGTGGACTTGCTTATATATGGTTCTTTATTTTTTATTTCCTTTTTCTACTTATCCAGGATTTTATTTTAGAGAAGTCCTGCTTCTCAACAAATTAGAAAATAAAGCAACAACTTGTCCCTCACGGCAGCATTGGAGCAGGGCTATTGCAGATCCAAGAGCGTGTGGTGGCACCATGGGTTAGGCAATGGGATGCCAACTGCAAGGTCAGCAGTTCGAACCTAAAGTCACTCGGTGATACAGGTGAGAAGGTGTGTTCGCATAAAGATGTGCAGTCTCAGAAACCCGATGTGGGACACTATAAGTCAGGAAATGGGGGTTTTCATTGTTGTTGTTATAAGTCATATTCCACAAGGAAGAATTTATTTTGAAGTTCTATAACATGTTCCCCCTAAAATAAGCATATGAGCCAGAATGAATTTGGACAGTGTTCTCAGTGGGTATCAATTTCAAAAGATTCAGGGAGTCTGGGATACGGAAGTCATGGGTTCTGTCAAGGAAATGATTTGCACACAACCATCTTCTCAGGGTTCTGAGAATTTCTTTCTCTCCTTTCCCTTTCCAGGCTCAGGGTAGAAAGGCCACTCTGAAGCTAACTGTTGCTCCTCTACTACCCTTTTAGAGAATCCTAAGTCCACCCAAACATTTGTAAATTGTATTAAACTCCCCATGAATCACCCAGTTTAAATAAATCAAATGTTTCCTGCCAGCACTGACTGGTATTCATAGCCTCACCATTTCTTCACTTGCTATACAAAGTTGCACACTTTACTTTTAGGATTAAAAATATTCAGGCCTGAAAACCAGGTTATCCATACAAGGTGAATCATTTAAAGCTAAAGAAAATCTCAAGGCATTGACCTTTATAGAAGATCAACAAGCATCCTGTTGACTGCTGTCAATACTCATCCACATTGATGGGAACAGAAAGTACTCCTAACAGCTCTTCAGGTTAGGTAATGTCGCCATTCATTTGCATGGAAACTAGATGATGTCCAGATGTAACTTCAGTCCCCAGTGTCTCCCAGGAAATAATAGAAAAGGATGTGACTTGATTGTTTTGATGTTGACATCACTCCTGTTCACCTGGGCCTTATTTTTCTCCCTTTTGAATTTCACAGAGTGCTTATAAGATGTGTGGTTGGTGCAGGGTGTTGCTGAGTAGATTTATAGACATCCCATGTGGCATGGGCGAACTGTTCCATCAGGTTTTCTACATAGTAGTAATCTTATGGGGGAAGACTGCCAGGTATTTCTCCTGGGGGTTTTGTCGGTAGGTTGGAACCAACTTCACAGCCAACACCAATCATTTAATCATTGAACCATAAGGTTTCCCTATTTAGGGTAAGGACAAAAAATAACATACATGTATAGACCTTCTCTGTTTCACATTTGGACTGAAGTCTTTATATTTAACAGTCATAATTCACCCTTGGGTTCTTTTGTTTTATCATTCGAAAGCTGATGGGAAAGCACTGAGAATATAGAAGGAAGGTAATAAGGCATGAAATGGATGTCAATATGTCCCTAAATGCCTTTTCTTGCCATATGAATTGATGTAAGTTCTAAGTATACAAATGTCCACAGCCTTAAAAATGCTAGGGAGAACAATTCTATTCTGCACACATGGGGTTGCAAAGAGAAGGAATTGGCTTAATGACAACAAATGAAACAAAAAAAAAAAAAACAGTGGTAGAATCAGTACATATGTTATCCTTCCCAAACTTATAAAACCTCATTGAAAACAAAGCAACAGTATAAAAATCTCTAACAGAAGTATTTATAGATACTTGATTAGTGCATTGGCAAAAAGTTTTAATGTTGTTGGGGGGAACTGAGTCAGGATCTCCCTCTTTTTTGCTGACCCTCAACGTTACCGAGCATAATGTCCTTTTCCAGGATCCCTGGTGGTGTAATGGGCTATGAGGTGTGCTGCTTTACCACGAGGTCAACAGGTGGCAATCACCAGCCACACCATAGAGGAAATATGAGGCTTTCTACACCCGTAACGAGCTGCAATCTCAGAAACCCGCATGATCAGTTCTACTCTGTCCAGTCGGATTGCTCTGAGTCGGCATTGATTCAGTCGAATTGTTATTATTACTATTTTGCTATAATATCCCTGTCCAGGGACTGTTCTCTTCTGATAACAGCAAAAGTACATTAAATGAAGTTTCACCATCATCCCTTCTCAGAAACACTCTAGCCACACTTACTTCAAGACAGATTTCTTTGGTTTTCTGACAGTTCAAGGGGTTTTCAATATTCTTCACAAACATGGCAATTCAAATGCATCCATTTGTCTCCAGTCTACTCAATCACTGTCCAGCTTTCATATGAATGCAAAGCATATAATTACAGTAGGCTTCAGCCAGGCATACCTTAGTCCTCAAATGTACATACTGGCTTTAATACTTTCTGTAGGCTTCGTGCAGCAAATTTTCCCAATGCAAAGAGTGTGCATTCTTGACTACTGTTGATGAATGAGTTTAAATAAGATGAAATCCTTGACTATTTCAATACGATCTTTGTTTATCATGATTTTGTCTATTGGTGGAGCTGTGAGCATTTTGACTTTCTTCACATTGAGTTGTAATTCATATTACAGTTCATAGGTGCTGTGTTATTTTTCATATAGTCCAGCTTCTCAAATTATTTACTTGGCTTACAGATTGAATAAGTATGGTGAAAGGGTTCAACTTTGATACATACCTTTCCTATTTTAAATACAGTATTCTCTTGTTATGTTCAAATAATTGTCTCTTGATCTACATACATGTTCTGCATGACCATAACAAAGTTTTCTAGAATTCTCATTCTTTGCGATGTTAACCATAGTTTCTTATGGACCCACAGCCAAATGTTTTTGCCTAGACAATAAAATACAATTTGAACAACAGTTGCATTAACTAGTCTTCTTCATAGCGTTATACATATTATGCTATCACAGGCAACGTTGTACTTCATGATAGATCTTGAAAAAGTCTTTTTGATGAGAGCCGTGACACTGTTCCTGAATTTGTCATTCCTGGCAGAGGAAACCATATGATTATCTGATTCAGAGGAGCCAGTACCATTTCGTTTCAAATCTCTT
>NW_022104341.1:52926255-52928706 GCF_000313985.2 Echinops telfairi
TCCAGTCAAAACAGACCGAAACTCCTCTCTCTGTCTCCTTTATTGTAGATATCAGCACAAGCTACAAAATGGTATCAGGAGTGAGAATAGACCACCACCACCATCACCACACAAATATGACCACTTAATACCTTATATTCAGAGGCACTATGTAGGGTTTCACTGTTTGTTTAAATCATTTTACTGGGGGCTTGTACAACTCTTCTCACAATCTACACATACATCCATTGTGTCAAGTACATTTGTACATTTGTTGCCATCATCATTTTCAAAATATTTGCTTTCTACTTGAGCCCTTGGTCTCAGCTCCTCATTTTCCCCTCCCTCCCCACCCCACTCCCTCACAAACCCTTGAAAATTTATAAATTATTATTGTTTTGTCATGTTTCATACTGGCAGATGTTTCCCTTCACCCACTTTTCTGTTGTCCATCCACAGGGGGGGGTTACATGTAGATCTTTGTAATCTGTTCCCACTTTCTACCCCCTCCCCTTCCCTACACCCTCCCTGTATCACCACTCTCACCACTGGTCCATCTGTGCTGGATTTCCTGTGTTTCCAGTTCCTATTTGTACCAGTGTACGTCGTCTAGTCTAGCCAGATTTGTAAGGTAGAATTGGAATCATGATAAGAGCAGCAGGGAGGAAGCATTAAAGAACTAAGAGAAAGTTGTATGTTTCATCGTTGCTACACTGAACCCTGACTGACTCATCTCCTCTCTGCAACCCTTCTGTAAGGGATGTACAATTGCCTACAGATGGCCTTTGGGTGCTCACTCTGGACTCCCACTCATTCACAATAATATGATTTTTCATTCTTTGATGACTGATACCTGATCTCATCAACACCTTATGATTACACAGGCTGGTGTTCTTCTTCCATGTTGGCTTTGTTGCTTGCTTCTCAGCTACGTGGTGGCTTGTTTATCTTCAAGCCTTTAAGTCCCCAGACGCTATATCTTTTGATAGCTGGGCACCATCAGCTTTCTTCACTGCATTTGCATATGCACCTGCTTTGTATTCTGTGATGGTGTTGGGACGGTGAGCATCACGGAATGCCAGTTTAATAAAACAAAGTGTTCTTGCATTGAGGGAGTACTTGAGTGGAGACCCAATGTCCATGTGCTACCTTAATACTAAACCTATAAATATATGCACATAGATCTATTTCCCCATCATCATATATAAATTTATTTACATATGTACATGCCTGTATTTAGGCCTCTATAAATGTCCTTTGCCTCCTAGTTCTTTCCTCTATTTCCTTTGACTTTCCTCTTGTCCCACTATTATGTTCAGCCTTCATTTGGGTTTCAATAATTTCTCTCAGCTCTCAGCTACATTGCCCTTGATCAAGCCCTACCAGGCCTCTTACACTCTCCTCACCACCGATTTTGGATCACATGTTTTTCCCTTGTCCATGGATTTGTTAACACAACTTCCTTTCCCCCCACCTCCCCGTCACACACATCCCCCCCGGAACTGTTGGTCCCATGGTTTTCTCCTCCAAATTGTTTATCCTGCCCAATTTATCTAGATAGACCTGCAGAGATAATAATATGCACAAAAACAAAACAGAGCAAAAGATAACAAAACAAAAACAACAATAACAAACCAATGGAAAAAATAAAGAAAAGCCTGTAAATAGTACAAGATCTGTTTGTTGACCTATAGGAGTGTTTTCTGGTAAAGTTTGATAGGGTGCCACGCCCTGACCTCAAAGTCTATTTTTGATATTCCTTCTGTACTCCCTTGCTCTGTTCCTCTTGCTGCTCTGTGTCATGCCCTTAGGGTTTTACCTCAGTGTGGTTGGGTCAGTTCTGGCACAATTCCTACACTGTGTCTCCAGTGTTGTCCACTGTAGGGCTATGGGTCAGTGAGGGATGTCTTGTCTTGTAGCTGGGATGGCCATAGGATCCTTTCTGTGCTTTGGCTGCTCTGAGCAGGGATATTGTACTCAAGGCTTGGTGGGCCAGGATGTGCTTCCCCTTCATTTGCTCCCAGGTGCTCTGATCAGATGTGGCCCTCTCCCTTAGCTGTAGCTTTAGTGCTGTCCTCTGAAGTAAATTCTTCTGGGGGGAGGGGCTGCTGTCCACATAGTTGGGATAGGGGCCATGCCCTCAGATCTCTCTACTGGTTCCTTCCTTCATGCCAGTATGTTGCATTCACATCTTGGAGCACAATGGTTGAAGTCTGGTATTTCTTTCCCTGTGGAGATAGAAACAATACCCTCCCCTTGGGTGGGTTAGTACCTTGTTCCCCCGCTACCTATTTCTTTTTCCCCCCCCTCCTTTTGAGTTCGCTGTCATAGGTATCTCTGGATTTGGACTGGTCCCTTCCATACTACCTGGACACCCACCTTAGGAATGTTTGTATACAGTAGCTTTTTCCCTTTGCCCCTTTTGCAGTTTTTTTTTAAGCTTACCTCAGCAGACTTATGTTGTACTTGTCC
>NW_022104341.1:52930435-52931814 GCF_000313985.2 Echinops telfairi
ACAAGGGGCATCCTGGTCTGATCCCCTTTTTCAGTGGGATTGTGTTAATCTTTTCTCCTTTGACTACCACGTTGGCTATTGGTTTTTCATATATAGCTTGTATTCTCTTGAGGGATTTTCCTTCCATTCCTATCTTCTTGAATGTCTTAAACAGGAACTGGTGTTGGATGTTGTCAAATGGTTTTTCTGCATCTATCGATGTTATCATGTGATTCTTAAAGTTTTTCATGTCAATGTGGCAAATTATATTAATGGTCTTTCATATATTGAACCATCCCTGCATCCCTGGTATGAATCACACTGGGTCATGGTGAATTATTTGTTTTATATACTTTTGTATTTTATTGGCCAGTATTCTATTAATGATTTTAGCATCAATGTTCATTAAGGATATTGATCTGTAGTTCTTGATTCTTGTGGGATCCCTGCCCAGTTTGGGTATCAGTGTTATACTAGCTTCATAGAAGGAGCCCGGGAGTTTGCCATCTTTTTCTATGTTCTGGAAAAGTTTCTGTAGGATTGGTGTCAGTTCTTCCCTGAATGCTTGGTAGAATTTTTCCCTTGAAGAAATCTGATCCAGGAGATTTTTAGTTGTTGGCAATCTTTTGATAACCTTGCTATATCTTCTTTGCTATGTGTCTGTTGAGATTCCTGATGTCCATCAGGGATAGTCTAGGGAGGGATTGCTTTTCCAAGAATTTGTCCATGTCTTCCAAGTTATTGACTTCATTGGAGTACAATGTAGTACTGTGCAATTATCCTTTTGATTTCATTAGAGTCTATAGTAATGTCCCCTCTTTCGTCCCTAATCCTTGCTATTGAAATTTGTTCCCACCTTTCTTTGGTTAGGTTTGCCCGCGGTCTGTCAATTGTGTTTATCCTTTCAAAGAACCAACTTTTAGTAGCATTAATTTTTTCCCACACTTTCTTATTTTCCCTCTCATGAATCTCAGCCCTGATTTTTATTATTTCCTTTCTTTTGCTATTAGTAGGATTTTCATGTTGACTCTGCTCTAGTTGCTGTAAATTTTGTGCCAGCATATCAATCATAAGTCTCTCTTCCTTTTTCATGTGTGCATGTATTTCTATGAAACTTCCTTTGATAACTGCCTTTGTTGTGTCCCATAAGTTTTGGTACGTCGTACTCTCATTCTTCTTGGTTTCTACAAATTTCCTAATTTTATCTATGATCTGGGCCAGTACACACTCCTTTTGCAATAGAGAGCTATTCATCCTCCAAGTGTTTGCTCTAGTTTTCTTCATCTTCCTTTTTAAAAATTTCCAGCCTTATTGCAGTGGTCAGAGAAAGAGGACTGTATGTTATCAATGTGCTTAAATTTATGCAGATTCGCCTTATGGCCCAGCATGTGGTCTGTCTT
>NW_022104341.1:52932405-52953678 GCF_000313985.2 Echinops telfairi
CAATATACTGTGTAACAGCATAACTTTGTGTTCTTTCTTTGGCAAACCCTCTACTTTGAGTTTCCTTCCATTGGCTTCCTTCTAGCTTTTCTTCCTTACCTATTTATTCTGTAAGGTTTAGTTCAAAGTTGTGCGTGTGTGTGTGTGTGTGTGTGTGTGTGTGTGTTTCATTCTTGACTTCTTGACTGCCCTTAAGCCAATGTTATCTAGGGGCTGTTTTCCTTTTGTTGCCCTCTGCTTGGGGTTGTTCTAAGTGGCGGTCTCTTACTTATGTTTGGTGAATGCTGTTCTTCTGCCCATACTGGATCGGTGAGGATCTTTTGTAGGGTTGCTTTCTTCTAACACATTCTTTGAGTCTTTCCTTGTCTGGGAAGACTCTTACTTCTCCATCTACCTTGATAGATAATTTGGCTGGATAGAGTATTCTTGGGTCTGTGTTAGTTTCTTTCAATTTTGGGAATACGTTACTCCACTCTCTCCTCTTCTTCATAGTGTTAGCTGATCGACCTGAGCCTATTCTTATTTAGGAACTTTTATATGTGATTGCTTGTTTTTTCCTAGCTCCTCTCATGATTTTCTCCTTTTTCTCAAAGTTGGATAGTTTAACTAAGTTTGTGCCATAGTGATTCCTTGGGATTCAGTCTAGCTGGTGTTCTTTCATACTCCTGAATGGTTGCCTGGTTTTCATTCATTAAGCTGGGGATGTTTTCCTCCAAGAATTCTCTCACTATTGTTGCAGATGACATCTTTGTTGTGTCTTCCTCTGTTATTCCTTTGTTCTGATGTTGTTCCTCTTCATAGCATCAGACATAGCTCTTAGGTTTTCTCCCGCTTCTTTGATAATCTTGTTCAATTGTTGATCATGTTTATTAAAGTCTGCTTGGCTGTCCTCTAGGTCATTGGTGCGGTTCTCTGCCTACTCCAGTCAATTGGTGAAGTCCGTGAGTCTGCTACTAGTTTTTGTTATCTTGTCCCATAAGCTCTTGTATTTCCCTTTGGTATATGGACTCTATCAGTTCATCCTTTTTCTGTATTGTGTCCCTCATATCCTGTATGACTTCAAGCAGCATTATGAAAATTTATTTCTGTGGCAAAGCAATATCTGCTTCTTCTATGCACACAATTAGGTTCAGGACATCTTCTGCCATTGTCTTTTGTTTCTCATGTTTTTTTCATTGAAGTTGTTGGGGATGGTTGCTGTTTGCATTGCGTTGTTTTAGAGGAACCAGGTGCCATTACACTGGCTCTCTCTGGGAGACTCTTAGGAATGCTTCTTCAAGTTGCCTGCAAATAATTTCACTATGGAATTGGCTTACCACTTTATCTTTCTGTGACTTCATTCTTTCCCTAGTCACCCAGTGTTCTTTTATTTGGAAGGCAAGTTGGATGGTCCTTTCAGGGGATGCTGGTTGTGTTGCTTTGGACCCATGAAGATGGTGCTGTACCGTGTGATCTCACAAGAAGCCATGATGGTGTGGGCCATGGCAGCTTGGAGCACTGCAGAGGGTGTGTGGGGGGGATACCCTCTGCAATGGGAGTGCCACAGCAGGCTGTTGGGTTTCCTGCTTTGGTTCAGAACAGTGTGAATGGTGGGCGGAATTGCCCTTATCCTGTAGATTGCTGCAGAGGTTGGGCAGAGGTTCTCCCACAGCAGTGTGGAACATTAATGAATGTTGGCCAATTCCCTGAGGCTGTGTGAGGCATGACAGCAGGTGGGAGGAAGTTCTCTCAGTCATGTGGGACCACAAATGATGGATAGTAGCTCCCCCAGTCATGTATTCAGGATTTTCCACAAAGTAAGTGGGCGGGATTTCCCCAGTCACATGTTAAATCACTGCAGAGGGTCGGCGGACGGAATTTCCCTGGGAAGAAGTTGGGTGGGATATCCCCTGGTGGAGGGTGGGTGAGCTTTCCACAGCCTCAGGTTATGTTGCAGAGGATGGAGCTCTTCCAGCTGGTTGGAGCGCAGGCATAAATGTCCTCGGCTAAGGGGAGGGATCTGGAGGTTGGCAGTGGCATGTGAGAGAAAAGGAAAGAGAAAAATAAATATTAAATAAAAAACTAAGCCTGCTGAGACTGTGTGTGTGGGGGTGGGGGAAGGAGTAAAGAGAAGAGAGGGAAACAAAAGTAACAATATAGTGAGTCCAAATCCCTGACCATTGGGCTGGAGGTATTTAATCTCTGCCTCGAGGTGGTGGCAAACTGGCTGTATTGAGATAAAGCTCCTGTGCCATCCTCAAATGATCCGGGTTCTGGCTGAGACAGTGGCGGGGCTAAGGTCAAACCCTAGCCAGCCTCCACTGTGGTAAGCCAAAGCTCCCAGCTCCTCAAAACCTAGTGGATCTCTGCCTGCTTATACTTGTGACACTCCTCCTGCGACCGGGTCATGTGGAATTTCCTTCTTAGTAACTCTCCTGTGCTGATTTCTGCGGAGTCCCTCTGTGTTACTCAGTCACCATCTTCCCGGAAGGCATTTTCAGAGTTTTAAGGGCAGACTCTAATCCCAATTGATATTAATTTTATCTTTCATATTTCCCTCTTAGACTTGCTCTCTCATTTCCAAAATGGATCAAACTTCCAATTTCAATACACTTAAGGTTCTTTTGAGATTTAAATGAGTTAATGCATACAAATTTCATGTACTTATTGAGTAGAAAATATTTTAATTGTCATGTTATAGTTATAATAAAAAGGAAATCAACATGTCTTATGTAGGACCAAATATCATAGTCTCTGTTGCATTTCTTAATTATGCACATGCACGCACATGTATGTGTGTGTTTACAGCTATGTATAGATAGAAAAGCTATTTTTAGCTTACAAGTTATATAAAAATAACCCACAGACCAAATTTGGCCAACTTGTAATAGTTGCCAATTTTTTCCCCCATGATCATCTTTTAAAGGAATGAAAGCCATAACATTCCTATTAATAAATATCAATATTATATTGATAATATAAACCATGTTTATAAATGAGTGAAAATTAAAAGCAGATTTATTTTACCAAGACTTGTAGTCCAAAGGGTCATCTTAGATAAATTGTATTTATGAAAATAAATAATTTATACTCTTTAGATATACTTATTAAAAGCAATAAATTTAGTATTGCTATTGTTGTTAGTTGCTCTTGAGTCAGTTCTGCGTCAAAGCAACCTTATGTATAATAAAACAAAACATTGTCAGATCCTGCACCATCCTCACAATATGTTAGCATGGCTGTGTGAGTCTAAAAAGGAATTTCTGCACTAGTATTGGACATATGGGCTAATATTGAACTCATGGACTTGCTCTGTACTGGGGCTGAGATCTTCAGTTGCTCTTGTATATAATTATCTGTCTTATACACCTATGAGTCTCCCTAGATTTGTTTTTCTAGTCTACCTGGACTAACACAGATGTGATGGTCTACATTTGTAAGTATTTCAGGCTTGGAAACCCTGTGAGTTCTACTCTGTACTACAGGGTGCTTATGAGTTGCAATTGATGAATGGAAGCAGGTTGTGCTTGCTAATTGTATAGAATTCCACATAAAATACTAAATGTCTTTTCCCTGTATATTTCTTAGAATTACTTAGGAAAGACAGTTTGCTCCTAAAATTCTGGTAGGGAATTTTTTGGTAGTCATTTCTAGCCTTCTTTAGTTAAAGGGACCATATAAGGCAAGAAAAAGTTACTTAAAAAATGCTTCTAAACATGAGAGACAAAAAAAAATTGCTGTTTGGTAGCATCAAAGCTACTGAAGAAAGAAGAAATTAGATTAAATAGACTCTAATTAGGATTAAAACAGAAACTTGTTTAAATCAAAAACATCAACAAACGTTAGCTTTTATTTAAAATGTTATTGAAGAATTTTTTGTTCTCTTATTCACATGACTTCGTTAGTGCTGTATCCCCAATTTTCATAGAAAACAATAGAAACTCTACCTCTAACCTCTAGATTTGATCTTTATTACAATTTTTTAAAAAAAGAAACTGGAGCCCCTTGGGAAGTGTGACTGATTTTCTAATAAGCACAGTGGAACTCTGGATGAGAATAAAACATCTTATTGAAGTTTAAAAGCACAAAGTTTTAGTACTTGTTATTAGAACTCCAGTGCCATTTAGATGTTTATTACTGTGTCTGCATGAGTTTCAGTGTGTAGCGATAAATGTAGTGATAAAATAAAAGGAATGCTTGCCTACTCTATGAGTTCATTACTATATGAAAATAGTCTGAGCCTAGAGAAATCTAAAGGGCACTCTGATGATTATTGCCCGTAGCTGGCATAGGGAGTCAAAATTACTCTCCTTGTTATTTAAGTGACTTTAGTCTACTCTTGATGATCAAATAAGTGGACACTAGGATTTCTAGGAATCATCAGTAATTATTAATTACTGACAAATATCTCTCATGGATATGACCTGGCTCTTGTTACCACTGGCTGTAAGGTCTTTATTTTATCTTATTATTTTCTCTATCATTTTTAAATAGAAATGAAGGATAACCAGTGTTGGCAGCTAAGGTTGCCATTGTCAAACCTGATTTTCTTTCTTTTCTTTTTTTTATATAGAAATAATTTTATTAGGGGATCTTACAGCTCTTATAACTATCCATACATCAATTGTATCAAGCATATTTGTACATATGTTGCCATCATCATTTTGAAAACATTTCTTTCTGCTTGAGCCCTTGATATCAGCTCTTCTTTTTTTCCTTACTTTTCCCGCCTTTCCACCCTCATGAAACCCTGATATATTATTTTCATATCTTACACCATCCGCTGTCTCCCTTCACCCATGTTTCTGTTGTTCATATCCCTGCCAGGCATCAGTTATATGCCAATCATTGTAGTCTGTTCCCCCATTTCCCCATTCTGCCCCCCAACTTCCTCCTGGTATTGCTACTCACATTGCTGTTCCTAAGGGGTTTGTCTGACCTGGATTCCGTGTGTCGAGAGTTCTTATCTGTGCCAGTGTACATTCTCTGGTCCAGCTGGATTTGTAAGGTCGAACTGGGGTCATGATAGTGGTGGGGAGAAAGCAATAAAGAACCAGAGAAATGTTGTGTGTTCCCTCAGTGATATGTTACATCCTGGCTGGCTCATTCATTCCTTGTGACCCATCTTTGAGAGAATGCCCAATTGTCTACAAATGGGCTTTGAGTCTCCACTCTGACTGCCCTCATTTGCATTGATATACTTGTTTATTTTGGGTTTTCTGACGCCTGGTACCTGATCCCATCAACACCTCATGATCACATGGGCTGGTGTGCTTATTCCAAGTGGGTTTTGTTGCTTCCATGCTAGATGGCTGCTTCTTTAACTTCAAGCCTTTAAGACCCCACACACTATATCTTTTAATAGCTGGTGTATATTTTTTATTAGCCAGGTACAATCAGCTTTCTTCACGACTTTTGCTAATACACCCATTATGACTTTAGTGATCTTGTCGGGAAGGTGAACACCACAGAATGTCAGGTTATTAAACCAAAGTGTTCTTGTGTTTAGAGAGACCTTTAGTAGAGGCCCAATGTCTGTCAGCTATCTTAGTACCTAACATATGAATGTATGCACATTAGCCTCTTCCTTTCATTATAAATTAATATATTTAATATATACATGCCTATAGCTATACTTCTATAAATAGATTTTGCCTCCTACTTCTTTCCTCTCTTTCTTTTTACTTTCCTCCTATCCCACTATCATGTTCAACCTTCATTCCACAATCAGTACTCTCTTGGCTACATTGCACTTGATCAAACCCCACCAGATTCTATGCCCTCCTCACCATCGAGTTTAGATCTCTTGTTGTTCCTTTGTCCCTGGGTTTGTTGGTTCCCTGATCCCTTTCTCCCACCTCCTCCTCTCCCATGTCCCCTCCTGTGTTAAATGGATAGACACGAGAAAAAAGAAACCCCCCCTCAAAAAAAATAAGCCTTTAAATAGTTCTAGGTCTGTCTGCTGACCCTTATGAAGGTTTTCCAATTGGGCTGGTGAAGTGCCACACCATGCCCACCAATTCCAAAGTCTATTTTCAGGATTCACTGGGAACGCCATTGCTTTGCTCCTCTTGCTGCTCTGTTGTGCTCCCTTCCTGTTTTGCTCATGGGGTGGGGTGGGGGGCGGTGTCTGATGGGGCACAGTTCCCACACTGTGTCTCCAGTGCTGTGAGTCAGTGAGGGGGCATCGTGTCTCATGTTGGTGGGGCCAGACATAGGTCAACCTTGATTTTTATCCCTATTTGTAAAAGTTTTTCATAGTATGCATGCAAGTATAGATGGAAAAGAAATGAACAAAAAAAGAAAAGAAGGGGAAAGGAGAGGGTGCTAGAGAAATGAAAGGAATAAAGAAAAGAATACCATTATTTTCTCTCATAAACCTATCACCTGCTGCCTTATATTACAGCCATTTGAGCTCACATACAATAATTATCACTTTCACAGGTTAAAATTACCTTGAGGACATATCCTGAGTCTCATTTATTTCTGTATCTCATACAGCACTTACCCTAATGCTTAAATCACAGTAAGCCTTCAATAAATGCTTGTTGAAAAAATTAAATGAAGGAGTAAATTAAGTAGGTAAACTGATTAACTATATAAAATTGGATTCAATATTAAGCCACATAAATAAGGACACAACATTTTGATTTCCAAATTTCACTTTGCTTGTCAGCCACCAAAATCAAGTTAGTATTACTACTCTATTGTAAACATACTTTTATGATAGACTTATCATATTAGCATCTTCCTCTTATGATGGCAAACACATAGCAAACTGCCTTACTCTGTTTAAGGTAATACATTTGTGTTTCAGAGATAATAACACTTTGCTGATAATAAATCAACTCTTATTAGGAGACTGGTACTCAGTGTTATTTATTTTTACTTCCAGATTAAAAGGGCAGCCCTGCAGACATATTCCACATGGTGTGACTATCAAAATGGATTAGAAATGTGTTTTATTTATACTCTTATCATCAAGATACTGATACGACTAAATGCTGTCTATTGATGATAAAATCAGCTTGGTATAGTTTAGTGCTGTCTGGTATAGCTTAGTGCTGTGTTTATCGTAATTTTTAACTCAACTAAGAGTTTTTAAAGTAGTTAAACAGAAGTGGCAATATCCTCAAAACAAGAAGAATATAGATGTAGATATAGATGATATAGAGATAGAGATATATACTTGCTGTTATTATCCACTTTCTTAGTTTAACTTACGTCAGCAAACAAACCACATTTCAACATTGTAAGCAATGTATCTAATTTTGATTCTGGGTGCCCAGTACCGATACTGGGTTGGTGATATTTTCAACCTTAGTTATTCTCATGATTGCCTTCAAGTCCAAGTATATGCTAAGGTTCTGGGCCCTTATTCAAGACTCAAAAACGAGAACAACAATTATTGTGCATCTATCCATTATGACAACAATTGAATTTTGATGAAGCCCTTGAGATCTCATTAGATGCACCCCTGTGCCATTGCCCTGCCATGTTAGGGTGTGGTTTTCTTTAACAACGCTAAGACTTGAATCCTGGGATCTAATCTACCCAGTTCACCACAGAGATATTTCCCCTGAAGTACTGCCATATCCCTAAAGAACTTCCAGTAGGAATGTGAAAGTCCACTCTGCTGTAGAACTAACAGGCCACTCTCCCCCAACCCCACCCCCTTGTGTCTCTCCAGGATTTTCACTGTGGTTTCAATTGTCTCCCCTCAAATTGTATTATACTCAGTGGGGGGCAAGAAGAAGCTAAGAATCACTGCTAAAAATCTTTCCTATGACAAAAAAGTACAGCAGCTATTATTTACTTGGTTGGAGGATCTTTTTTTTAATATGGAGAGTGGGGATTTAAGGAGAAAAAAATCTCACAACATCAAAAAATTCAAATAATATCTTTGAAAAGTTAGAAAGGTATCTGTCAAGGACTTATCTTCTAAGAAGCATCTCTTTTGAAAGCTACAAAATGTACAATTTTTCAACAACAAAAAAAATGTGTATGGTTAAATAGGCAGATATATACACTCACATGTATAGCAAAGTATGCATATAATACATGTGTACATGTATAGAAATATCCGTTGTTATGTTGTTTTGTGCCATCTAGCCTGTTCAAACCCATAACACCCTCTAGACAAGAGGACAAAACACTGCATGGTCCTGCACCGGTCTCTCAATTGTTCCTCTGCTTGAGCTCATTGTTGCAGCCACGATTTCAATCCACCTGGTAGAGGGTCTTCCTTTTGTGAACTGCTCCTCTATTTTACAAAGCTATGACATCTTTCTCCAGGGACTGGCCTTTCCTGAAAACACATCCACAGGACACGAAAAGAAGTCTCAACATCGTTGCCTCTAAGGAGCATGTTGGCTATACTTCTTCCAAGACAGATTTGTTTGTTCTTTTGGCAGTTCATGTTACTTTCAATATTCTTCTCTAGCACCACAATTCAAAGACACTAATTCTTGTTTGGTCTTTCATATTCAATAACCAACTTTCACGTGTATATGAGGTTATTGGGGAAAAAACATGTTTTAGGTCAGGTGCACCCTAGTCCTCAAAGTAACATCATTGCTTTTCAATGCTGTGAAACAGTCGTGTACAGCAGATTTACCTGATGCAATGTTTATTTTGATCTCCTGACTTCTAGTTCCATGAGCATTGATTGTGGAGCCAAGCAAGAGGAAATCCTTGCCAACTTCAATCTTTTCTCCATGTAGCATGATGTTACCTGGTGATCCAGATGTAAGGATTTGAGTCTACAATCCTTGATCTTTTTCAGCAAATACTTCAAGTCCTCTTCACTTTCCGCAAGCAAGGTCATGCCATCTGCGTATCACTGCTAGTTAACAATCTTTTCACCGATCCCGATTTTCTGCTCTTTTTGTATAGTCCAACTTTCCTGATTATTTGCTCAACATACTGATAAAGTGTGGCAAGAGGATACAAACCTGATACACATTTCCTGATTTTAAACCTTACAATATTCCCTGTGTTCTGTTCACCCAACTGCTCCTTGATCTGTACAAGAACACAATTAGGTGTGCTGGAATTTCAATTTTTCTCATAGTTTGTAATGATCCACACAGTCTAATGCCGTGACATCATAGTCAATAAAACACATGCAAATGCCTTTTTCTTAATTGAGTCAAGAGCCAGCTGACATCAGCGATCATCTCTTTGTTCCACATCCTCTTTTCCTCTTCTGAATCATTCTTGAACTTCTGATAAACTCTGTAAATGTACTGCTACAACCATTGTTAGATGATCTTCAGCAAAATTTTGCTGGCATGTGATATCATTGCTATTATTCTATAATTTAAGCATTCCATTGGGTCACCTTTCTTTGGAATGTATACAAATATGAATCTCTTCCAGTCAATTGTCCAACTAGTTGTCTTCCACATTTCCTGGCCTAGTGAGTGCTTCCAGTGCTTCATCAGCTTCTTGAAGCATTTCAGTTGGTATTCCATCAATTCCTGGAGGTTTGGTTTGGGGTAATGCTTTCAGTGCAGCTTGAACTTCTTCCTTCAGTACCATTGGTTCTTGCTCATATGCTACTTCTTGAAATATCTGAGTGTGTAGTGACTCTGTGCCTTCTTTACATCTTCTTTTGATGTGTACTGCATCATTCAATATTGTGCCCTTTGAATCTTTCAATATTGAAACTTCAGGCTTAAAGTTTTCCTTGAGTTCTTTCAGTTTAAGATATGCTGAGTATGCACTTTCCTTCTGGTTTTCTAACTCTAGGTGTTTGCACATTTCATTATAAGACTTTCCTTTGTCTTCTAGAGGTGCCCTTTGAAATTTTCTATTCGGCTCTTCAGCTTCATCACTTCTTCCATGTGCCTTAGCTACTCTACGATTAGAAGGAAGTTTCAGAGTTTCTTCTCTCATCCAGTTTGATTTTAGGAGGGACTCTGAAACTTGTTCTTAGTCTTCTGGTAGATAGGATTATACATGAAGAAAGCCAAAGGTCATTGCAAAGAAAGTAAATAGACTTCCACTTTGATCTTTTCTTTGTTTCCTGTCTTTTTAATGACCTTTGCTTTCTTCATGTGTGACTCTCCTGGTGTCATGCCACAGCTCATCGTGCCACCTGTTATTAGTGTTCAACCAGCAAATTGGATCTTCAGACGTCACAGAATTCAGATGGGTCGACTCGGGTCCTATTGAGGTTCTCCTGAACTTGTCTTTATTTTCTTCAGCTTCAATCTGAACTTGCACATGGAGAAATCCATAGTCGGTCCCTGTTGTTGTTGCTGTTGTTGGATGCCATCGAGTCAGCTGCATAGCAACCATATGTATTACAGCAGGCAACCTTGTGGGGGCCTGTGGCAAATTCACAATTATTTCTAGGCCTGAACCCACTGTTGTAGGCACTGTTAATCTGTCTCGTCGAGAGCCTTCCTCTTTTGGCAGCCCCTTCACTTTACTAAACATAATGTCCTTTTCCAAGGACTGGTCTCTGCTGACACTATGTCCAAAGTATGTAAGATGGAATCTTGCAGTCCTTGCTTCTCAGGGGCACTCTGGACTTCCATCTTCCAACACAGATTAGTTTGCCCCTTTAGCAGCCCATGGTACTTCCAAAATTCATCTCCAGCATGACCTCTCTAGTTGCTGATATTGAACTCCTCCCCATCTCTGCCCACAGATTTAGGCAAATGTATTTCTGTGTATTCCATCTGGAGAAGTTCACCTGTATGGTCATTTTGGATGTTGTTGATAAAGGGTATTTGTGATGAATAAATCGTTGGTCTTGCAGAATTCTATCATGCAAGCTCCATCTTCTGTGGCATGTGCATATACATGTATGTGTGTTTATGCAAAAGTAAGTCAAAAGTATTGCTACAAAATCTTAGAATGTTTAAACAAAAGTATTAAAATATGAAGCAATCATCTCTCCTGATTCTTTATGTTGGACTGTATCCTTAAGAAGGCAATATTGCCATCTCTTTAAACCTCCCCCTGAGCATTCGGCAGTCTCCTTCAGTCTTCATTTGCACCACATCAAGAGAATGCCCACTATATGGTCACCCTGTTCACCATATATTTACTATTTTCATGCTCCCTTTGATTTTTTATGACATGTGTTAGCCTGGCAGGCATGGTTCTGTTACCGTGATTGAATTTTATACAAAGTTTTGCTCTATCCCCAGCCCTCACTGTTTATGTAAATAGTGTCCATTTAAACTTTTAATCTCTACAAGTCAAAAATTTATGTATAGTGGTCTAAAAAGCAAGCCTATGCATGTGTAATTTTCTTTTGTCAGCAGAATTCTAAGTGGTGTATCACTGACTTAACTAGTGATCATATCAACGCAATTAATGTATGCCCCATGAAGATGATTTATAATGTTACCCAATAAAATGATAATTCTGTCTCTAAAATGAATGAGTGACACAGATAAATCACAGGTATATGAATGGACATTGGGCTCACACTTAACTCTAAACCTAATATATGAACAATTAGTTCTTATAATAACTCTACTCAATATTCACCATCATGAGGACATCACTGAAGATATGGGTCCTATAGCAAAGTGTGGTGAAGAAATCAGAAGTCTGACATAAGAATAGTGCCTGAGGTCTTACAGGTTTGTCTCAAAACAAGTAGCCATCTAAGTGAGGTGTCAACTAAGTCCACAAGCAAGGGCACCAACCTAAGTGATCCACAGATTATAAGTAATAAACTCCAAATTCAGAGGAAGAAATGGTATCAGAGCTAAATTCTAACACCCGGTTTGCAGAAAGCTACTAGTGTTAGTTTTCAGTGACCACTTCTTCCAAAATGGGCAACCAATTCATTTTTTATGGTCAGTTCTTCGTCCGGAAGCTCAACTGGAACCGTTCACTCTGGCATTTGAAATGCTAGGGATATGACTTCCAGCACCACAGCAACATACAAAGCACCACAGTATGACAAACTACCAGACAAACTGTAAGTAATCAAAATCAAATGCAACACACAAAGATCGATATCCTAGGTGTTTGTGAGCTGAAATGAATTGCTATGGGCCATTCTGAAGCAAAGAGAATTATATAACTTACTGTGCTGGGAATGAAACACTAAAAAGAAATGGTGTGACATTCGTTGTCAAAAAGATATTTCAAGATGTATCTTGAAGTACAATGCAGACGGCGATAAGACAATAATGACCCACGATTAAGCCAAATCCAATCAATACATCCAGTATTCAAATTTATGAACCAATCTCGAAAGTCAGTGATGAAGAATTTTAAGAATTCTACCAACATCTTCATTCTGAAATTGATCCACATCCAATCAGGATGCAGGAGTAGTTGTTGATTTTGTACTGCAAATGTGGGGACCAAGTGGGAAGGAGCCGTAGTTGTAAAACATGGTCGTGGTGCTGGCAATGGAAGCAGAGATCACCGAAGAAAATTTTGCAAGACCAGCGACTTGTTTCTAGCAAATAACTTTTTCAACAACACAGAACGCAACTGTGCCCCTGGACTCTCCAGAGGAGATGTGTAAACATGAGAAGATGGAGAAAGGAGCTTGCGATCAGCAGCTAAAACACGACAGGAACGGCTGTAGAACAGACGCCGGCGGCTCATGTGTAAGTGCAGGTTGGAGCTGAAGAACACGGAGACAAGTGCAGGAGAATCTAACTATGACCTGAGTCTCCCCCATCTGAATATTTTTGTATCAAAATTTGTCCGTGGCAATCCTAGAAGACATTTACCATAACCTTCTGGGAAGACCTTTCTGCTTTCAGTTCAACTGGCCGAATAGATTCCTCTGATGTAAGTCTCTTCTCAGCTGAAGGAAAACGAAGAGGAGGAAGCCAAAGACTCTACGAAGCCAGTCTGTGAAATTAATCGACCACATAAGCCAAGGTCTCATTGATCCTGACACCCAAAGAACTTATCAAAAATTATGAAAAGAAGTTATTAAATGGATACATAATATGCTGCGTAAACTTTCAAAAATGCACTAAAAGAGTAGTTGATAAAAATTAAAATAAATACCTGGATTTTAAGGATTTCATGGCCTATCAAATGGCCTACCTTCTTTAACCTCCATTGTCCATTATCAACATGCTAATTAAAGTGCAGTTCTCTTCTTTCCACTACTTTCTTTTTCTAGCTAAGACAGCATTCTGATGAAATAAAGTAGGCTACTGATGAATTTATGACATCCAGGAAGGGGCTTCATGTCCACACACAGGTGTTCATTCTTACCATGATGACTTTGACACTGCCAGTAGAAAGCTAATTCATTGGATTACGACTTAACCTATAGCGTAGGTTCCCAAATTTATTTGACCGCCTTTCCATAGAAGAAATTACTTATTGGTAATTAATTTTTTATACTTTAACTGATAATCCAGGATAAAGTGTAGGTATCTGCTTTAGCAGCCATTCTAAGTGAATCCAGTGCTCTCCATACCGCAGTATCACCCACTTTGGGAAACACTTGTCTAGGGTCCAAAATTTACTGTGTAAATTCAATAGTTCATTGAACACATGCTTTTTGATGATCTCATATATTGCAGTTACTGTTCTAGGTACAAGACATACCATATGTAAGTGAACATATTAACCCTTACATGAAGTTTACACCTTATTCATGAAGAGACACAAGAGAAAACTTATTTCTAAAATGATTATTCAGTTACAATTATAAAACCTAGAAAGAGGAAATGGAGGTACTTATAATAGTATGTAACAGGGGAAATTTTCTAAGGAAAACAGTTTGAAATGTTACAGTTAAGAGAAAAGGAGGGGGAAAGGGGTATAAAGCAGAGAAAATGGCATGGTTTAGGCCTAGAAAATAGAGAATGTAGTTTCAAATGAAAACAACATAAACCTGAAGGGTTCTCTGTGGTTGATGGGAGAGTGCCTTCTAGGGAGACCCTAACGCAAAGTGAGGCTAGATTCTGCAGAACCCTGTAAACCGGAACAAATCATATGGTCTTTGTCATAGAAATCTGAAGTGTTTTTAACAGACGATGATTGATTTTCTGTTGATGAATTCTGGCTGCTGTGTAGAAAATGAATGAGAAGGAGGCAAAGCTTGAATATGTAAAACATTACACCATAAAAATCAGCTATTAGTATCATCTCTCAAATTCTTTCCAACTAGCTGTTGATACACGTAAGAAGGTGAAAATTAAAGCCCTCAGATTATGGTCTCTCATAGATCCATATACTCTCTGAATTGTGACCATCTCTAAACACCCATCCTGTTCTTTTTTTATGGCCTTTTCCCTAAAATAAAGACTCTACCTTTCAGGCCAATTCCATTGCCAAGCTACCAATTTAAATCATGAGGATCATAAACCTTAACACCCTTGATACTTAATCAGATCTCACACTTAACATGGCTGTAGACTAGAGACCTGACCCAAGTGATAGCCTAGCAGATTAGACACTGCCCTTCAAAAACTTCAGTGACCATGAATTAATTATTAAGACTCTCTCTATGGTTTCCTTGCCTTTCTCAACGGCACTCCCTTATTAAAGGACACTATCATTTCTTACGTGAGTTAACCCAATAATCCACTGACGGAGATCCCTTTCATGTCTCTGACTCATCCAATGCTTCCATCCACACGGTGGCAAGCGAGAGCTCTTTAACACAAAACTGTATCATATCACTCCTCTACTTTGATTTTCTCACTTTTCTTGTAGGCAAACTTCAAGCTCCCTGCAGGTCTGCCACTCAAGGTCCTTTGTAACTGGTTCCTACTTACTTTCTGCAGCCTTGTCTCACACACCCTCTCCCTTACATGGTTTTTGCTTTTTCCCTCCTGAACATCTTCAAGAAGTGGATTAGGATTTACACCAGCTGGAGAGCACGCACCTTTGCAGCACCTTAGAAATGTTGAGTGTGTTATCTCGGGTTGTGCACTCCGTGTTTCTGGCAAAATTTAAACTAGAATCGCTCCTGGAAAAGAAGTCAGGGCCATCAAATACAAATAAAAATATTCTTCTTATCAAGACATTCACTTCTTAAGTATTTCTGCAAAAACACATTTAGAGTAACAGCTGAAAGTTGGCAGTAGCTACTTTTCCAAAACAATAATACGTAGCACAAGGCTTTTATCAAGGATGAGTTATTATCTAAATGATGCATTTGCAATACAATCTCAAGAAATTCTCTAGTCCAAAGTACACACAAATTAAAAAGAAGAAAATGGAGAACATTTACCTGCATAATTTTATAATACAGAATCTACTTTGATCCAGCTGAAGTGGATTGCTAAGTGGACGTGTTTTGCTTATAATTTTTCTTAATAGAAAAATTAATTTCTCCCTGGACCCAATAAATCACGTTTAATAAATAATTTTTAAATATCCATCTAAAATATGTTAAAAAAATTTTGACTGTCCAATGGACCTTGATTCTAAGCATGTTTTATCAGCTCCTATTCTTCTCACAGGCTGTTTCCGCCTTTCAAACAATTTTCTTGCCCTCAAAATACTGCCTATTCTGCTTAAGCACTTCTTTAAGGTGGCCTTCTGTTACCTATGAAGTCACTGGATGTGCAAAGGATAATAATGAAAGTAAAGGTAATAATTAATAATTAAACACAATCATATATATATATGCAAATAACGTATCTGTCTGCAATGATTTCCTTTTTAAAAACAGTTTTAACAGTTTTGTTGATATACATTTCACACATACAATGGAATGTATTTCAGTGGTTTGAACATATTAAAAGAGGTGTGCAATCATCACCGCAGTCAAATTTAGAACATTTTCTTCTATCTTGTACTCGTTATTTTTAGCTCCCCATTTTCCTCCAGCTTCCCCTGCTGTAAACCTTAGCCTATTAATCCAGTTACTGCCTCTGTTGGTTTAGCCATCCTGGATATCATCTACAGAAAGGGATACGAAAACAAGAAGGGAAAAAGAAAAACAGCAATTGTAAGGAAAGCAGAAAACAATAGATTCTAATAGAGCTAACAACCTAACTTCAACTGCATTAATCCACTTTCTAATGTGCTCTGTTTGATAGCAAAGCTATTCACATCTCTGGCCAATGATTATAAGGGACTCATTAAAATATTATTCCATATAGGAATAGGGATCTTGCAAAGGGATTTTGGGCTTTCATTGTTATCCATAGCCTTCTGCAAACTCGGTGCTAAGAATGTATGCTATAATACTGTTCCCTCTTCCAGTCTTATATTTTATTTACAATCTTTGGATCACACAGGCTGGTGTGCTTCCTCAATATAGACTTAACTTGTACCTCAGTTAGACGGCTTCTTGTGTTAAGACAAGTCTTCAAGTCCCCAGACGCTATTCTCTCTGATGGTCAGGCACCATCTGATTGCTTCACCATACTTTGCTATAGCACTCATATCTTAAGTGATCTCTTTGTGAGGACAAGTATCAAGTAGGGTCACATAAGAATGAATTGTTTTTATATGAGGGTTAAGATTAAATTCGAGCTCAAAATTAATTCACATGTCTATGATTTATATATGATCCTGGTCCATTTTTCAGACATCATTATCCTTTTATTGGGGAACATTAAAAATCATCCTCATGGGGCATACTATACTTCTAATGATAGTATCATCAATTTAGCCAATGTTATGGAATTGAAAATACTGTTTATAGAAGGCACATATTTTTCTTGCTGTTGTGGCTTGTGTGTGGCTGTGACATTGGAAACTATGTCACTGCTATTTCAAATGCCAGGAGGGTCACCCAAAGTGAGCAGGTTTCAGCAGAGCTTCCAGACTAAGAACAGACAGGAGGAAGGACACGTGCCCCACTTCAGAGGAAGAAGCCGCTGAAAACATTATGCATAGGTCAAAGCATTTTCCAAACTGAAAGCCCAAACAAAGGAAGCAGAACATTGTTGGAGACACTGGCAGCAGGGAGGACACTCAGGTCAGAGGGCACTGGAAATGTGACTTAAGAGGAGCTGATTTCCTGAAGCAGAGTTGAGCATGGTGACGTGAGTCAGGAAAAGCCTGTGGAAGTGGAGTCTTTGGGATCTTCATTCATTGTTGGGGCACACTCAAGGCAAAGAGAAACAGCTGCAAAGATCTTCTCATGATTGGAACTTGGAATGTGTTAAGTATGAATTGAGGAAAATTGGAAGTAGTCAAAAACGAAATGGAAAGCAGGAAGATTGATATCCTAGGCATTAGGGAGCTGAAATGGATGAGTATTGGCCATTTTGAATCAGAAAATCATATGATTTATTATGTTGGGAATGAATCAATCAAGAGGAATTGCATGACATTCATTGTCAGAAAAGATCTTGTTAAATGCATCATGGATTACAATGCTGTGATTGGATTATACCTATCTGCCTTCATGGAAATTTGATCAAGGCAAAAATTATTCAAATTTTTTCATGAACCACAAAAGATAGTGCTGAAAAAAATGAAGAAATCTACCCACAACTTCTGTTGGAATTTTATCAAACATATGATTAAGATGCATTGATAATTGTTTGTGGTTGGAATGCAAAAGTTGGGGGCAAAAAGAGGATGAACAGTAGTTGGAAAATATGGACTTGGTTGTAGATATGAAGGTGGAGATCATATGATAGAATATTGCAAAATGAACTACTTGTTCATAGCAAATCCCTTTTTTCAACAAAACAAAAGTCAACTCTCCACATGGATTTCCTCAGATACAAATGATTACATCCATGGGAAGACACAGTGAAGAAGTTCTATATCAGCAGCTAAAACCAAACTATGGTCCAACTATGGAACAGACCATCCAATTGCTCATATATAAATTGAGGATAAAGCTGCAGAAAGTGAAAACAAGTCCACAGGAACCAAAATATGACCTGAATTTTGAGAAAAAACCACCTGAATTTTGAGAATAAACCAAGAACAAATGTAACTCATTGAACCCTAATTACAGAAGACCGATGAGCTGTGTGGGAAAACATCAAGACCACCATTCATAAAGAATGCAAAAGGTCATTTAAAAACAGGAAAGAAAGAAAAAAATCTAAGTGTATATCAGAAGAGACTCTGAAACTTGCAATTACTCATACAGCAACTGAAACAAATGGAAGAAAGGACAAAGTCCAGTAGCTGAATAGTACATTTAAAGGAGACTTTGAGAAGCCAAGGCCATGTATTATAACTCAATGTGCAAGGACCCAGACTTAGAAAACTGACAGGGAAGAACAGCTCAGCATATCTGAACGTGAAAGAACTCAAGAGAAAATTCAAGCCTCAAATTGAAATTTTGAAAGATTCTGTAGGCAAAATGTTGACGGTTGCAGGAAGCATCTGGAGCCAATGGAAGGGATACACAGAGTCAGTCCTGAAAGTACTAGTCCACGGTCTACCATTTCAGGAGGTAACATGTGAGCAAGAACCAGTGGTGCTCAAGGAAGAAATTCAAGCTGCACTGACTGCATTAGCCAAAAAAAAAGCTCCAGGAATTGATGGAATAACCATTGAAATGATTCAGAAAGATGAAGAAGCTTTGGAAGCACTCATTGGTCTATGCCAGGAAATTTGGAAGACAGCTACCTGGCCAACTGAATGGGAGAGATCCATAGTTGTACCCATTCCAAAGAATGGTGATTCAAGAGAATGTTCAAACTATAGAATAATAGCCTTGATATTGCACAAACGTAAAATTTTGCTTAAGATCATCCAACTGTGGTTGCAGCAACACATTGACAGGGAGCTGCCAGAAGCGCAGGCCAGATTCAGAAGAGGAAATGTGATATTTTTGCTGATGTCAAAGGTTTCTTGACTCAAAGCAGTGAATACCAGAACGATGTTTACTTGTGTTTCATTGACTATGCCAAGGCATTCAGCCGTGTAGACCATAATAATTGTGGATAACCTGGAGATGAATAGATTTCAGAAACATTTCATCATGCTCATTTGGAACTTCTCCATGGATCAAGAGGCAGTTGTGTGATCAGAACAAGGGTATACTACATTGTTTAAAATCAGGAAAGGTGTGCATCAGGGGTGTATCTGCTCACCATTCTTGTTCAAGCTATAGGCTGAGAAAATCATCAGAGAAGCTGGATTATATGAAGAAGTGTGGAGGAAGGCTTATGAACAACCTGATGACACAAACTTGCTTGCTGAAAGTGAGAAGGAATTGAAACATGTGCTGATGAAGGATTTCAGCATTTGATATGGATAACAACTCACTGTAAAGAAGACCCAAACCCTCACAACTGGACCAATAGGAAACATCATGATGAATAGAGAAAATTTTGGAGTTGCCAAGGGCTTTGTATTGCTTGGATCCACAATCAATGCTCATGAGAGCAGGAGCAATCAAGAGATCCAAAGGTGTGTTGCATTAGGTAAATCTGCTGCAGAAGAGTTCTTTAGACTTTTTAAAAGCGAGGATATTCCTTTGAGGACTAAGGTGTCCCTGACCTCAGCCATGGTATGTATTTTCCATTGCCTCACATGCATGTGAAAGTTAGACATGGAATAAGCAAGACTGAAGAAGAATCCATGCATTTGAATTATGGTGCTGAAGAAAAATAATGAAAGTAGCATCGACTGCTAAAATGACAAACAGATCTGTCTTGGGGGAAATTCGGCCGAGAGCTCCTTACATGGAAAAGATGGCAAGTCTTCATCTTACATGCTTTGGACATTGTCAGGAGAGACGGGTCCTGGAGAAGGACATCGTGCTTGGTAAAGTGGAGGGGTGTGGGAGTCTGCACATGTGGGAGTCTGCACGTCCCTCAGCCCATGGCCTGCGCCGTCCGCTGTCTTTAAGCTTCCCATTCCCGGTTGTTCCCTGGCCTATTGTCCTGCCTGAGTTTGGCCTTTGTGATGATTGGTGCTCGGTGGCAGGCAGCCGCCATGCTCATTGGACACCTCCACCAGGCATCCAAGTGCACCTCATTTACATGTGGACCATCCAAGTGCACCTCATTTACATGCGGACCTGTTTGAGGACTGATACCTGCCATTTCTTCCATATTGTAGCTGCATGATTATTGGATACTATTCGTTACACTTTATTAGCATATGATGTAATGTTACTCACCCACCATTGGGTATTCGTTACACTTTATTAGCATATGATGTAATGTTATCCACCCACCATTGGGTATTCTTTACACTTTATTAGCATATGATGTAATGTTACCCGCCCACCATTGAGTATTTAAGCCTCTGCCTTCTGCTCAATAAAACGAGACTTGTTCAGACTCCTGTCTTGCCTCCATATCTCGCATCTCTTGCCCCTCTTCATTGCCAGTCCCTTTTTCAGGTATCCAGAGGAAGGCCCTCAATGAGACAGAATTACTCAGTGCCTGCAGCAATGGGCTTGGGCGTGGGAATGATTCTGAGGATGGAGCGGAACCCTTGGGGGCTTCATTCCATTGTGCATAGAGTGGCCATTGTTCAGAAACAACTCTATGGCACCTAACAAGCTAAAAACACGTGGATCGTGAGCATTAGGCAGGTACGCCACCTCCTTGCTTGCACAACTACTATAGAAGGTTACATGGCCTGAAAAGAGATGCCTGTCTTTGGCTTGGTGTTTACCCTTAAAGTAATTGTTTCATATAACGTCCATCCTTTTGTGATTGACTCATTTTGCTCAGTATGTAGCTTTCCAGGTTCATCCATGTCATGAGGTATTTCTTGATTCCATTACTGTTCTTTATGGTTGGATGCATAGCTTTCCTTTGTGAGTATGTACCAGTTGCTTTATCCATTCTTCTACTAATGGACATTGGGGCTGTTTCCAGCATCTTGCTATTGTGAGCTGTGATGCAACGAACACCTGTTCATGTTCTGTCTCCTCCTTCTTCCAAGTATATACAAAGGTATTGCTGAGTCATATGAGATTTCTATTCCTACTTGTTTCAGGTAGCACAATTTGGCTTTTTACAATGGTCGTACGTGTTAGAATGATTTTCTTCTTGAACTTTCACAGCATATTTTATTGAAGTGACATTGAAAAAAATTAAAAAGTTAATGCATTTGGCTACTAACAGAAAAATTGAGGATTCAAATCCCCCCAAAGTTACCTCAGGAAAAGGCTTGCTGATCTATTTTCAAAAAATCAGCCATGTGAAATCATATACATCATAGTTATATTTTGATACATATGGGGTCTCTATGAGCCAAAAAAAAAATAGCACTGGTTTTGTAATACAGCCTATGAGGGTAAATGAAAAAGTTATTTCTGTTAGAGTTTATACCTGCTCAGGTTTATTTGAAACAAAACGTAGGTGTAGGAAGGGGGAATTGATCACAGAGAACTACATATAACCTCCTCCTCTCTGGGGGATGGGCAACAGAGGGGTAGGTGAAGGGAGA
>NW_022104341.1:52954381-52995011 GCF_000313985.2 Echinops telfairi
CACACTAGTTTGTGTGACCATGAGGTGTCAGAGGGATCAGGTATCAGGCATTAAAGAACAAAAAATCATATCATTGTGAATGAGGGGGAGTGCAGATTGGGGAGCCAAAGCCCTTCTGTAGACAACTGGACATCCCCTTACATAAGGGTTGTGGGGAGGAGACCAGCCAGTCAGGGTGCAGTGTAGCAACGATGAAACATACACCTTTCCCCTAGTTCTTGAATGCTTCCTCCCCGCCCCCCACTATCATGATCTCAGTTCTACCTTACAAATATGGCTAGACCAGAGGATGTGCACTGGTACAGATAGGAACCCGAAACCCAGAGAATCCAGGATAGATGATCCCTTCAGCACCAGTGGCGAGAGGGGTGATACCAGGAGAGTGGAGGGAAGGTGGAATAGAAAGGGGGAACAGATTATAAGGATCTACATATAACTTCCTCCCTGGGGGACAGACAACAGGAAAGTGGGTGAAGGGAGATATCGGACAGTGTAAGATATGACAAAATAATAATAATTTATAAGTTATGAAGGGTTCATGAGGGAGAGGGGAGGGGGAAATTGGGAGGGAGGGAAAAATGAGGAGCTTATACCAAGGGCTCAAGTAGAAAGCAAATGTTTTGAGAATAATGATGGCAACAAATGCACAAATGTACTTGACACATGATGGACGGATAGATGGCTTTTGATGAGTTGTATGAGCCCCCAATAAAATGATTTTAAACAGAAAAAAAGAAGCATACAGTTTGGGCCATAGAAAAAAACTATTTAGAGGTCATAACTAGTATTATATTTTTTAATAAAATTCGTAACATTAATATCTTCTCAAAGCCTTGAAGCTTTGCAATAACTTTACTAGACTGCTGCCACACATAGATGAAGCATGTGCTTTAAGGAAAACCAGGAAGACCTGGAAGATGAGTCAAGATAGGGAAGACCATTGAATGAAGGAACTGTAAACGAAGTCCAGAATGTGGTGGGAAAAGGCTGCAATTCCTGTTGTGGCAACTGCTGGATTGAGATCTCATATGATTGGCCTTGTTTAAATTTAAGTGAACCATTGGCCTCAGTAAGCTTTGGCTTAATGAGTGCTAACAGAGTTGTACAGTTTGACTACACAGGAGCTGATCTTTCCATTTGTCTTTTAAGCAAGATATAATCTTATAAAAACAATTTCATGCAAATAATTGCAAATGAGGACAGGCATTGGCTTTACCAATACCATCTAAAAGAGCAAGGTTCAATCAAAGCAGTGGCTTTTGAGGGTGTTTTGCTGAGTCAGCTAAATTCAAGACAGATTGGTCAGCCCAGAAGGTTATGGCAACTGTTTTTGAGATCAAAAAGGCATACTATCATTAGATTTTATCAAAGGACACAGGGCAGTCATGGGAACTTCTTATGAAAAAGAATTAGGAAATTGAAAACTACTTTGGGAGAGAAAACGGCTATGAAATTTGCACCGAAGAATTCTGTTGAGAAATTTAGCCAATTAAACTTACTGCCCTGATTATTACCCCTTCAGATTTTTGGTGTGATTCTCAAAACTCAAAGAACATTGCAAAGTAACATAATTGGAGTCACTCTAGTATACCAAAACTGCTGTTTAGACATGGCTTCAATCAGAGAGCACCGGGATCTCCAGGAAGGATTAGAGATGAAAGCACTGCCTTCAGAAGGGTAGAGACCTTCAGAAGAGCATAGATTTATCAGTAAACAATAGCTTTGCATTTTGATAGATTCCTTAATAAAGGTTTCTATGATTTTGTAGCAATATTTTAACTTACTTTCCTATCTCTCTTAAACTTCTCTAATTATTTTATTTTGTATCTGTTCTATTTTTGTTGTGTATCTACTTTTGTAGACCTTCAGCTTATGAAGCAAGATGTTTTGCCTTAGTTGTGTTAACTTATGTATCACAGGCACCTAGATCAGTGCCTAGAGTGTAGAAGGTTCTCAATATGTATTGAATAAATAAATGCTTCATGTGAGAGCTCTTTAACTGCTTGCCTAAACTGCCCCTGCTACCGCCTCATGGTCTCTAATAATCATACTTGAAACTGTCTTTGAGCTGATTTAATACTGTATCCAGTACCCAGCTCAGCAGCTGTAGGTGCTGTTGCACATGCCCAGACACATGACACATTTTGACTGTGGGCAAAGAAAAAGCAAATGCTAAGACATGGCACACCATGAATTTTCTGTTTGATAACTTTGTTTATGAGGAATCCTCCTAACAATCTCCAGTTGTCATTGGGCCGGGCAAAACAATTGGATTGGGGAAATCCAGGTCTGCATTTCCCAATGGCTGGAACTAGTGTGTTTCCAGTGAAGTCAAGCCATGGAGATGTCAGCCTGGGGGTTGTGCTGCGAAGAAATTATTTGATGTACTGTGAAATAAACAAAGATTTCTCCTGGCTGACACAACCACTCAGAGTTTCAGTAAGTTCTTACAGTGTGCCACGCCTTATGTTTCCTTTACAGATATTTGATAAACATGAGAAAATTACAAAGTAGGTATAATTGTATTATACTCATTCTATAGAGGATAATGAGACCCAGGAAAGCTAAGTAAATCACTTAAGCTCATCCTGCTAGGGAGTGGTAGAACCAGAGTTCCAAATGTATCTCGATAATGTTAATATACTAGAATGTTACTCTTAATAAAGTCCTTTATTCCCACAGAAATCAACTTTTAGGGGGAAAATTCAAACTAGTTTCAAAAACTAGAACAAGTTAATATGAAAGAAAATTAATCTTCTGTTCATATTATTATTCTTCATTTTGAGTTCCCTTCAACCAGCTGTTGTTGCATGCTCCACTTTCGTGGTAAATAACATTTCTTTAAACAGAAATGATGTCTCATTCTGTTTACATCTAAAATTAAGAATGATTAGGAAGCATTCCAGAAAAAAATCTAAGCAAATGACTCTAAATGCACTTTTATGAAGTATGTGCTGCCTCAAGCATCACCAAAAGATTGTGTTACCATTTTGAAAAGAAATAACATGCATACCAAAAAAAACCCCACAAACCATTATCATTCACAATACTGGTAAAGACATTAAGCTCTTTTATTAATGAATTTGTAATGCTATGGTTAAGCATAATTAGGTAATGAATTATTGAAGAGTTCCTGGGGAAAGAGGTCAATATATTGGTCAAAGGGGGAAATAAATTTAGAAAATGTTAGAAAGAATTCTGACTACTAAAAGAAATAGGAAAGATAATGACATTGGGGCGATGTCGAAACAGGAAAAAGACAGTGACCTTTAAGAACATCCGTCAGGGTCATGCTCTGTCCTGAAGACCTGCAAGAACAACGACAGGGAGCCTTTGGGGCAGTGTAAGCGTGGAACATTGACTTGGCAGGTGTTGATGCAGCAGCCGATGCCATGGAAGTAGGGTCAGCGAAGGCAGTGTTGATCAAGCTAACAGCGACTGAATACTCAGTGAAAGAGCCATAGTGATGCAGCTGTGGACATGGTGGGCTGCTAACCGAAAGGTGAGTGGTTCAAATCCATCAGCCACTCCATGGGAGAAAGATGAGGCTATCTGCTCCCATAAGGATTTACTGCCTCAGAAACCTTACGTATAGGCTCACTATGCGCTGGAATTGACTTGATGACAGTGGATTTAGTAACCAGGTTCTGTGTTGAGCGCTTTACATGAATTATGCAATTTACTCCATACAATAACAACATAAGTAATTTTATCATCCCAAGTTTGTGCTAAGGAAACTGAAGTTTAAAGGATGCGTAGACCTTTACTAATCATTAGTATAACTGAACATCACAACTCTTAAGGATACCAAATTTCCAATCCAGTAGGAAAAATAATTTCTTAAAGATAAAGAACTACATAACTACATAACCTGAAGACCTTCATGCTCATTTTTCTTGTTTTCTCAACTCAGCTTTCATGTTTTCCTTATTTACACGATGCATAGGTAGCAAAACAGAATGCAGAATGAATGAAGGGGGAGGAAAATCGCAGTTGTCAGACTCACATTACCTTAATACGTGGGGAAATTAGGATTCTGTGATAGTCCCTTCTTGACCCTGGACTAGAAGCTTGGCCTTGAACAGTAAACTAATCCCCAAGCCTTCCAGGCACCGACATCTATTTCACATTTTGCTACTTGTCTACAGACTCAGAGAAATTATATTTATGTATATGCTTCCCAGCACAATTCTCCTGTGTGTGAGGACAACCCTCTTCCTAAGCTCATTTACATGGTGACAGCTCCCTAGTGACCAGGTGGTTGGGATTGCTCAATGTTATCTGTCAAGCCTTGGCTCTGCAAAAGTGGGTACTCCATGCTCCCTTCCTCGGGACACTGCCTCCACCATCTTCCACCATGCAGTAAGTATGAAAAAATTTTGTCTTTTTCTCCCACTGTTCTGCTATCAGCACTGCTGCGGTTACTACTTCTGTTCCTGTTCTCTGGCTGCTGCGGTCGCCCCCCCACTGCTGCCATGCCATGACTGCTAATTGAGGAGATTTTATTGTCTGCCACTGCCTTGTCGCTCTGCCAATAAGACCACAGCAGATTCCCTGGTCTCTGTTTCTGCTGTCTGTGGGGAGGTACAGGCTTGGTCCATGGTGATGGATTCATCAGCCACAGACTCTTTAAACCTGGTCAGCTCAGCTCACCCATAAATTCAGTCCCCAACTGCCAGACTTTTTCTCAGAGCCTCTCTGTCAACAGTGTTTGGTACAGCCAAAGCCATGTTCTTTGTCACAGTCAGTAGGGGGTGGAGGACACGTTCTTCCAAAGGCAAAATTAATGTGAGCGTGAGAGGCTGAACTCCAGTGTAACTTGGCACCCTTCCTGCCAGCACAGCAAGCCGCCTCTGTCAAATGTGCTGAGTCTCACGTCAACAGTAGTAATTATGTGGGAAAAGGTGCTTCTTGTCGTTTCTCTGAGCTGTCTTTGTAAAAGATACTGAGAACTCGAGTATGGTTAGACACTGAATTTTGCACTTTGAGTAGGGAAGTGCCTAATGGTGATAAAGAAAATGCAGCAAACATCTGACATTCAATCTCTTTTATGGCTTTTCATACCAGTTGGAGGAACACACACTAACCACAGGAAGGAACTTGAAGAAATATATATATATGGTCCATAGAAACATGGCATTTTCTAGTTGGTTGGAATGTTCAGGATCATTAATAATCCCTTTCCAGATGAAAAAATTGAAGCCCTGAAAAGTTACGATATTTGCCATGAATTAATATCATTTTTAGAGGCAGAGCAAAGTTATTTGTAAAAGTCTCAAATGTTTCTTTTTTGCACAGTGATGTCATGTTAATTAATAACCACCAAGATTTATAGTCCAGAAAAACAATAAGAAATATATGATCATGTCTAGTCTTTACTGAAACCCCATGAGGGCAGTATCATTATCCTCTTTCCGCAGATCCAAAGGTTTAGAGAAGTAACTGACATATTCATTGAAGTAAAATATGGAAAATATATGGCTCACACCAGCATCTTCTGCCCAAAGGACAAAGTCCTTTGCTTGTATCTTTCTATGGTGTTGTACATAGGTTGTCACAGAATAGCCTCTCCGTTTCCGAGAGAGATCATTTTCAAGAGAAAGCAGCTATTGAATGGAGGCAATTGTTAATCAACTCTTTATTCAACTTTACTGAGTATCGAGTGGCTGTCAGCACTGCTCTAGGTTATGGGAGTTAGCGGCATGAGCAATAAACAAAGTCACTGCCTCATAAAAGTTAGATTCCAGTTGGGGAACCATACAATAAACAAAAACATAATATATAAGTGCAGGTGGCAATATGTGCTATAAAAGAAAATAAACAAGATCAGAGAACAGAGTCTCCGAGGGAGTGACTACTAGTCACACATGGGTCTGGACCCAGCAGAGCACATCAAAGACACTGGCACGGATCTTACATGCAATGACCTACAAGCAAGAGCAACCAGCCCAAGTCTACAGACCTTTAGAGGCCTATAAGACATGTACAGTGTTTCCTCCTAAATATATAGCTTAGTAATAAACTCATAGGCTGGACATTTACTCTGGGGCATATATATATATATATATATATATATATATATATATATATATATATATATATATATATATATATACATATATATGTATTTTAATGTTAAATACAGGTTATATTGATTCTGTGATTATCAAGATTTAATCACAATTCCTAGTTGATACATATGCATGTCCTGAAAATTGAGACCCCAGTTATTATTTAATGTAGGACATTTCCTGGTACAAAAAAAATTCCTGAAAATGGAGTATTAAGGGGACATCACACTAACTAGTCCTTGCCTCTGGTAATATTGCAGTTCTCCTGTTTCACTGTAAAGTGAAGGGGATCTTTGTCTTGGATTTGTCCTTTCAATAGCAGGTGACACTACGCTGAAAAAAATAATTGACAGTCTTTTTTTTACAGCTGGCAAAACAGACTCTTGACAAATCTGAATACCTATAAAAATGCATAGCCTTCATCCCCTTCTACAGATTGGTTCATGTGAGGCATTACTCACCCACCCCAGTCTCTTCTTGGTAGCCAGAAGACTTCAGGTGGTACTTCATACATGTATGCCTCAAAACATGGTTGCTATCACTGGTTTCATTGGCCTGCACAAGCGAAAACGTGGAGATGACAAATATTGTGTTATCTGTATGTTTGACAGTCATAAAAATTGGAGCATAAAACTACCACAAAAATAATCTGATGAAGTAAACGCTATTATTTTAATTTTGGAGACCAAAACCCGATGTTTATGGAGAATGAATATCTTCTCTGTGTTCATACAGGTAGTCTCTGTCTCCAAGTTAGCATGTTAAATGACCAATGAATTTATTACAAAACGATGGGGAGCTTAAAATTGTACACACTACCTCAATATCTTTAAGATAGCATAATAAAAATATACAAACATTGCACAAAACGTAATCATTTACCTTTTTCTTACCTGCCTAGTGTCACAGTATCAAGTCAACAAGGAATGAAAACATGAGTCCTACAATGTGGAAAAAAATTAGACTCCTGTAACTATGTATATCTTCAGGTTAATAATCTTCTAACTTTGGTTTCTCTGAAGAAAGAAAGGATATGTCAGCATATGCATTTGGGATTCTGTTGTGAAGAATATTGTTATGATTTTCCTTTTCCTAAAAATAGAATTTCAGCCTAAGGTAGACATGTTTATCGCTAAATAATGAAAAGACAAAATTCATGTTTAAAAAATACAACAGCTTAAACATAATCAGAGGCAGGTCAAACACGGTGTAGCTTGAGAAATGTTTTGATTTCTAGTACTGTCAAATGTCTCCCTAAATGGATTAATATTTGTTGATAATAGGTCAGCTAATGAAATTTTAGGCCTCACTCAATCCTCGCAACCGCGACAAAATAGGAGTTATAATCTTCATTTTACGACTGGGATAACTTGGCTGAAAACAATAAGTTCCCAAGAGACAGAGTCAACATTTAAAAGGTGAAAAATAGCATTCCACATTCAGCATAAGGACCTCTAATAATAAGAAGAAAAAAACCACATCACTTTGGCAATGCAAAAACATTCAAAGGGTTAAGTGCATTCTGCCAGTCATACAAGTGAAGATGAATCAGATTCTTGGTTTAGTGTTAAAGAGTCTTTCTGCAATTGATATGCTGATGAGTCATAGTCCCTTACAATATCACCTCTGGGCTGTCATTTTTCATCATTCTTTGGGTTACAATACTTTCATCTAGAGGAATGTGATTATGGTCTGCATAAACAGCACTTAGTTATTTTTGAAGGATTATTTTCTTGCTATGTTCAAATCTACTATATGTTCGTTTTCTAAATTAGGTGAAATTACTCACCAGAATTCCTGACTTTAAGAAATCTAGTCAACCCACTCCTTGACCCTTTTAAAGATGATCTGGATCTATCTGTCTTCTTTAATACATTTTTTCCTGGATATTGTTTGGTCATGCAAAAAAGTATAAGCCAGAAAGAAATGTTAAATGCAGTACTATACAGATTGCACACGCGAAGGCTGGCAGTCTGTCACACTGTTCAGTCTTTGCCGCACAAAGTGCACCACAATTGAGAGCCTAAAACAAAAGCCAAATGCTACATAAGGAGTACTTTTCTTCCTGAAAATATTCCAACATTGGGGCGCATACTTTCCTCTGGATGCACATGCATAATTTCCATTATTGTTAATGGGAGCTATACATGCATAACACCCATTACTGCTAATGGGAGCTAAGTGCACACACGAGGGTGGAATACAGTGAAATCTGTCTTAGAAATCACCCAGGAGACTAGCAAAAATCAGTTGCCCAGTAGAGAATAGTTTTAAATTAAAAACAGAACAGAACTGAACTTAAAACCACAGGGGAACTATTTAAACTTTAGGGCACAGTGGGAATTGGCTTCTTTCGCTCTTGCTCCATTCTAGTATACTGTTTGCTTCATCCATGCTCTTGATGAGAGCCAATGACCTTGTGATCTCCTAAAGTGATGATCTGGAAATGAATTTCACACCTCCATTGATTCAAATGGTAGACTTGGGAATGCTTTGGTGGGGAAGGAATATACTTCTGGATGGCTACATCCCAGCACATGCAAAATACAAGTCACGTGATATATTTAATGCAGTTAATGATCCAGGATGAGAACAGTAAAGCAATATTATTGTGGCAATTTATATCTATCATTCATTAAACATCAAAAACATCTGTTCTATTAAAATGTTATTGTAAAAGTCAATGAAAGATAAACAGGAAAGTGATTTCCGTTTGCCCAAGTGGCCTGCAACATTCCCTCTGGCATTTCAGGATTCTGGAAACACAGACCATTCTTACAATGTCTTAAAATCACAGGCTTCTCCCTTGGCTCAAAAGCTCTGTTTGCAGATAAGAAAGTCCCAGAGAAATCAAATGATTTTTCTCAAGGTCATAGGAGTACTAAATACAGATTTTATACACGAATCCAGAATTTTCCAAAAACTAGTTCTAGTGGTTTTAATGTTCAGAATCCCAAAAACTTTCATTGTTTTTGGCTTTGGATTGGGCTTTGGGGACCAAGTGCACAGATGGGTAGATGAGTTGCAAACCCCAAAGGGGACAATTCTGAAACTCAGGAGCTATGGGGACTGAATACTCTGCACATTGCCCAACTACTGCATGCTCTAGTTATTTCCAGAAATAGTTTTAAATACAAATCTCAACAAGTTCTTTATTTTAAAGAGGCAGAAACAAAATAGGGGAAGACACAAAATAGACACATGTTTAGAAACGAGGAATAAGAACGTTGTTCTTAGAATGGCTTTGCTGTTCCGTCTCCCACTCTCGGTTATCTTTCGTAAACAGGAATTACACAGCACAAGCAATTAAGTCATTGTGCATCACTAACATCACATAGATGGCTAGCTATTCTTGTTAGGTTTCATAGCCAGATGTTATAGTTGGCCTTGTTTTGATCTGACTCTTCCAGAAACAGGCAGAAGAGGCAGAAAACCACTGGGAGCTCAGAATTTTTTTGCAAGAGTTATCATTATACAAAAGTCCATAGTATCAGCATACCTCGGAGACACTGCAGTTTCTGTTCGAGTACCACAATGAAGTGAATCACACAAATTTGTTGCTTTTTCAGCGCATATGAATGCTAGGTTCACAGTATTGTTGTTAAGAACCATTGAGTCAACTCTGGCTCATAAGGACAACGGAAAGCAGAGCACTGCCAGTCCGGCACCCTCCTCACAATGACGACGTTTGAGCCCAGCGTAGCAGCCTCTATGTAGCACTGCCTCGGTGAGGGTCTTCCTCTCTTTTGCACCGAGGGTCTTGCGTTTGCTGACCCTCTCCTTTGCACACGGGGATGGCCTTTCCAAGGACTGCTCCCTCATGACAACATGTTCAAAGTACTGGCAACAAAGTCTCCCGATCATGGCGTGTAAGGAGTCTTTGTGTTGTACTTCCTCCGAGAGCGATTTGCTTGTTTTTCTGGAAGACTGTGGCATATTTAATACTCTTCACCAACACCACAATTCCAATGCACCAATTCTCCTCCAGCCTAAATCGTCTTGTACAGCAAATTTTCCCAATGCAACATGTCACCTGATTTTTCATTGCAACTTCAATGAATGTTGATTATCCATTTAGTACAATGTAATCATTGACACCTCAGTCTTTTCACCATTTATTATGATTGAGTTTCAATTGATACTGAAGGCTGCATTCTTTGATCTTCACTCGTAAGTCCATTAAATTCTTGTCACTTTCAGCAAGCAAGTTTTGTCATCTATATATCAATGATTTCTAAGGAGCCTTCTTCCAATCCTGATGCTATGTTCCTTATATGGTCCAGCAATTTGGATGGTTTACTCAGCACCCAGATTCAGTAAGTGGGGTGAGAGACACCCAGCTCTCCTGATGCCAACCCAATGTTTATACTGTAATGAAGGTACCATGTGTGCAATAGCATTACAAAAACATTTGAAATATTATGAGAGTTACCAAACTGTTTTAAGATATGATGTATATGCAGGGGAAACATTTGCTCAAAACCGGTTTGCCACAAACTTTCAAATTAGAAAAAAAAGAAGAAATTATCTGTCACGTGTACAAAAAGGACGCCTAGCAAAATACAGGACACTTTCTTTGTTCTAGTTCCACAGAAGGAGTTGCTCAGAGCCTTGACTACCAGGCTTCTTTCCCACACGGGACTGACTAGGAAGCCACCAGGGCAACAACTGATCAGTGGAAGACGCAGATGTGGCTGAAGTTCCATCTCCATTCGGATTTCACGTGGTCTTCAATTAATATTAAATATCATATCTCCAATAGGCTTCCTTGAAACTGATAGGCATACTGACCCAATCCAATAAAATGGGAACAGATTGATAAATGAATTTTCTTTTAAAACTGACCGATTCTTTTCTCAGTATTACTACAAATCCCAAGCAGAACAATTTAAAGGACTAAAGAAGAGAGAAGGAAAAGAAGGAAAAGGAATGGATTAAATAAGAATAGAGAAGGAAAGAGAACGATATGGAAAAGACAGGAGATCGGAATACAAAGTAAAACAGAGGGAAAGAAACCAGACACCTAGCAGTTCGGATGTCAGAGAATGAAGCAGGCCAACTGTGGAGAAAAGAGCAGACTTTGGAACCTGAATGACTGGTTTCTTCAGTCTCAGCTCAGCCTTTATACTTTAAATGATATTAAGCAAATAAATAAGCGTGCTGTCTCTCAGCTTCCCCATCTGTCAGGGAAGGATGAATAGCTGCCCACTCTATGTCACATGGCTGCTCCATTAGATGAGGTAATGCATAAAAATACTTTATAAACTATGAAGAACTGTGATGTAGGAGTTCTATGATTCTGACTGCTAACAAATCAGAGGATCAGAGAAAAGGAAATCATACAGAAAGTGTTACCTTTGTCCAAGTGTCAGAGCACATTTTGATGGCTCTGAACATCAGCTTAATTTACTTTAAGTAACTTCTCTCCTATTCCACCTTTATTATACAAAGAAACCTAATGGAGACCAAATCCTTGGTGCCAAAAAAAAAAAAAATCAACCCAACCTACTATATACCTATCACATGTAATTTGAGAAAACCTCTTCAAAAGTCATGAGATTAAAAATCTATGAGCTAAGGTGGACTTGGATTAGAGCATGTGCTATATATGCCGTACATTATAGAAAACCAACTGCAGGGACTAGAGACACGGTGCCAGTACAGAAGTGTCCAAAGGGCAAAACGCAGTCCAGTGGTTTATCTAGAGAGCAAGATTATCTGAAGGTTAATTTTTTGTTATTGTTGTTGTTGTAAAGATAATTTTTTTGAAGTTCTATTTTGAACTCTTTTTTTTTTTTAAATCATTTTCTTGGGGGCTCTTACAGTTCTTATAACAGTTCATATATCAGTTGTGTCAAGTATATTTGTACATATGTTGCCATCATCCTTTCCAAAACATTTTCTACTTGGACCCTTGATATAAGCTCCTCTTTTTTCCCTCCCTCCCCCATCTTCCTACTCTCATGAATCCTTGATTAAGTATATTTTGTTATTATTATTTTGAATCTTACACTGTCCATTGTCTCCCTTCACCCACATTTCTGTTATTTGTCCCCTTCCAGGGGGAGCTATTTATTCTAGCCTTGTGATGGGTTCCCCCTTTCTCCCCTTTCCCCCTGCCTAGCCATCCCCTTACCCTCATGATATTGCTACTCCCACCACTGTTCCTGAGGATTTTATCTGTCCTGGATTCCATGTGTTGAGAGCTCTTATCTGCACCAATGTGTGCTCTCCAGTCTAGCCAGATTTGTAAGGTAGAACTGGGTCATGGTAGTTAGGGGGTGGGGTGGGGGAAGCATTCAGGAACTGGAGGGATGATGTGTGTTTCACCAGTGCTATACTGCACCTTGGTTGAATCATCCCTTCCGTATAACCCTTCTGTGGAGGATATCGAAGTGTCTATAGATGGACTTTGGATCTCCACTCAAAATCCCCTCATTCGCATCAATATAGTTTGTTCGGGATTTTTAATACCTGATACCTGCTCCCATCAACACCTCATGATCACAGGGGCTGGTGGGTTTCTTCCATGTGGGCTTATTTACTTCTCTGCTGGATGGCTGCTTGTTTAACTTCAAGCCTATAAGACCCACATGCTATATCTGTTAACCCACCAGCCAGCTGATCTTCAACAGTAAGATAAGGTTGTCTGCTCCTGCGAATATTTTAAGTCTTGGAAACCTAAAGAGACAATTCTATTCTACCCTGTTGAGTTGAAATTGACACAACGGCAGGGTACTGTGTGTATGTATGGTGTAATAACTCTATCTATGAAAGAATCTTCAGGGCAGAGCAATAAAACATATAATGTCATTATTAGTTGATAAGAGTAATGTCGCCTCCGATTCATGGTGACCTTATTTACAATAGATATCTGTCCTCCCTATCTTCATCCAAGGCTATTGTGATAGGCAAGGTGTATTTTGAGTTTCCTCCTTAACTAGTAAGCTTATCTTTCATAATTATATCAGAGAACACCCTATTGTTGTCTATAGGGCTTGAATTCGCTAATTAGCGGAAGTAGATAGTGAGGCCTTTTTTTCCAGTCTGACGTAGACCTGAAGCTTCTCCAAACCTGGCACCATGAAGGACTTGTTGGCATTTGAAATATCAGCAACATCATAGAGATATAGTTTTTCGTGTCAGTATCATAGCGATATCGGTACATGCCACCACAAGATAACACAGTGACACACAGTGGAAACATCTAACAAAAGCTCAGTAAACATTTTTTTTTCTTTTTTAACATTTTATTAAGGGCTCATACAACTGTTATCCCAATCCATACACACATCAATTGTGTAAAGCGCATTTGTACATCGTTTCTCAAAACATTTTCTCTCCATTTAAACCCCCGACATTGGGTCCTCATTTTTCCCCTCCCTCCCCGCTCCCCACTCCCTCATGAGCCCTTGATAGTTTATAAATGGGTATTTTGTCATATCTTGCCCTGTCCGACGTCTCCCTTCATCCACCTTTCAGTTGCCTGTCCCCCAGGGAGGAGGTCACACACAGTTCCATGTAATCGGTTCCCTCTTTCCTTTCCTCTAGTTCCTAAATGCTTCCTCCCCGCTCCCACTACCATGACTCGAATTCGATCTTGCAAGACTGGCTAGACCAGAGGAGGTACACTGGTACAGATAGGAACTGAAAATACAGGGAATCCAGGACGGATGAGCCCTATAGGACCAGTGGTGTGAGTGGCAAAACAGGGAGGGTAAAGGGAGAATGGGTAGGAAACATTTTTTATAATTGTTTGTAAGCATTTCCTTAGCACATTAGATTCAAAGATCATGTAGGCAAGAGACATAAATGCATAGGTATATACAAAATTTTCATGATAGCTGTTTATACAGTTTGAGATCATATGATTAATTCCTTCATTCATTGTTCCAAGTGTTAACCCATGCCCACAAAGGCAACTGTATAGAAAAATGTATACAAAAACAGCAATAAATTCTGCCGCACAATTCTAGAAAATCTAATGATCTTGTTCCTAAAACCCATTTTGTGGTAGATCTTAAAAAGACAAGAAAGCTCCTAAAAAGCCAAGAAAGTAATTTAAGGCCCATGTTTGAATTTGAAGCATTCTATAAGGAAATGTTGAAATAATTGCTTTCATTTTTAAAAGTCTGCTTCAAAAACAATAAAAGTCTGCTTCTTGCAATTCTTTTTTCTTTTAAAGATAGTTTTATTGGGGGCTCTTATAGCTCTTATAAAAATCCATCCATCAATTGTATCAAGTATCTTTGTACATAAGTTGCCAGCATTATTTTCTAAATATTTACTTTCTTTTTTTTTTTAAATCAATTTATTGGGGCTCATAAAATTCATCACAATACATAGATCAATTGTGTAGAGCACATCTATACATTTGTTGCCCTCATCATTCCCAAAATTCACTTTCTATTTGAGCCCTGGCATCAGCTCCTCTTTTAACCCTCCCTCCCTCGCCCTTCTACCCTCTTGACCACTTGATAAATTATAAATTATTAGTTTCATATCTTACCCTGACTGCTGACTCCCATCCCCCACAGTTTTGCTTGTTCCTCCCTCTGGGGTGGGGGGTGGGGGGATTATGTGTCCATCATAGTGATTGGTTCCCCTCTTCCTTCCCTCCTCTCCCCACCTTCTCTCTACCCCGCTCCCTGTTATTGCTACTCCCATTTCTGTTTCTGAGGGGTTTATCTGACGTGAGCTCTTATCTGTACCCATGTACATACTCTGGTCTAGCCTGAAATGAATGGCAGAACTGGGTTTATGATAGTTGGGTTTTTTTTTCATCATTTATTTGAAGTTGGCATTAAAAAACATTAGCATGACATACACTATACATCCCTTATTTATTTATCTACACTGTTTACAAATATTGTCTATTTACAGGAAGCTCATACTACTGATTCACTCTTAACACCGTGTCAAAAGACTTGGATTTGCATTTTGATGTTCAGTTAACACATGACTTGAGTAATTTGTTAATTATTTCAATTTTATTAAAATTATGCTTTTTATTTATAAAATGTATTCTTTCCTAAAATCAAATGATTCACTGTCGATTGTGAAACTCATCAGTATAGTGTAAAGTACAATGAAAGGGTTTCTTCGTAGTAACTACAATAGTAATTACCATTTGTGTAATCCTACTAGTAGCTGGATAAGAGCCCTGGTGGTGGTCTGGGTTAAGCGTTGGGCTGCTATCTTCCCAGTCCAAAGTACAAACTCATCAGCCACTCCATGGGCGAAATATGACACTGTCTCTCCCCATAAAGATTTACGGTTGCAGAAACCCTGTATAAGGTCACCATAAGTCAGAATTGACTCAGTGGTAGTGGTTCCATTTTGCGGGAAGTTATTGGAAGCTCAGAATTGAGCATTCAATAATACTAGTCCTTTATGACAATCAGGCACAATCAGTGTTTTTAACCCTACTTAGTAGATGAGGAAAATGATAATTATGTATGTTACTTGCCCAGAATCAGACAATGATAAAAGGCAGTAACCCAAAATTTGAGACCAAACTGGCTGACTCAAATGTTCACAGAATATTACACTGGACTTGGGATGAGTTATTAAATTAAATGTTTTATCAACCTGCTTTCATTTGTGTTCCCCTGTGTCTTCTTTTCTCATATTAACGTGATCTCCAACATCCTTCATTTTCCTAGCATTTGAAAGATCCATCTTGTCATAATCTTTATTATGTTGTGCCTTATCTCTCAATATTTACCTTCATTTTTCCCGATTCAACATGTCACCCACTGGCATTGACCCTATTCTGAATTATAGCAACCCTACATAGGAAAATCCTACATAGGATTTTTCAATGACGTAAATCTTTACAGGAACCAAAAGGCCTCATCATCTCCTGTAGACCCCATGGTGGGTTCAAACTGCTGACCTTGGGCTCCCTACATGAACATCACCAAGGCCGCTGATTTGATATGTAGTATTTGCATAATGTTGATCTCAAATGGGCGTATTTTGCTTTACTGGCAGTTGGGGAGGATTCATAGAGACACAAGTAAATAACTTAAGTTATGAAATGTTTGGAGTACTTAGGTCTGGGCAAGAGGTGACGCAACCATGTTGCTGAAAGTAAAGAAGTCTCAACGCACTTATTGATGAAGATTGATGGCTACAGCCTTCAGTAGCGTTACACGTCAACATAAAAATAAACAAAGCAAATCTCACAACTGTACCAATAAGCAGAATCGTGATAAATGGAAGAAGATCGAAGTTATCTGGTATTTCATTTTTCTTGAGTCCACAAGCAACACCCACAGAAGCAGCAAGTCATCAAATGATGCATCGCATTGGGCAAACTGCTGCAAATGTTAAAAAGCAAACATGTCACCTGAGGTCTAAGGAGGGCCTGGTTAAAACCACACTATTTTCAACCAGCTCATGTGTGTGCTGTGGACAAGGAATACGGAAGATGAAAGAACTGATGGATTTGATTGTCATGTTGGGGAGAATATTGAGAATGCCATGGACTACCAAAAGAACCTGGATGATGACCAGTCAGAGTACTTCCCATATGAAGGAAGACAAGACTTTCTCTCTGGTTTTTGGACACGTGATCAGGAGGGCATTCGTAAAGTAGAGGGTCAGTGAAAAAGAGAACAATCTTGTAAAAGGTGGATTGACACTGTGACTGCAAAAATTAAACAATTGGGAGAATGGTATAGGACCCAGGAGTGTTTCATGTGGTTTTCTCAGGTAGTCACTGTGAATGAACCCAATTCAATGTTACTTAACCACGATAATGAGAACTTGCATAAAGATAACCTCATTATTTCACTTTGATAGTCTTTTAAAGTGAGTTTAAGCAGATCAGTCCTAGGAAACTGACTATAAAATGCTTCGGGTTGGGTTCTTCAGAAAACCAACTCCAACATGAGGCATAATATTTAAGGTGGCTCAAGGTGCACAACCTGTGTTATGCAGAACAGTAGGTAGAAGGAGCTAAGTTACATGAACCTAATGAGAGCCTCCCTCAACCGCCTGGTGACTTCTGGAGCTGAAAAGAAGCACAAATTAAATCATGTGCTGTACCAGGGCAGACATTGCCTACTCGCTCTGCCTTAATGAGACATTGGGTATTGGCTGTGCTGGCCGGTAGGTCAGCCTCTTGCCTAGAGGTCTCCAAAGCTGAACTAATGCCCAAAGGAGCTGAACCGTGAAATCTGTCGGCGAGCACCGAAAGGACGTTGTGGCAAAGTTTCCGTCCTTAAAGGGAGATCTTGATAATGTAGCTCCATATTCACTACATAATTATTGTCTCAATAATTGCACATTGCTTTGTTTTGAGATATTAAGTTGATTTAGTTGAACATGAGACTCTAATTCCAATTGCACCTTAAGAAAATCAGTTCGTTCACTTAAACCCTTCCCTCTTCCTGTTACTACACAGTGCTGCGAGTTTGTACTTAAATTTTAGAAACCTCTCTTAGTCTTTCTTAGGATCAAAAGTTAAGATCAAATCTCAAAAGTGCCAAATAATTAGAGTATATACTGTATCCTTCTTAGACTGACCTGATTCCTCCCGTGGCATAACGGAATAACAATAAGAAAAACTGTGCTCTATCAAAATTGAAGTGGTATTATGTTCATGTTTCTCCTGCCTTTTCTCTTTACACCTACATACTCCCACAAGAGTTAATCCTGTGTTTTGAATATAGGTATCATTTATTTTTCACTTTTTCTATACATAAAAATCATTGAAATGTGATATAGAAAAATGTGATTTGCCTTAAAATTAGACTTATCACATGGATTCCTTTTTGTTTCTGCTTTTCATTTTAATCCCAGTGTCATCATGATTAAAATAAAACTTCTAATGATTCTGTGAAGCACATAAATCTGGGTTTTTTTGTTTTTAAATTCTGGAGTCTCCACCATTTGTCATATGGGGATAACTTGCCTTTTGTTTTGAGGCTAGAAGACATGCCCCTGGTAGTTCAAATACCAGCAGGCTCACCCACAGTGGACAGGTTCCAACAGACTCGAGACCAAGACAGATTAGGAGGAAGAAAGAGGTGGTCTATGTCAAAAAACTGGCCTGTGAAAGACAGCACAACCTGGTCTGATAGAGTTCCAGAAGATGAGCTCCTCAGTTTGGACATTATTAAAATACAACTGGGAGAGGGTTGTCTCCTCAAAGTTGTACTCATTCGATTCACTGCTCTCAAGTCATTCTGGATAATAGTGACTGGAGTACCAAGTAGAACTGTCCCTTTGCATTTTGAAGGCAGTAAATCTCTAGGAGGGGAGAGGGAAGTTCACTAATCTCCCATCGTGGGCCTGATGGATTTGAACTCTAACTTGAGGAGCTTCACTCCTGGCCCTATATCTGATTTTTTTTTTCTTCTGACATTCATTTGATTTTCAGTTTCTGACAATGTTTCAATACTATCCATAAAGCTTGAAGTGGCTAATTACTCTAAAATGGACAGCCTAGTCCTTTTTCTTAGTCTATTCTTAGTCTGGAAGCTCTGCTAAAACCTGTTCACTTTGGGTGACACGGTTGATACTTGAAAATATCAGCAACAGAGCTTTCAGCATTTCACCAAATCAGAAGCCACCACAGGATGACAAACGGACAGAGAAGTGGTGATCTTCACCACTAGACCAAGGAAAACATCAAAACAAATTAAGAAAACATTAAAGTTGTCCATTTAATTTTAGTTAGCTGCACAATTGATATATATGGAAATGGCAATCAAGAAATCAAATGTTAGATTGCACTGGAAAATATACACAAGTCCTCTTTGAAGTTTTAAAGAGAAAATATACCATTTGAAAGAATAAATTGTGTATGACCCAAATTCAGGTATTGTCAATTTACCTTACATGCATGGGGAAGCTGGCTGATGCATAGGGAAGTCGTCTTCTTCAGAAGAATCGATGCATTGAATTATGTGGATTAACAATATGGAATATACCCTGGACTACTAGAAGACCTAATAAATGTCTTGAAATAAGGATAGTCCAAATGCTCCCTATGATTGAGTATAACAAAAACTTGCCTTGTGTGTTTGGACCAGGGATTAAGATCGATTAGACACTGGAAAAGAAAATAATGCTTGGTCAGGTAGAGGGTCAACGACGAAGACTTCAATGACATGGATTGACATAGTGGCTGTCACAATGGACTCACATATAATAAGAGTTATGAGAATGGAACCGAATATTCTGTTATACACATGGTCACTATGAGTTGGAATCTATTTGATGACATCTACCAACACTCAGGAATCAATGGAAACTGAGGGTTCAAGGGATCGCAGAAGCACTCACACTCCCCTTTTACAAAGATGCTTTGATTTGCTTTTTGGTTTTTTTTCCAAAGGAAAAGGGTGTCTTTCAAAAATTTCATCTTATCATACTCTTAATTTATTTTAAAAAATTTTAAGAACTAACCAAGGCATAGATATGAGGAGTCTGTATCTCTTATGTTCCTTTCACAGGATATCAACTCCCTTTATGGGATCAAATCTCAGTTTATTATCACTGGGCCTTGAGGAGGAGAGCTAACAAATCCAAGAAAACAAATTAGGAGATGTCATTAATTGAAGTCTATAAAGGAAAAGCATGTCCAAATGTAAGTTAATGTATTATATCCCTAGGCAGAAATCTGAATATGTGATTTTTCAGATGTAACATTTTAATTGGCCTACCTGATAGAAGGTTAAATAAAATGTGCACTAAACCTCATCACCACTCAGTTGTCAAATCCTCTTCTTGCAACATGACTACAGCTAGCAGAGTTAGTGGTTGCAACTTAAAATTAGGAGAGACCTAAAAGTTGTCTTTAAGAACACTATTTGCAACCTAGAATTTTAAATAGTCCCAGTAGAGCAACTACACAATTGTTATTTTATCTAAGGGTTTTAAGCACAAAGCTGAGCATTTGAAAATTCCCTTGTCGTGTAATAATCAACCTTAAATGCTTCTTGGAAACAATCTGTCATAGTATATTTCTAATAAAATGCCATTGTTGATTAAACCTCACCATCTGACAAGAAAACAAAATACTACACCTTAGAGTTCAGTTTTCCTTCCACTCCCTCCGTCTCAGGCTCGTTAGAGGCCATTCATTCATAGTAAAGATAGAAAGATAGAAGTAAAAGGATGAGGATCTTGCAATCTGAGAAGGCTTTGAAACACCCCCAAAGATGACTCTCAACTCAAGATAACTTCAAAATGTGCCATGATTCTGTCTCGTGATTTTCTTCTGTGCGGTAAAGAACAAGCTGCTCACGTCTCCTCATTTGTGTGTAGGTCAATGGCATCAAAACCACCAGCCACTCTGCAGGCAAAATAATGGCTTTCTATTCCTTCTCGAACCAGTAAAGAGACGTGCCAATGCACTTGCCATTTCTCTTACTGGTATTCTTTACATCAACTAATATTTATTGGTCCTCAACTGGGTCCAAAGTACACTAAGGATGACCCAATGAAGAAGATTATTCGAGCTTTTTATGAAATCATTGCCTGCTGGAGACACAACAGATAAAAAGTTGAAATGTAGTGTGATAAGATCTATGCTAGAGAAGATGCAATGCACAATTGAAGCATGTGATAGGGATTGCTCCTTCATGAGGGAGATTAAATTTAAAAGTTCACAGAGCAAGTAATGCTTACAGTAAAATAATAAGTAGAGGACTAAATTAGAAGTTAACAAGAAACAATGACCTAGAGGTAAAATCAGTTATGATGAATGTATAGAAATCCAAGTAATTCAGTCAACTGGTTTGCAAGGCGAGGTGAACAGGATGGGTAATAAATAAAGCAGAAGAGATAAGATAATGAGACTTACAAGTTTCCTTTAAGACTTTAAACTTCATGTTAAGACACTAGAAAACAAGGAAAATTTTTAACCAGGGGAGTCATAGGATATTGGCACTTTGAAAATCATTGCTCTGGATGCGATATAAAGAACAGATTGGACTATGGTAAAATTGGAGGTCAAATAGCTGGATATACAAACATTACTGATGTAATTCAGTGGCTATAGTATGGATAAAAATAGATGAACTTGAGAAGTATTTGGTAAATAATTTACAGGGGACTTAGGGATCACCTATACTGGTAGCATAGTGGTTACTTGTTGCATTGCTAATTACAAAGTCAGCAGTTCCAACCCACCAGTTACTCTGAGGGAGAAAGAGGAGGCTTTCCACTCCTGTGAAGAGTTACCACCTCAGAAACTCACCAGGAAGTTTCACTTTGGAGTGAGCATCAACTCAACGGCGGTGAGGCTTGTTTAGTGACCGCCTCAATGTGGGAAAGGAGGAAGAGTGAAGGGCTCAGGATGGAAATCAAGTTTCCAACAAGGACTTTGATATATCTGGTCATCTATATTTTGCTAAGGGAGACATGGCAGATATGTTCAACTTCAAGCAGAATGAGGTGCATGCAAATTTTAAAGAAAATTATGCAGCAAATTTGCCCAAAGTCATATACCTTTTAATTTCTTGACTTTTTTTTGCCATGAGTAGTCATTGTGGATCCAAGCAAAATTAAATTCTCAACAACTTCAGTCTTTTCTCTTTCCATCATTATGTTGGTTATTGGTCCAGTTGTGAAGCCTTGGGCTTGCTTTATATTTCGGTGAAGTCCATACTGAAAGGTTCCGTCTTTAATCTTCACCATCAAATGCTTCAAGTCCTCCCCATTGTCAGTAAACAAGATTGTGTCATCTGCATACCACAGGTTGTTAATAAACCTTCCTCTAGTCCTTTTTATATAGTTTAGCTGCTATATCTGCTCAGTGTACAGACTGAAAAAGCATCAAGGAATGATACAACCCAGACCTTTACCTTTCCTGACCTTAAATCATGCAGTATTCCCTTGTTCTGTTCAAATCATTGTCTCCTGATTCATGGATTAATTCTGCATGAGCACACAGAAGTATTCTGGAATGTCCATTCTTCTCAATGTTATCCATAGTTTGTTATGATCCACACAGGCAGATGACTTTCTGAAATTCTCTACTTTCTGTCAAGACCCATCTTTCTCAATTTCTCTACTTTCAGTCAAGACCCATTTGATACCATTTGCTGATATATCTCAAGACTCAATAACAACATCATGTGCTGATATCTCTCAAGTCTCATCCTATTCTGAATACAACTGGAGTTTCCAGCAGCTCCTTGTCTATGTATTGCTGCAATCGTTGTTGAATAATCTGCAGGAAATTTTTACTTGCATGTAATATTATTATATTGTTAAATTATTTCCCTCTTCTGTTGGGTCATTTTTCCTCATAATGGACCCAAATATGGGTCTCTTCGAGTCAGTTGGCCAGGTAGCTCTGTTCCAAATTTCTTGGCAAGGTGAGGAAGACCTCTATTGTTTCATTAGCTGGTTGAAACAACCCTGTTGGCATTCTGTCCATCCCTGGCACCTTATTTTCACTAATTACTTAATGCAGTTTAGACCTCCTCCTTCAATACAATTAGAGTGCTTTAAATTAATATTTCAGAGCTGAAAAGTTTCCAGGCAACAGCATGAGGGTGAAGGCATAATCTAAGGAGCAGCTCAATAAAGAAATGCTATTCCTCAAGTTGAAGAAACGAAGGCATCAAGAGTGTGGAATGGGCACAATGTCCTTAAAATATATGGAAGTTACTCAGAAAGATGGAGATAAATGGGCCAGAGGAAAAGCCTAAAATTACAGTGCAAACCCTTCAAAGAAGTAAGCCAAGCAACAATGGAGGTGGAGGAAGAATGAGCCTTAGTAAACAGAGATTGTGTATGGTAGAGAAATAATAGCAATTTGTAATAAAAAGTGAGGATTGAGAACTACCCATACACATCACTAAAACTGAGGTAAAGGACAGTGATTCTTTTTTCTATGGACACAAATTACTCCTCAGGAATTTTAAAGGGAGCTCTTCTCTATGGATTTAGTTGATCAATCACCATTTTGAATTGGTTTATTATAATTATATTAGTGGATAATAATCCTCTCTCATTTGGTCTTTTCAAATTTAGCTGAGGGTTCTTGGCATGAAGACAGGGACCCTACGCTACAGCTGCTGCACATCAATCTTGCATGAACGTCAACTACAAAAAAAGTGCATGTGCTAGCAGAAGGTGAGGACCACATTTGGTTTTCCCATCCAGGGATGGTCACCCTGATGTGTAATCAATCAACAGGAAAAGTGTGTCTTTTTCAGAGAATCTCAAAGAGGTCACTTTCCTAGGTGTGATCCATCTCCCCCATGCTGATCATATTATAGCGATTACCACTCTATTCTAACAGCTTCTTCTCCAGGGAGAAACAAAACTGTGTCTATGAATGTTTGGTATGGCGTGTCTTGTCAGGTTAAATAACCTTACAACATAACTCACTCTAAATTCACCTCATCAGTAAAAAGCAATTGGAGGTTTTAAAACACTGTCAAAAAGCATTCTCTTGGGGGTAGAATTACATCGCATAATTACAAATGAACCATGTCAGTGACCTGCTAAAGATAGGCAAAAGAGTCAGCATTTTGTAGTTCAGCACAGTTGATGCTTTGTGGCCTGAAAAGCTTTTGTCGAACCAAAAATGTAATGTCTGTTTCTCATTGTAAAGAAATGGAGAGAAAACTAGCATTTCATGAGCAACTATTATTTGTTAGACTAGTGTTTTATATATGATTCTCTTATATAAAATGTAAAAAAAAAAAGGTCATCTCCTCAAGGAAGTTTTCCCTGACCACCTCCCAAGTCAATATTATTTTTAATAGCTACTGTCAAGTGGACTCCCAATACATGGTGACTTTGTGCATAATGAAACAGCACACAGCTTGGTCCTGTGCCATCTCTATGATTAGTTGCACACTGGAGTGTTTTGATCCATAGAGTTTTAACTGGCTGATTTTCAGAAATAGGTAACCAGGCTTTTCTTCCTATGTTAATTTGTAAACTCTGCAAACATCTGTTCTGGATCATTGCACTAGGCAGTGGCTGTGCATGAGGTACTTTGGCTAGAATTGAACTCAGGTCTTGTGCATAGTGGGTGAGGGTAGACAGTGATTTATCAATGCCTCAAATCAAGGTTATTGTTGCTAGTTGATCTCAGATTCTTCCAAATCATAGCAGCACTAAGTGTGCAGAAGAGAATCTCTACATAGGATTCTAGGCCTGTCTTCTGATGCTTCTGGTGGATTTGAACTGCCAACCATTTCTGTAGTAACTTGAAACCAAACACTGCCATTGAGTTCATAGTAACATTCCACACACACACACACAGAGTTTCTGAGACTGTAACTGATTATGGGAGTAGCAAGCCCAGTCTTTATCCCTTGGAGCTGCTGATGGTTTTGAAGCATTGGTGAAGCCCAGTGCTTAACCACTAAACCATCAAGGTTAGCCAACAACCAAATCCACTACCATCAAGTTGATTCTGACTCACAGCAAACCTACAGAATGGAATAGAAATGCCACTTCAGTTTTTTGAGGCTGGAAATCTTTAGGGGAACCAACAGACTTGGGTTAATCCAGTGGAGTGACTGGTGAGTTTGAAATGTCTACCTCATGATGCCACCAAGGCTCCTTTGTGCCCCTCAGGTACAGATCAACCAGGATTAGAACTCCTTTATTTGTGATCCTGATCTACTCTACGCCAGCTAGTGTGCATCGCTTTACGTGACTATGTGGCATAAGTAAATCTTACTCATTTAAGTATGGCACCTAGAAAAGTATTGAGCAACTAAGAGATGCTCAATTAATGGATTAATGAAGTAATTAACACTCATAGGAGAGTCAGTGCCATTATTATCTTTATGAGGAAGCTGAAGTTTAGGGTCATAAGAGAATTCACACAAAACCACTAAGCCAGCAATTGGTAGAATTAAACTTTTAACCTGGGAATACCTGAATTCAAAATTCATGATTTTCCCCCCCAACTACACTGCCTTTCTCCCTTTTTTTATCCTCAAAAGAGAAACATAGTCCCATTCGAGTATTAGATAGGCAGCATGTAGTACTGGAGAACGTTGACTCCAATGACGACGGCCTGTGTTCAAATCCCAGCTCCTCCGTGGGGGAGCAACTTTAAACAAGTTACCTAGCTCCTCTTTGCTTCGATGCCCACGCCCCTAAATGAGGGATATCAAATAGCTCAGAACATCAGTTAGCCCCGTCCGCTTTTCATTTTGTCGTACTGTGCTGAATTGTGTATTCTCGTCATGGTAAAAGCTGTCTCACTCATATTTCACAGGATCACCCCTGATGGACAAGTTTTAGGGGAGCTTCCAGACAAAGATCACAGAAATCAGTTTGGTGATTTCCTTCTGAAAATTAGCCAAAGAAGCCTTTATGGACAACAGCAGATTATTGTTACTCATGTTGTTACTAAATCTCTTCCTTTGAACAAATCATAATTGATGGAAGAGGAAATTATATTTGGTGAAGAAGGTAGCTAATGAGGGCAAGGAAGATCCTTCTTAAGATAAATTGGGATACTGGGCACAAGATGAGTTGAAACACGCCAGTGATTGTGAGAATATTGTACTGGGCAACAAGTTTTTGCTTCTGACGTTTCTCTCTACTGTGTATAGGTTCACCGCGTGTGCATACTGACCTGCTCTCCTTCTCTCTCTCACTATACATATATGTATAATTTGTTGTCATGACAGAACTTCTTAATAAACCCTTCCAAAACTTACTGACTTGAAGAGTAATTGTCGCAGATCTGCAGATGGACTAGAATTCAACGGATGTGCACAGAGCTCAGCTGGAGGATGGCGGTGGCTCGCTGCATCAGACAGTGGCAGCTGGGATAGCACTGCTTCCTACTGCACATCTGCGCGGTCCACGAGGGCAGCTCTACCTGAGGGACCCATCCTCATTGCATGGTTCCTCTCGTGACTGTTGAAGAGATACACGAGGAAGCATGGAAAGGCACGGGCTTCTTAAAACCTTTACTTGCGACTGGCAAGCTGCTCTTTTCAGCCACATGCAATTGGGCAAAACAGGCCACATGGTCAAGGCAAGACACAAACCCTATTTGTACATTCCTTTTATAATAAGGCCATGGCGAGGTATGGTGGAGGACTGGATGTGGAGAAGCTCACAAGCAAGGCCAGAATGTCTACTTCCTCTCCCTACCTCTGTTCAGAGGACACAGTAAATTGATACATATGTCACACGGAGAACAGAGATCAGCATTCCATAGGAACCTGAGGAGATATTCTCTCTGTAAAACGTGGCAAGCTTCGGGCGTGGCTGTGCTTTGTTCTTAACTAGATGCACGGTTGTCATAAGTCACAGCGCTTCCGATAGCTGGTTTTCTTTCTTCATCCCGTTAACCTCCCACTAGAAATAATTATCATAGCAGCTGTGCTATTTTCTTTATGGTGGGGCAGAAAGGAATCAAATGACATAGATATAACTGATCATGTTTGAAAAGAATAAAACGTTCCTGAAATGCCAAGAATAATAAATGGCTGATTCTAGATCACCAGTTGGCTAAGGTCAGTAAATCTCTCCATTTCCAAGCGTTAGGAAACTATAGTTCTTATTTTATAGATGAGGTAAATGCTTCAAGGAACTAAAGTACTTCTTTTCTGATCATAAATCCAAATATTGTCAGACAGGGGAGAGAATTAATATTTCCTATCTTCTCAATGTTGGCTGGGTCAGAAACTGAACACTGATGTTAAGTGTTAATGTCTATCATCCTCCAACATGAGGTAGTTCATATTCAAATTCTAGAAGTGCCGGGTAGTAAGAAAATCTACATGAGATTCGTCTACAACTTCATTCATTCCTTCAGCTAACAAGTCCACCAGGTGCTAGAGATGAATGTAAAGATGGAATTCCAGTCTCTAACGTTCAGGTCTTGCAACCTTGAGAAACACTGCAGAACAAGCCTAAAAACTATAAACAATGAAAGGAATTATCTCAGCTTCCAGGATTCCAGACATCTACCATAGCCAAACAATTCCTCATTACCACTGATAACACATGCTGTTGCTGTTGTTGTTGTGGGCAACTGAAGTAAAACACTTCCCAGTCCTACACCATCCACACCATCATTGTGATCTTTGAGCCCATTGTTGCAGCCATTGCATCTGTGGATCGAATTGAGGGTCTTCTTTTCCATTGACCTTTTCAACAAGCGGGTCATCCTTCCACAAAGACCAGTACCTCCTGCGAACTTTTCCAAAGACCTGAGACAAAGACTCATCACCCTTGCTTCTAAGGAGCATTCCAATTGTACTTCTTCAAAGTCACATCTATTCTTCTGGAAGCCCAGAGTACATACAATTTTCTTTGCCAACCCACAATTCAAAGGCACAATTTCTCCTTTGGTCCAGGGCTTGTGTACACATGAGGAGAATGAAAATACCATGGCTTGAATTATGTGCAGCTTTGTCTTCAAAGTGACGTAGGAGACAATTATCATGAAAGTCAGGTCCAGACAGAATGGGGTATATGAGAAGTCTCAGAATCAGGAGTTTGTGAGCAGGGCATAATGGTGCACTCTGAGACAGAATAGACACTGGGGTCTCTGAAGCCGGAGGCAAGGCCTCAGAATTCTAGGCAAGGCATTTGCTCCTTTTCATATACTCTTGTAAGTCAGACATAACTGCTTGTTCGGTCACTTCCTAGGAAGCTTTCTCAGGTTCCCTTTGAAGTCACAGCAGCATTTGCAGGTGTGGAAGACCGAGGCTAGGCAGGAAAGGTTCCCGTCAACAGCCAATGGGGTGAACAGACATGCAGCATACTGTAAGTGCTATGCGGTAAAAAGGTAGGGAGAGTCCCCAGTCAGAAGCCTTATAAAGGACACAGAGTATCTGCTGGAACTTAAAGAGGAGCAAGTTTGCAAGCAGACAAGCAGATTGAAGGCATCTCTGGCAGAAGGAACAGGTGCAAAAGCACAGGATGAGAGAACAGTCTGTTTGGGAGAACATTGCCATTGTTTACATGGAGTGCTTATGCACAGTCCACAAAGTGAAGGAGGCCCTGTTCCCTCTCTCCCTTGAGCCCAGGAACGGGAAAACTCAATATTTAAAAATGGAGAGCTAGGCATACCAAAAATGACAAGTTGTGAAATATGCTAACATAAAAATATTTACAAAAGATGTTGAGAAAAAAAGTCTTGAAGTACGCCTGGGGAATTCTGGCAGCCGTCAAGGACTGTCTCGTACTGTGTCTAGAACCACTGCTTCTTCCCCCTCAGTGGACCTTGTTGAATTTGGGTCCCTAGAATAAACTCTTTGTGCACTCGTGGATGCTTTTCTCACTAAGATCCTGCATCTCGCTTCCATTCGACCTTCTCTCCCCTGGTTAACTCACCCTACTGAATCTCTCTGACTCCCGCTTTCGATGGATGAGTCTCAAGATCTTTCTCCTGCAACTCCTAGAATGTAGAAAAAAAGGAATCTAGCTAGCTTCCAGGAAGGCAGAGACCTCAGCACAAAGATCTTCTTTCTTTCAACCCAAAACAAAATCAGTTGCCCTGTAATTGATTCCAAGTCACGGCAGCAGCACATGTTACTGAGGAGAACTGCACTCAAGGGGTTCAATGGCTGTGAACTTTTGGAAGCAACTTGCCAGGATTTTCTCCCAAGGCACTTCTGGGTAGGTTCAAACCAGGAGCGCTTTGCCTCGTGGGCAAGTACTTAACCATTCACTCCATCCAGGACAATTGTTTACTTGCCATGTACTGTGTACCAGGGATCAATCTAGATACCGGTCATTCGCTTGTGAGCACAACAAAGAAGTTCTCATTTCAGTGACGCATGCGTTTCAGAGTCCCAGTGCCTCCCTTCTCCTGCTCTAGTCTAGCAAGAAGCTTAGATAAAACAGGGTCATGGGAATTCAGGAGGAAGCACGGTGGAGGTGATTAGGAGGCTGGAGGAGAGACGTCTACCGCCTGGAGAATCACCATTAGAATTTATTTCTAGATAACAGTAGCAATGAGGCGTGACCATATGGATCAGTGTGTTTACATTGTGTCGTCTCTCCTGATTTTCTCCGTTCCTGTGTTTCAATTTAGGATCTGTGTTTATCTAATCCTTGTTCAAGGAACTAAAGTTCGGATTAAGTTCTGCAATTCAGAATTGTTTGCATTCTTAATTTGACTGCTTTATCTTGAAGAGAAGAGTCGGTAGTTTACCTTTTGCTATATAATTCTTTATGTCTGTTTAGTTCCTGCACTTAAGGTACAAATCTCAAAAAATGCTTTAGTCAAATGTTAGGGCAAATGGTTGTAAATCATTCCATTTCCCAAGCATCCTTTCTCATTTCAACCCCTCCAGTGGACCCATTGGTAATTCTGTTAACTTTAGTCTTCATTGCAAATGGAACTCTACCATGTTCATATTTAAGTCATACTTAATTAACCTTAGTTGTAGGGAACGAAGTGTTTGTGTGTAAATGAGAGAGAAAGAGAAATAATTTAAACAGTGAGGGTAATTCTACTCAATGAGCACATGTGCTAAATTAAGTATGAAAATAAGAGGTATCCTAGTGCCTCAATTTCATGTTTTACATGCTTCATAGAATGGGTATGGTGCTAAAGTTTAAAGATAATGGGGGGGGGGGTTTCACCTGACAGAGCTCTCAAATGCAAGCCAGCCACTGCATCTGATGCTGAACTAGAGAGCCAGTGCTCAGTTCCAATGCCGATCGTAAAACTGGAATTTGGATCTACTGACAAACATATGTCAGTCTCCAAAGTGGCATCTTTCTAATATATTCCCAAAGGTAATTTTACTTTATGTAATATTTCCCTCAGAATCTGACTTTAAAACTTACATCCACGCTAAATGTTCCTTCGATCCACTGGCAAAGTGAGATTGATCCAGAATCTGTCAGAATCTCCTATAGCTGACCCAGTGTAGCTAGTGCTGTCCGTGCCCTTGCCACATGCCCTTTCCATTCACCTCTGGTGTGGGCACTTTCAAAATGCCAACTGACAACACCTGAAGCTCTACCAAAGACTTTTTCTGGCCAACAAATCCTGTTCTGCCTATACAACTAGTGAGCCCAAAAAGCAGCCCATAAAAAATGACAGAGAAGAGATGGAGGGAAGGGCGAATATTTCAGTGTCTCAGAATTTCCAACTGGATTGAGGTATAGTTGCCCACAGCAGTAACTTGCTGGATGAAGCCCTTCGTCGGCTGTCTTTTCTTCCTTGACCTCTTTACACTCTCCTACAAGTGTATCCTGAGATCTGAGTTAACCTGGTTTGTCTAGCAAAACAAAAGTTTTGACACTCATATATGTATAAGAAAGAAATGTAACGCAAGATGTAATTTTTGTCAAGAAGGCATCCCAACCCAGTTCACCTTAAGCCCATGGACCCAATGCTAGCTTGAGCCCTCTTCAGACTCACAGAGCTGCAGGACAATGATGCCGAAAGGTGAATCAAGACACAGGGATATCACACGCCAGTGGGAGTAGAGTTGAACGGGAGTGTGGCATGGTGCCAATAGTTCACAGGATCGCTGGCCATGCAGGACCACCCTGGAGGCAGACACGGATTCCAACACAAAAGGAAGATGAAGGGCAAGAGAAAGATAGAAGTTCCCAGTGTCTCTCATAAAAAGACCACCCCGTCAAGAAGGTATCATCAGGCTGTGACCTGATTGTTAGCTTGAGCCCCACCCCTATACATTCATACAACCGCAGTTGACATGAAATCTAACCACCATAGATCTGTTCCTGAAAAACGAGTTGCCCTTGGGTCTTATTGTTGTTGAAGTTGCTGCTGCTGCTGTTGTTAACCATCACGTGGGTTCTGGCTCATAGCAGCTCTGTGTACAACAGATTGAAACACTGCCCAGTCCTGATCATGTTGACAACTGTTGTTATTTTAGCCCATTTTTGCAACTACTGTGGAATCAATCACATACAAGATTTTCCTCTGGTTTGCTGACCCTCTTCCGTGCATGATATCTTTCTCCAGAGATTAGTCCCTCCTTCTTCAGTGACAAGGAACTTGGCAAACAGATACCTGGCCAACTTACTAGAAGGGATCCATGTTTGTGCACATCCCAAAGAAAAGTGATCAAACCCAGTACGGAAGTTATCAAACAATCTCAATAGCATAACATGTAAGTAGCATCTTGCAGAAGATAATTAAAAGACCAGAATGTTCCTTAGAAGCAAGGCTGGCAAGACTTTGTCTCACATACTTTGGACATGTTATCAAGAGAGACCAGTGTCTGGAAAAGGTAAAATCGAGGGGTAGCCAAAGAGAGGATGACCTTTGACAAGATGGTTTGACCCAGTGGCTGGAGTGATGGGCTCAAACGCAACAATGATTGTGGTGAGGCTGGCACGGGGCCTACAGGTAAGTTTTCTTCGGTTGCACAGAAGGTTGAAGTGCGGCAGAACAGACTCAATGGAACCTAGCGACAACAACGGTATCAGTATATCAACGAGGAATCGCTAGAAATTCCAACCAGATTCAGGAGAGGCTATGCAACAAGGGATATTATTGTGGATGTAGAATGGACCATGGCAGGAAAGCAAAAATACAAGAATGATGTTTCCTTATGTTTTATTGACTATGTGTATGTACTTGTGTAAATAATAAAAAATTAGGGATTACCTTGTGATTGAGGAGAATTCCAGAACACTTTGTGCTCCTGTAGAAAATTTTAAATAGAAAAAAGGTGAGAATTCTAACAAAACAAGGAATACTGTGCAATTTAACATCAGTATAGTCTTAGGAAGAACCCACCAAGACAGGCAGGACCCGTGCCCCCAGCTTCAGACTCCCAGAAGTCTATATAAACATCAGGTTGTCATTGTTGCTAGTTGCCCTCTTGTCTGTTCTGACCCATAATGACCTTATGGTCTATGGCATGAAACACCGTCTGGTCCTGCACCACCCTCACCATTGTACCTATGCTTGAGCCTGTTGTTACAACCACTGGTCAATCCATTACCTTGAAATTCTTCCTCTTTTGGTTGTCCCTCTACTTTACTAAGCATGATGTCCTGATCCAGGGACTGGTATCTCCTGACAACATGTCCAAAGTATGTAAGATAAAGTTTTGTCATCATTGCCTCAAAGAGGACCCTGGCCATACTTCTTCCAAGACAGATTTGTTGGTCCTTTCAGCAGGCCATGGTGCTTCAATATTCTGCTCCAGCACCACAATTCAAGTGCATCAGTTCTGCTTAGGTTTTCCTAGGTCAGTGTCAAACTGCCCCGTGTATATGAGGCCATTGAAAACATAATAGCTTAAGTCAGGTGCATCTTAATCCCAGAAGTCACACCCTTTAAGGTATTGTAAAGCAGATTTACTCAATAATGCATCTTTTGATCTCTTGACTACTTCTTCCATGAGCACTGATGTGAATCCAAATGTGTTAGGCTGGGTTGACCAGAGAAGCAAAGCCAGTGACATTCATATGTGATTAAGAGAGAGCTTACACCAAAAAGTAAGTATATATCAAGAAAATATTCCAGTCCAGTTCAGCTCAGGTTCATAAGTCTGATACTAGTCCGTAAGTCCCTCTTTGGGCTCACACAATCACATGCAATGATGCAGACTGCAGGAAGATCACAGGCCAGTGGGGGCAGAGCCGTGTGCATCAAATATTGGTGGTAACATAGCACGACTCGGCATCTCTCAGGTGGCCAGCAAGCAGGAAGGGGAAAAATGGGTGCTCCTTATGTGAAGGCCATGCTTTCAAGGAGATAGCTTCAGGCTGGGACCTGAGGACAGGTGGGATTCCACCCATACACTTTAATACATCTTCACATTGACATAAAAATCCAATTACCACACTCAGCAAGACAAAATCCTTGACAACATCAATCTTTTCTCCATGTATCATGATGTTACTTATTGGCCAAGTTGTGAGGGTTTTTTCTTTCTTTATATTGAATTTCAATCCATAGTTATGGCTGAAATCCTTGTTCTTCATTAGCAAGTGCTTCAAGCTCTCCTCGTTCTCAGTAAGTAAGGTTATATCATCAGCATATTATAGGTTGTTAATAAGCCTTCCTCCGAGCCTGACGCCAAATTCTTCTTCATATTATCCACCTTCTCCAATGATTTGATCAGCATACATATTGAATAAATATAGTGAGAGGATACAACCCTGATGCACACCTTTTCTGATTTTAAACCTTTTAATATCCCCTTGTCTTGTTTGTGCAACTGCCTCTTGATCCGTGTACAAGTTCCACATGAGCACAATGAAGTTTCCCAAATTTCCATTCTTCTCAAGGTTAGCCACAGTTTATCGTGATCCACACAGACAAATGCCTCAGCATAGTCAGTAAATCACAAGTGAGCATCTCTCGCATACTTTCTGTTTTCAGCCAAGATCTTTCTGACATCACCAACGATATCTCTAGTTCCACGTCTTCTTCTGAATCTAACGTGATCTCTAGCAGTTCCCTGTCAATGTGTTGCTGAAATCATTGTTGGAGATGATCGTAAGCAAAATTTTACTTGTGATATTAATGATATTGTTCTATAATTTGAGCATTCTGTTGGGTCACCTTTCATTGGAATATGTACAAATATAGATCTTTTCCAGCAAGTTGACCAAGTAGCTGTCTTCCAAATTTCCTGGCATAGATGAGTAATGCTTTTAGTGCTTCATGAGCTTGTTGAAACATTTTAGTTGATATTCGATCAATTCCTGAAACCTTATTTTTGGCTGATACCTTCAGTACAGCTTGAACTTCTTCCATCAGCACCACTGGATCTTGCTCATATGCTAGCTCTTGAAATGGTGGAATATCAACCAGTTATTTCTGGTACAGTGACTCTATATTCTTTCCATCTTCTTTTGATGCTTCCTGCATCATTCAATATTTTGCCCATAGAATCTTTCAATATTGCAATCTGAGGCTTGAATTTTTTCTTGAGTTCTTTCAGTTTAAGATATGTGAAGTGCGGGCTTTCCTTTGGGTTTTCTAACTCTAGATGTTTGCTCATTTCTTTTCACACACCAGGTTAGGAGTGTTTGATTTCAAAAGCATCATGTCATCTCACCTAGACAGCTTGCTCCAGCCTCTGTTCCATTGAATGCAGTCAGAAATGTCTCCTGCATGTGGATTTTACATAATTCCAACTGTCAACACTTTGAGAGCAAGACCGTGGTTTTATATAATCTTTAGAGCATTTTTCTCTCACAGTGTTGCTGGTATTTGCCAACAAGTTGATTTCAACTTAAAACAGACTCATATTAGAGAACATAACTCCCCCTTAGGGACTTCTAGGCTGTAATCTTTATAGGAGCAGCTTGCCATGTCTTTGTTTACTATAGTCTCAGTGTGGATTTGAACTACCAACCTTTCCATTTTCCACCATCAGGTCTCTAAACACATAGAAGTGGTGAAAATTTAGAGTCTAGCCACATGAAATTGAATCGAAGGGAATGCCCTATATTATTTACCCATTATAAGAGACATAAATTTGTTATGTTTTCTTTACCTACGTAGAGATATGTAGACCTTTCAGCTAAAGAATTGCTATCTATCTGATCCCTTGCATCCAAAAGCTTAAAGATTCACCTTTTAGATGTGTTTGTAAACACGATTTGGTTTGAATAATGTTTTCAATTGCATGAATTACTTTATTTTAATTTTTATACTGAGAATCATCCTTGGAGTTAGAATTCTTTAAATTTGATACAAACATTCATATAAACCAGAATAAATAACTGTGTAAAATCCTGCATTAACGAAGGTTTTTAAAAAAAATGTGCTAGAGCAGCTGGTGGTTTCCAACTGCTGACCTTGAGGTTAGCAGAACAACAATGCAACCAGGCTCCTCAGAAACATAATACTGTCCCATAATGCTGTTAAATGGTGTCAGAAAGACTAGACTTTTATTGGAAGGGGGGTGTGGATTCAGAAGTGTGTCTCTTAGCAATGTGGTTCCTCACATCCTCTCAAAGTTATATTTTGGTGAAAATGTTTGTGAAAAATTAAATGAAGATGGTAAGCTATCATGCAGATTTTCCCTTCAAAGAGATATCGTGACTGGAGGTGCACCAGCATGAGTTGTCTTTCACTGTGGCACTTTAGCAAATATGCTCACTAAGTCGGCATCCGAGCTCTAGCCGCCAAGATCTGTGTAATAGTAATAAGCACCATCTCCTTTTGTTCCGGGTGAAGTATGTGCGCACTGTCCCCTGCAACCCCTCTGTGCTGAAGCAGTCTGCGCACCAACTGACGTGGAGTGTTCTTGGCAGCCTCAAGACCCCAAGTGACTGGCTTTGGAACACAGTGTATTTTTCCAGCAGTGGCATTTGAGCCTCTAGCATGTCGGCTGGCTGAGGTCAGAGCAATCCCCACCCAGGGCTGCCTGTGGGCTTGAGGCAGAGTCAGCCTGTGGAATTTTTACCTCTCACAAAATTTGCCACTTGCTTCACCTTAAATAGCCAGGGCTTGTTACTTTCCCATAAAACAAAATCACCTAACCTGTACATTTCAGGAAAATAATAAAATATATACATTTGACCACATAAATGTTTATTTATACTCTCTTTTTTTAAAGAATAAATTATCTCGTGTTCAGATTTATGTGGTTTGAACAATAGGCTACAACAATATTCGGTGGAGCAATATTCATATTCAGTGGAGACATGGCAAATCACACTGAAATTACAGAAAACAATTCTAAACTGTGGTGAATCATAAAAATATATACATAAGAGGCACTGAAAAGGCCTTTATTTCTTTTCTCTGACATTTCATTCATGCAGGATTGTTTCATTCCATTTCTTTGAGAGCAACCCTTTGGTGCTTATTACTATGCTGACTTTGAGAGCTAGGTCTCCCAACTTTTGTTATAATGAGCCCTAAAGAGAGAAGGAAAGAGAGGCAGGAGATTTTAATGGGGAATATATGCTTGCTAGAACCAATAAAGGTAGAGATGCCCCAGAATAATAAACTATTTTTAGTTCCACCATTTTTAAAACAACATTTGAAGAATATGCTCTTTTAAAAACTGTTCTTTCTCCCCATCATCCCAAGCAGAAGTCTTCTGACACTGTGAAAGCACGTTCACATTTCATTACCACCACCGTCCAGGCAGCTGCATAGAAACCCATCAGTTGTTGATATTTTTGAACTCCTGACAGGCAGTCTGCAGGGAATATCAAACACAAAGGCTAACCTGGAATTAAAAGGTATACAGATCACTCTCATTTTTATCCTGAGTAAAACCACCTAAAAATGCGCACACACACAACTTCTCAGTAAATGCCAGCAAAAGTACACCAAAACCCTCAGAGTCTGGTTCAGCGTCTTGGTTAAATAAATGGACTAACCCTAACGATCACACAACCGCAACAGAGCCCCCGGGGTATTTGTTTTTCTTAACGGCAGTCAACTGAACCTGAAACTGCATCCTCCGATGGGATTCTGCTCTGTTATAGTCAATCACGCTAATCAACTGCATAGTCAGTATCCGGCAGGGATAGAGTTGTGTGGGCCAGCATGTTGGTGCAGTGATCGAAGTCTAGTCATTGAAACCAAATCCACACTTTGAAAGAACTGACGGTTAAAGTGCTCAGGGTGGAAAAGGAAATGGCCCCACCCCAGTTTTTAAGTCTCCACTCTTCCTTAAAAAATTGCCTCGCCTACAGAGTAAACAGAGAGTGGACAAATGGCAACTACTTGGGGAAAAGCAGGTTAAAGTATAAAGGAAAATGAAAGATGATTGGTGAATATTAAAATACTTAATGTTAGGGGAAAACATTGAAGAGCGTGATAAGAATATGCTTTAAGTGTTGTAAAACCTATAAATTAAATCTGAAAAGATGAAAGTATTTGGATAAAACTTTAACTTTTATTTCTAAAGGTCGCTCTACCCAAATTCTGAGAAACTTCCCCTCACAATACCCTCTCCACTTAACACCCCCAAACCACACATTCCCTCTACATACAGAAATAGGAAGCTTTGGCTATATACCAAACATGTCATTTATAATGTTTGTATCATAATTCAAATGAAAAGCTACTCCGGTACTAATGCACATTTTTTTCCTCCCACTGTTGTGAGTAATGCTGGCTCACAGAAATCCAGGGAGATGCCCAGTAGCCTTGGCCACTGATCATGACACGGAGTGGTTCATGAGCTGCCAAGCTGGGGAATCGTGTTCCTTGGAATCTGTCCGCATTCTCAGTGTTACACTTGTTATCTGGAGAAGAGTAGCTCTCTGATGGTTTGGGTGAAGCATCGGTGAGGTTTTGGGTTCGATACACCGAACTGAAATATGTTCCATCTTACACACAGTGATTGCCTATGGCAGATTGATGTCAGGGAGGCTTTGACCAAGCTTGGTCCATCATCAGAATTGTCCTCCAGTATGGAGTTATGACCTAATGTGGCTCCTTGCAGGGTTCCAACAAGATGAAAAAATATGGTGAGAAATCGCATGTAAGGTCCATAAAAAAGGAGTTCTTACCATCATTCAGGGAAAAATGAGGACTTTCTTTTCTTTTTTGCTAAACCATCATTTCCAGATTACAGTCTATTTGATGGTCATTGAAAATTACTTAAATTTCTTTGATTGTCATTTTAACATATTGAGAAGACCAAATAGACACGTTATCAATACCACAGACCACTCATTCACTTTGGATCTAGTAAATTGTACATGAGGGGTTCTTTGGTTTTCTTTGCGAGAATAGAGTGTAAATTAAGTCATGGTTGTAGTTTTGATTTTTCTGTGAATCATCTACCTCAGTTATATTACAGACACAAAGACCTCATTCTTTTCAGAAGAAACATCATGTTGTTGTCAAGGTGAATCAATGTGGGTGGCTCGGGGTGGACTAGAACCCAGTAGGGGCTAGCAATTCTCACATTTGGCTGTTCCTCCAAATTGCTGTTGTTTTTCTTTTCTTTTTTCCTTTCTGTAGACTCCACCCAATCTTCTGCATCATAATCTCTCTCAGATGATGCTGACACAACTTGTTGAGATCTATAGGCAGAGGCTGCTTCTGCAGTTAGGGGTGGGAGTGCGGGGGAACAAACCCCATTGCCATTGGTTCGATTCAAATTCAAAATCTTAACCAAATAGGGGGTATCCAAGATTGTAACATGGGGTGAATGAGGAGAGTCACCTTCCAAATTCATTTGCTGCTCCATCAACTAATCATTCACGTGGTTCGCCTGTATCATAGGAGAACTCCTGAAATACTTTTTGAGAAAGAAATACTTATTTCCTAGAAATCATTAAGGCCCTCCTTAACTAAGCTAAGTGTCTCCTTACCTGTATCCTGAGAATAATTCTACTAATAAACTTGCGAAGTGGTATTGTGATATCTTCTCAGTTATCCTATGTCCCAAGGTCTGGAGAGTGAAAATCTTAAGATGTGTAATAGTGTTTGAACCTGAATGATTCTCAATATATGGTCTTTGTTTTGTACTGAACCAGTGTATTGAAAGGGTATTCATGTGCTCAGACACTAGCTCTGACACCTCAGACGAGTCAGTTTGCCTCTGATTTTCAATTTCCTCATAATCATGCTGAAGTAGATGAACTATCTGGATTTTCCAGCTTTCAAATAATGCATGGGCAAATGCCAGGCAGTGTTAAGACTTTACTATTGATGGACAAGGATGCCTGACCTTTCTCTTAATCAACTGATGCTTAACACAAGGTCTAATCTACTTAGCTCAGGCAGACTGGAGCTATTTACTAGGAAACTTGGGATATGCATGCTGAGAATCTAAAATATTTGTGTCGACATTAGAATCCAGTGGAAGCATGAATTATACATATTATCTTTCACATCATGTTGATCAACAATCCACTTGGCCTCATTTGGGTGGATAGGATATTACAGAAGTGACTTTCATGTACTCCAGGGAGCCAGAATTTTAATATTGAGTAAAGAGAGGTCAAAACCCATTTTACCAAAAAGTTTATAATGGAAATTTTACCCTGATGAGATTTTTAGAAATCCTTCAGTGTCCTTTTCTGAATTTAAGCAGATGTAACCTAAAATTACTCAAATATTTACATTTCTGTCAATGGCTTTAATCCATTTGCCACTTAATTGTATAAAGCTATCGTCTGCAAAGTAGTATACTGGTTTTTTGAAATAAATTGATTTTTTTAAAGTGGACATGGATAAAAAAGCTACAGATGGGGTTTTTATACACAGTTGTTTGCATGGTGGATGGAATGTTGAATCCTTCACCCATTAAATGCATCCTTACCACAGATTTGCTGCACCTGCTATTTTACATCTCAGTATATTTCATACTGAATATTTATGGTCCTTCCAAAACAATGTGGAGACAGATTAACAGTCAGAAACAGCCCAATGCTGACATCTACTGGAGAAGTACATGGATGCATTTGGCTGTGGAAAGGATTCTCACGTGTGAGATGGCATAAGAACCATAAAACAAAACATACTTAACGTATGCAAGTTTTTACTCATTATTCTAGTGCACAGTCTATAACTGTTACTTATTTCAAAGTGGCTAATGCTGGGGGTGTTAAATACTGTAGAACTCAGATACTTAGGAGGAAAGGGAAAGAAATTAGCATGTTCAAAATAGGGATGAGTGTAAGAATAATGAACTACAGCCACTGGCCCACCTCTCCAGTAAATCAGGCTTTCCTGTGTGAAAGGAACATTCTACCACCTATCATTGGCTTGGGGAAATGGTGTTACCCAACACTTTTCTGTTCCAGACCCATTTGGCTTCTTTGGCAGACTCTTCTTGCCTTCTATAACTCAAAACCAACCCCACGGCCATGAGATCGATTCCAACTCACAGCAACCCTATAGGACAAGGTAGAACTAACCCCCATGGGCGTCTAAGACTGTAACTGTGCGCAGAAGTAGAAAGTCTTGTCTTTATCATGAAGGGTGGCTAGTGGGTTCAAACCGTTGAACATGGCAGGTAGCCCCTCAAGACGTAACCACGACTCTCCTTGGCAGAGCAACTGTTAAGAACTGAACTGCTAACTGAAAGGTTAGCAAAGTTGTTAGTTGCAACCTACCTAACTACTCTGTGGGAAACAATTCTAACAATCTACTCCTGGAAGGATTGCCACCGGTTGTCTTAAAGCAAGCAGCCATCTATGTGAGACAGCAACAATATCCAGTTGGAAGAAGCACACCAGCCTGTAGGAGCCAAGGAGTGCACATAATCAAAACAAATCCGAAGGCAGGAATAGTATTAGAACTTAAATTGTGAACACCAGGTTTGTAGAAGGCTATGGATGACAGTGGAAGCCCAAAATCCATTGGCAGGGTCCCCACATGCATTAAGCCTCCAGTGAATCCCCTCTGAACATAATCTAGGGATGAGAATAGTCTTGCTATCAGACAGAGAGTTTTGTAGAGTCGACTATGGCAGATGTAGTTAGGTCAAAAAGTAATACTTATTGTTTAATCTCCCTTGTGACCCATTTTAAAGTTGCTTCAGTTTTAAATATTTTCTGCCCTCTTTTCAGTTGAGGTTTTCCTGGGTTTTTGACCAGTCAGTGTTAATATTTGTATGCTCGCTTGCTTCTTGTGTGAGATAGTAACTGAATCAGTGATTACCTAGGGGCAAGTCAAGGGAGGACTGAAGGAAAAGGGTAGCTCACAGCAATGAATG
>NW_022104341.1:52996986-52997683 GCF_000313985.2 Echinops telfairi
CAATACCATGATAACTTACTGTCCTTGTGATACCATAGGAATACTTGAACTCCAGATTTTCTGGAGTACCCTTAGCCCAGACAATTACACATCAGAAAGGTCGGTACAGGAAAAAGGGTTTCTACGGTGTGGAAAAAGAGAAACTAACAAAGTTGTAGGACCAGCCCTTTGTCCCATATCCAATTATTGTTCTATTACCTGTGTCCTGCCTTGATTTATACCTACAATAATTCTTGCCACTAATCACAAAACTCCTCCCACTAGAGACCTGATAAATTTCTAGCCAAGAAAATTTGTAAAATTTATACTTAACAAAAACTATCAGTTACCCCTACAAAGATGGGAACCACAGAATTAGACTGTCTCCATCCCCAAATTCCAATATAAAATCTTAGCTACATTTCCTAAATGACCCCTACACCAAGCGAGCCATGTGAATCTCTACTCATAGACATTTCTGTGCCCTCTCCTCTGACCACACAGGGGCATTCTGCACCCCTTCCCACAACAAAGTCAAGGTAGACAACTAATCTTGAAACGTCTTTCTGTATCCATGTACCATGCTCTCATCCTCAGCATCATTATACACACAGTGCTGACGTGGGCCATGCTAGTAGCTGGTGCCCTGCCAGAAACCCCAATACAAAGTGGGACACTTGCTGTTCTTATTTCTTCTCGTCGATGAATTCTATTCAAG
>NW_022104341.1:53021928-53023397 GCF_000313985.2 Echinops telfairi
TGTTAGGTTGCATTCTCTAGAGAATAACAGCCTATGCTGTGTGTATGAATGTATGTATATATAAAGAAACTTATACTGAGAAGTGGCTTATACAATTGAAGAAGTAAGTGAGTTCAGTCCATTTGAAGTTCGCTGGTCAACTATGAGGGCAAGGCTTCTCTGATTTGTGTAGCTGCAGAAGATGCCAAACAGGAAGCAGTATGGCAAAGCCGGAGGGCCACAGGCTGGCAGATGCAGAAGTTAATAAACTGAGGATGGTTGAATGACAATAGCAGTCTGACAATAGCTCCTGGGATCAACAAGTGACACTACAGGAGGCTGACAAACCAGATGCAGGATCCAGCTCCAGCAAAATAATAAGGGGTCACAGGTTGGGTTCCATCCCTACCTTCATCCCGGAGTATCTTGTTGACATACACTCTAAACATCATAGGTAGTAATAAAGGAGAGTAAAACAGTTTATAAATTGCATATGTTACACTGGAACTTAGAAGAATTTGAAACACTAATCATACTTCAACATAAAGAAAACAAATATCTTCACAAATGGAACAATCAGTGGCATCGTGATAAAAAATAGAAATGAATTATATTGTTAATGATTTCATTTTCATTAGATCCACAATCAATTCCCAAGGAAGCAGCAATCAATTAATCAAATAAAATATTGAACAAAAAAACTCAAAGTGTTAAAAAAAATTTTTAATTAGGATATCACTTTAAAGACTAAAGTGAGATAATGCCAAGTTGTGCTATTTTCAATCACCTCATATGCATGTGAAAGCAAGACAATGAGTACAGAAGCCAAAAATGAATCTGTGCATTTGAATTATGGTGTCGAGAACAAATATTGACTATACCATAGTCTGTCATAAGTACAAACAAATCTATGTTGTAGTAAGTATGGCCAGGTCAAAGAACAAAAAATCATATCATTGTGTGCTCACCTTCCTGATACAATTGCTGAAGACAAATGGGTGCATAAGCAAATGTGGTAAAAAAAATTTAAAAAAAAAAGCTGATGGTGCCTGGCTATCAAAAGATAAAGCATCTGGGGTCTTAAAGGCTTGAAGGTAAACAAACGGCCATCTAGCTCAGAAACAACAAAGCACACATGGACGAAACATACCAGCCTATGTGATCATGAGATGTCAACGGGATCAGGTATGAGACATCAAAGAACAAAAAATTATATCATTTGAATGAGGGGGAGTGCAGATTGGGGACCCAAAGCCCATCTGTCAACAACTGGACATCCTCTACAGAAGGGTCACTGGGAGGAGACAAGAAGGGTCTCCGGGAGGAGACAAGCTAGTCAGGGTGCAGTATAGCAATGATGAAACATATGACTTTCCTCTAGTTCTTAAATGGTTCCTCCCCACCACTATCATGATCCCCATTCTACCTTACAAATCTGGCTAGACTAGAGGATGTACACTGGTACAGATAGGAACTGGAAACACAGGGAA
>NW_022104341.1:53024289-53026823 GCF_000313985.2 Echinops telfairi
TCATGTCTTGCACTGTCTGATATCTCTCTTTACCCCCTTGTCTGTTGTACATCCCACTGGGAGGGGGTTATAGGTAGGTCATTGTGATCGGTTCCCCCTTTCGTCCCCCACCTTCCTCTTACCCTCCTGATATGGCTGCTCTCAATATTGGTCCCAAGGAGTTTATCTGTCCTATATTCCCTGTGTTTCCAGTTCTTATCTGTACCCATGTACATGCTCTGATCTAGCCAGATTTATAGGGTAGAATTGGGGTCATGAGAGTGGCGGGGGAGGAAGCATTAAAGAACCAGAGGAAAGCTGTATGTTTCATCAGTATTATACTGCACCTTTACTGGCCCATCTTCTCCCTGCAATCCTTCTGTAAGGGGATGTCCAATTGCTTACAGATTGGCTTTGGGCCTCCACTCCGCACTACGCCTTCATTCACATTAAGATTTTTTGTTCTGGGTCTTTAATGACTGATACCTGATCTCATCGACACCTTGTGATCACACTGGATGGAGTGCTTCTTCTATGTGGGCTTTGTTGTTTCTCAGCTAGATGGCCGCTTGTTTAAATTCAAGCCTTTAAGAACCCAGGTGCTATATCTTTTGATAGTCGGGCACCATCAGCTTTCTTTTCCACATTTGGAGACAGACGGCCAAAACATCTTTTAAAGAACTATGTCATACTTCTTACACTGCCATATTTTGAAGTACTAAGCCTCTTCCCAGATACAGATAGATAATTGACCTAGAAGTAGTTATAACCCAAATATAGACTGTTAATAATTTGATCAACGACATGTATGATCAAATTGGAAGAGATATATAAATCAACCAAATTGTTTTCCCTAGTAAAGCAAAGCAGTTTTGAGATAATTTGCTAGGTGGATCAGAAATTAACAAACATAAGAGGTGTAGATGGTCACTTTTATCTAAAAGCAATTGTTATAATTGAATTGTCACCCTCAAAAAATTATGCTGGAAATTCTAACTTTTATGCCTCTCATTATAATTTCATTTGGGAACTGATTGTTTTATTACATTAATTATGTGTGCTTAGTGTAGAGTGTGCCTTGTGTCAATCTCTTATAGGATATAAAAGGAAAAGTTTAACAAATGTGAGAAGGAAAATGAAACGTGTTCAGGGTTAACACATGGTCTTTCTATATAACGCTCTGCTATGGAGTAAATTCCAACCCATAACAACCTTATATGACATAAGGGGAGAACTGTTCTCCATGGGCTTCCTAACAAAGTAAATGAAGAATTAAAAAAGCAAATATTATGCATCAGAAATAAAACAGCAACAATGTAATAGAGTCAATCAAAATAAAAAGAGAATTATACAATATTATGAAAAATTGTATTCCAAGAAATTTTCAAACATAGAAGAATTCAGTTATTTCTAGAATTATAGTGTCTATCTGTCTTAACACAGACTGATGTAGAAAACATTAACAGACCTATACCACAAGAAAAAATAGTTCTAGTCATTTAAAAAGTCACAATAACAAAAAGTCTGGCACCAGATGGTTTTGCTGGGGAATTCTACCAATGATTTAGAGGAGAATTAACACCAATATGACATATCATATTTCAGAATACGTGTAACCCTGAAACCTAAGCCAGGAAAAGATATCACCAGAATTGAAAAATATAGACCAATATCTCTTATGAATATAGATACCAACATTTTCAATAAAATCTAGCAAGTGGAATTCAAATTACATCTTAAAAAAACATCATGATCAAGTAGGACTCATTTGAAGTATACAAAGATAATTCAATATTAGAAAAACAATAAATGTAATCCACCATATAAACAAAAAGAGAAAACAAAGAACAATATGACTACGGTAACTGATGAAGAAAAGGCATGTGATAAAATTCAACACCCATTCTTGATTTTAAAAAACCAACACTTAATAAAATAATATGATAAGGGAAATTCCTCAACAAAGTTAAGGCTATATATACAAAACCAATGGCTAGGTACTCTCGTCATGGAAAGGAATTGAAAACATCCCTGACTCCAAATGAGAACCAGATGGGTTGCCATGTTATCACCACCCTTATTTAATATAGCACTGGAAGTCTTAGTCATAGCTAGAAGACATCAAAAAGATATTAAAGGCATATACGTTTTTTTAATTCCTCATGTTATTGGAAGCTCTTACAGTCGCTGTAGCATTCCATAATTCAAATCGTTCAAGCATAATTTTACAATGGCTACTACAATCAGTTTCAAGACATTTTCTTTCTTCTTAAACTCTTTGATGTCAGCTCCCCTTTTGCCTGTCCCTCTTCCTTGTTTTTATTGTTACATATTATTCTTATTAGTCTATAACATATATATTTTTTCACCTACAATTCTGTTACTCTCTCCCCTTGAGTGGAGTTAAGCAGTTTTCATTGCTATCAACTACCCACCCCACACCCATCTTCCCGTGTATGCTCAGGGAACAATTGCTCCTGTTGCTGTTTTTGTCGGGTCATCCATCCTGGCATTCCTGCATCAGACAATCTTGCTTATAAGCCTCCATCTACATA
>NW_022104341.1:53027706-53029105 GCF_000313985.2 Echinops telfairi
ATGTATAAGAGAGAGTTTTATATAAAAGTTAAGTGCACATCAAGAAAACATCCCAACCCAGTGCTGCCCAATCCCACAAATGTGCTTTCTACAATTGATGTATGTATGGATTGTGATAAGAGTTGTATGTGCCCCTAATAAAATTATTTTTTTAAAAAGAGGCAGTTGTGTAAACAAAACTTCAAGAGACTACTGTATGGTTTAAAATGAGGAAAAGTATGAGTCATGATTGTATCATCACCATACTTATTAAACCTGTATGCTGAACAAATAATCCAAAAATTTTGCCATAGTCCACATACTCAAATGCGTGAACAAAATCAATAGAACACAAGGAAACATCTTACTGTACTCTCTGCTTTGCGCCAAGATCCATCTGACATCACCAATGATATCCCAAGTCCTCCCTCCTCTTCTGAATCTGGCCTGAACAGCTGGTGGCTCCCTGTCAATGCATTTCTGAAGCAATTATTGGATGATCTGCAGAAAAAATTTTTACTTGTATTTGATATTAATGACGTTTTATTTGAACATTCTTTTGTATCACAATCTTTGGAATAAGTATAAATACGGATCTCTTCCAGCCCACTAGCTGTCTTCCAAATTTCCTGGCATAGATGAGTGCTTCCAGTTCATCAGCTTTTGACACATTTCTATTGGTACCCCACCAATTCCTAGAGCCTTGCTTTTGGCTAATGCTTTCAGTGAAGCTTGAATATCTTTCTTCAGCAGCATTGATTCTTGCTCATATCCTACTTCCTGAAATTGTGCGATGCTGACTGGTTCTTCTTGATAAAGTGACTCTGTGTATTTTTTTCATCATCTTTTAATGCTTCTTACATCATCAATGTCCCCCATAGAATCTTTCAATAATGTAACTCAAGGCTTGAATTTTGTCTTGAGTTATTTCAGTTTAAGATATGCTGTGTTCTCATTATTAGGTTTTCTAACTCTAGGTCTTGATACATTTTATTATAATATTTGACTTTTTCTTCTCAAGCTGACTTTTGAAATTTTCTATTCAGCTTTTTGCCATTATTATTTCTTCCCTTTGCTTTAACTACTCTATAATTAAGAGAATTTCAGAGTCTCTCTTGACATCTACTTTGATCTTTTCTTCATTATTTACTTTTTACTGACTCCTTTCTTTCTTCGTGAATGATTTTCTTGATGTCCTCCCACATCTCATCAAGCCTTCTGTCATCAGTGTTCAATGCAGCAAATCTGTTATTGGGATATTCCATAGTTCAGTTGGGATAGACTCAAAGTTGTTTTTGGTACTCATGGCTTTTTAAAACATTTTAAAATTTTCTTCAGCTTCAAAATGAAATTATATATGAGCAATTGATAGTCTATTCCATAATCAGCCCCTGCCCTGATTATGTCTGCTGATATTGAG
>NW_022104341.1:53029795-53058844 GCF_000313985.2 Echinops telfairi
GCTTTCTTCTCATTTTGAGTTGTGCTCCATCAGCAAATGAAGATCCTGAAGGTTTAACTCCCACAGGTTTCACTCTATTCAAATCATCACAAGAGACTCTTCTTTGAAAAAACAGCTCCTCCTCAGACACATTTTGAGTGCCTTCCAAGTTGAAGGGCCTATCCTCTGGCACTAGTTCCTTCAATGTCCTGCTTCTACTCATTAGGCCTTCAGTGTCTGACAATGTTTCCATGCTATGCCTAAGGTTTCCATCAGCTACTTCCTCCAATTGCTGGCAGATTCCATCTTTGTAGCCTGCTCTCAGTCTAAAAGTTCCACTAAAACCTGTTCACTTTGAGTGATCCTAGTGGCATTTAAAATACCAGTGATATAGCTTCCAGAATCAAAGAAATACACAAACCACCACCATATGACAAACTGACAGACAAGTGCTGGAAATGAGATAGAGCTGATGGCAAATCTGAGCCTTTTCTAAACACTACACCTCTACGAGTCAAGAAAGTAAATAGTTTCTCAAGAACCACTCCCTGCGATCCATTCTACCAAAAGAAGATTCCATCCCCAATGCTACCGGGAATCAAATTATTCCTTTGGATTGAAAATGCTGCCTACAATTGAGCCTATTGACTAGCTGCCCCTGCTGTTGGGTGCATCTAAAGATAATCTGTGTTCTCTAATAAAATAAAGATTCCTAAACTCTAGCTCAGGATCAAATCAGCTGTTCAAACCCTCCAGCCAATCCTTGGGAGAAAAAGGAAGCTATTTCCCCCACTAAAGCTCTACAACTTGCGAAACCTAAGAAGCAATTCTCCTCTGTCCTTTAGGGTCACTAGGAATCAGAATGGCAGATGGTTTGGTTTGGGTCCAAGTGCCTCCCCAAGCTCACTGATTCAGCACCTCATCAACTAAAACTTTGCTTTTATAAACTTCCTATGGGACTCTGGTGAGCCCAGCCCAGTATCATTTTACAAATTCATATATTGGATTCCTATTTTAGATCATTAAAGCCTGTAGAACAATTTCATATGTTCTCATATAGAACTATGAGCTTCTCGCTGAATAGTGTATGCTCATTTTAAATCATTTTGGACATAAGCACATGGCTTAGTGCTGCCCTGTCCAAGACTTTACCTACTAGTCACGTGGCTGTTGAACATATGGAATGTGGCTGATCTTATTAAGATGTGCTTGTTGTTAATTGTTTCTAGGTGCCATGGAGTCAGTTCTGACCCATCAAGACCCTGTGCACAACAAAACTAAATATTACATGGTCCTGAACATCCTCACAATTATTCCTATGCTTGAGCCCGTTGTTGTCACCACTGTGTCAGTCCATCTTGTTGACTGCCTTCCTCCTTTTCACTGCCCCACCACTTCACCAAGCATGATGTCTCTCTCCAGGGACTTGTCTCTCCCAACATGTCTAAAGTACTTAAAACACATTGCGGATAGATCCCGAGTTCACGCGTTTCCCGCGCCATCTGTTACTAACGGATCACGAGATAACTCGTGATTTCTACACGCTGTCTTCAGATGCCATCTGCTTGGATATATTTTAACTGCTTCGTCTATTTAGGTGTTCACATCCATAGTGAATGTATCAAACTCGATTGTCTTCATGTTCTTTTTGTTTATTTAGCATTTTAGTGCATTTTGGCTAAATCAAATAGTTACTATTTGTTTGAATTGTTTTGCAAGGAGTTATGCACTTATCATGATCAAAGCTCAGTGAAATGTAAAACATCACCTAAATCGCTCAAGTGCTCTCCCGTTACACAAAAAGACATGAAGACATTCTTAGCCCTAATTCTTCTAGTTTTTCAAAACAATATGGATTATGTTGATTATTTTTACAAGAGAGTTATAATTTCATGAAGATTATAGTTCATAAACTAATAATGTCCTGCATACATTGCAAAATATTGTTTCATAATGTGATACATTTTATATTCAAACACTGAAAGTTATAAATAAATATGATTAAAAAGTTGATGAGATATATGGTTTGATGCAAAAATAACCCTAACAGCCGAAAAAATACACAGCCACTTGGGTACGTTGTTAAAAAAGTATCCGGTCTTTAATGTGTTCAAGATGAAGTGTTGCCATCTTTGCCTTTAAGGAACACTCTGGCCATACTTCCTCCAAGACGGTTTATTTCTTCTTTGGCAGTCCGTGGCACTGGCAATATTCTTTTCCAGTTCCACAACTCAAACGCATTGACTATGCTTAGGGCATCTTTATTCAATGTCCAGCTTTCACATTTATATGAGGCAATTGAAATTATTATATTTTTATAAATCATTTTACTGGGGCTCTTACAGCTCTTATAACAATCCATACATCAATTGTATCAAACACATTTATACATATGCTGCCATCAAAATCTTCAAAACATTTCTTTCTGCTTGAGCCCTTGGTGTTAGCTCCTTGTTTTGGACTCCCTCCCTCACCCTCCCACCCTCACCCTCATTAATAATAAATTGTTATCATCTTCATATCTTACACCAACCACAGTCTCCCTAATTGAAATTATTATGATTTGGGTCAGATTCAACTTAGCCCTCAAAGTGACAACTCTTGCTTTTCAATACTCTAAAGAGGTCTTGTACAGCAGGTTAACCCACTGCAATGTGTCATGTGATCTCTTGAGTGCCACTTCTATGAGCCTTGATTGTGGATCCAAGCAAGACAAAATTCTTGGCAACATCAACTTTTTCTCCATTTATTATGATGTTACCTATTGATCAAGTTGTGAGAGCTTGGGTCTTCTTTACATTGAATCGCGCTTATAAGTGTTAAAAAGGAACACTGGTGTCAAAGTGGGTTACTAATGACAAGGTCGTAGTTCAAATGTACCAGCCACTCCACAGAAGAAAGATGAGGATTCTGCTTCTATACAGATTTTGGAAACATACATGAGCACCCCTGCTCTGTCTGACAGGATCTATGAGTTCGAACTGACTCAATGGCAGTGAGTTGATTTTTGTTTGTTTTTTTAATAAGTGTAAGATACACATTAAACTTCAAAGGCATTCTGAAAACAAAAAGGGAAATATCTCATTAATATTGCATGAATAGAAATAATGTTTGGGATCCATTGGTTTAAACAAAATGTATTACTTTTAACATATTAATTAAGTACAAACCATTTTAACTACCCAGACACTTCTAAAGGTAATTTTACCAATTTCTTTTTTGCATTTTTATATTTAGCTCCTAGAAATGTTAAAATTATATATGTGGCCTATATTATTTGCTAATGAGAAGGTCTGACATAGGATGTGCCCCTATTGATTTTCTCTGTGTTTATTAATTGCACTCTATTTTGGACTACGGCAGTCCTTTGTTCTAAGTCCATAAGAGGCCTGTCATAACATAATCTGTTTATCCTTTAACAAGTCAGTCTCCACCAGTAGACCATGAACAGTTTCCAGTCATTTCCCCATTGCATTCACCTGCTTCCTCGGGAGCAAGTGCAGGGCGTAGTACCTGGAAGATGTTCCTACACAGCTCATTCCTTTCTATTCCTTGCTGAGAGCTACATAGATTGCTAACTGCAGAGTATAGACTGATACCGTTCTCATGATTTCTGCTTTAATATGCTATCTATGATATCCCACAGCCTTATACTCTTTTTCTGAAGATTAGCACAAGAAGCAAATAGAAGTAAAACTCAAATCAGTTCAATTTACTACTCATTAGCAGTTTTTATGAAGACTGGTTGAGGAAGAGATTGAAACTCAAAGCGAATGTGACATTTTGAATTATCTCAACGTGTCACTTTTCCATGCTGTGCTTCACTCTCATTAGGAAAAGTAATCAAGACCTGGGTTTATTATTACACTGTGTCCCTCCCTCTTAATAGGTCTCAGCTCTGGGAGGTAACTAATGCTCACATTGATGCTACACTTCTTTCACTGGCACAAAGGGTGTCTGTTCATTTTCTTCTGATTAATGTTTTGGGGAGGTTCCTTTTTCAGACGACTTCCTGAGTCTACCGATTAAGTAAACACACTAATTTTCTCTGAAAGCATCTGTGTTTTCATAACTTGACAGATACATTCAGGTCTCTTTTGAATGGAGACTTCCAATTATACTTTGTTTCTTCTGGGATTGTCTGCTAACACTAGAACACGTCTCAGTTGTGCAATAATTGTCCTTTGACGTGCTTAGAAACAATTTGACTTTAAAATGTTAATGTTTCTTACGCCCATGTTATATGTAATGAATTACCTGAATTACGATCCAGAAAAGTGAATAGAAGGGGCATATATATTGTAATTGTCCAATTTCAGAAATTAACCACAGACGTTGACAAGATGGTTTCTCCATCTGAATGAGAAGAGTTGATGGCTAGGGACAAGACGGAGTCTTCGTGTGCACTGACTGGACTGTGAGTGGTACTCACACGCCGGGGTTCTTTACACGCTCGTATTGAAATATGACATAGTCTGCCTCCGGAGAAACCCTACTGGCACTGCTGGGTGAACAGTAGATTGCTAACTGCAGGACCTGTGGTTCAAACCCACCAGCAGCTACGAAGGAGAAAGTTTAATGAGTCTCTTTGTTCTCATAAAGATTTAAAGCCTCAGAAATCCTATGTAGGGTTTCTGTGAGACAGAACTGGCTTAATGATAGTGAATTTGTGCTAATATTACATACTCAATACTGTTTACATCATGATTCATTCATGGTGCCATGCATGAACACTGCTGCATTTAACTCTCAAAGGTTGCTGTGTTTCATTAAAGATAACCACAAATTCAAGTTTTGGTCAGAGTATTAGGAAAACTATGAACAATAATTAATTTCTGATTGTTTCTAAATTTATTGTTTAGAATTGTATAACATACACATAAATAAAGTGCATCTTTCAATTATATTCTTTTGACTTTATGGGGACATTTTCATTGCACTCCTAAAATGTAGCTTTCAGTTTGATCATATTATCTTCCACAAGTGCACAGAATCCATGAGCATGGTAAGGAACGTGGTCCCACTTGTGGAAGGAAAGATCATCCTTCGGGATGCACAAGATCAAGGAGAGAACACGTGTCTCAGTTACCTGGTGCTGTTACAATAGATATACACCAGGTGGATAGCTTCCCCAAATGGAAATGTACTTTCTCCTGGTTTAGAATGTTAGTGTGTCTGAATTCAGGCTTCTGGAAGGCTTCTCTCTGGGTCAGCTCTGGAGGAAGGTGCTTGTCCCTTTGAGATCTTGGGTGATTTTCATGTAGCTTGGTGGCTCTCTTCTCTCGTCTCTATTACTGCTTGCCTGCTTCATCTCTTTTTTTCCCCCTGAATTTTCATTATATATTTACCATTGAATTTTCTAATCATATACCCCATGTTTCCCCTGAATTGAATAAAGCTTTCATCTTTCATAATGCAATTCTCATTTTTTTTGTATTGTAAGTGCCCCCCTCTGAAACTTCCCTACTGCAAGCAAACCTACTTGAGGGGTTGACTAAGATTCAATAAAATAATTTTAATGCAAAAAAATGATAGAAAATGGTTTATTATTTTTGGTTCTAATATTATAATTTCCTTCTTTCCGTAAGACATTAGTTAGCCACCCCTAAAGTTTCACTTTGGTCTCTTTAAAAGGACTTCTTGCCAGATCTAATCAATGACAAGTGAGTTTTACTATTTACATCTCTTTCAAAAACACCTATTCCTAACTCTCATTCACATCTCTAACCCACATTTTATTTCATTTAACTCTTGGAAACTTGGCTCATTGTAAATTATTTGACTTCACACTTATCTCTTATCTTCTCTTCGATTTTAGCTTTGGCATTTATTTAACATTTTGTTCTATGATAAGGATTGGGAATATATGACTGATCTGGGTTCCACTTTATCTCACCCTCTTGGTCAGTGAAATAGATTACATGCTTCTGTTGATAACCAAGATTTTATTAGTTTCATTGGCATTCTTGGGCACACCAACAAATAAAGAGGAATTTTGTCTTCCCCTCCTAATCTATGTGCATCCACCTCATTGCCCCAGTAGCACAGCTGTATAAGGCCAGGTTGACTAGAGAAACAAATCTAGATACACTCATATATATGTGAGTGAACTTTATATCAAGCAGTAATTATGCATCAATAAACATCCCAGCAGAGTTCAGATCAAGTCCATAAGTTCGATATTGGCCCATAAGTCCCACACCAGCACATGAATTCCTCTCACGCAGCACATGCAATGATGCCGAATGCAGAAAGATCATAGGCTGGTGAATGGAAAGTCCTGTGGATCCAATGGTGGTGGATGAATCTCCAGGGCTCTGGCAACCATCAGCATGGATCCATGTAACTTCTCAACAGGAAGGTGAAGCAGAGAGAGTGTGTGTGTCCTGCCTCCAGGGACAGGACAGGCCTTCTCTGGAGGAAGTCCCAGAATCCTCCAGAGAAGGCCACGCCCACAAGGAGGGATCACTAGACTGTGACCTGATTGACAAACTAGACTCCACCCCTTCATTTTCATTTATCAGGTTGACATAAGTTTGTGTAACTACCACAACAGCTCTGGGCTACACCCTTAAATCTGTATGCTTAACAAACATGTATTATTTTAAAGATAATTTATATATTTTAATTGAGCTATAATTAATATAGCATACAATTCAATCATTAGAGCATATCAAGGAGGGATATGCAATCATCACCACAATCAGCTTTGGAATCTTTCTTATTTAAACTGAAATTTTGGAAGTCAAAATCCTCAAAGCTGTCATTGTTTTCCTGAAGATCAGAGGCTTCTGGTTAGTAAAAAACTCCTTCAGTACTTACAAATGTTTTAATCTATTTGAATCGAAACCACTTTGATTTCCAAGTATAATACAATGGTTTTTTTGTGTTGTTAATCTTTGTTATAAGTCATTTTAGGATATGTTTTGGTCATAGCCAATCAAACCTCATATAATAATAATTATGAATCACAGTATATGAATGAGTTACAGAAGGGTGGATTTGACTGATGAAATTTGTAAAAATAGCTCTAATGGCATGGGCAGGATATGAAAAATGCAAACAAAAGAAACGAAGTTTTTTTAATGGAACAGATTTGCCTTAATAAACAGTAGGTGCCTATAAAAAGCAATAATTGTGACATTCTTAGAAGAAGAAGACAGCTCTGCTGGTGAGCTCTACAAAATTATTATAAACACTGAATGAAGTAAAGCAGTTTATACATCGCTGATTCTATTCTTTCATTCATTTTATTTGATCTCTTGGCAAAATTTCAGTCTAACTTGCTGGAGTTCTAGGTGTCATGAAAACCCAAATCAGAAGCAGGAGCTTTTCAGGAAGCTGACAGAGGTCACAGGGTCTGCAGCTGTCCCTGTTCAGTGGTGATTTCACTCCAGGTCCGCCAATTCTCACCTTGGCAATTGTTAAGACTTGCCCATCATGCCTCCATGATAACAGCAAGTTGTTTGCTACTGGTTGTTTTGTGTCTTCCCCCAAACAAAAATAATACCTTGACTAGTTGGGAAACTGTGTCCTCTTAGAGGTAAGTTAAGTGAATGTGAAGTCACTTTGGAGTCACATGAACCTTCACCTAAGGTGTCCTTACATGAAGAGTAGAAGACAAACAGAGAAAGAAATATGATGAAGGAATGAGGCAGGAATGAGAATTTTGCTTCCACAGTCAAAGAACAGTTGGGCCACCACCAGAAGCTGGAAGAGGCAAGAAAGAGTTCTTCCCCTAGAGGAGCGGTTCTCAACCTGTGGGGTGCAACCACTTTGGGGGTCGAATGACCCTTTCACAGGGACCATCGGAAAACACATAAATATTTCATAATATATAATTGCATATTGTTTTGTGATTAATCACTATGCTTTAATTATGTTCAATTTGTAACAATAAAAATACCTCCTGCATATCAGATATGTACATTATGATTATTAACAATAGCAAAATTACAGTTATGAAGTAGCAACAAAAATAATTTTATGGTTGGGGGGCTCACCACAACATGAGGAACTGTATTAAAGGGTCACAGCATTAGGAAGGTGTGGGATTATAAAGAGACTTTACCCCAGCTTTGTCTCCCCCACAGACGTGCCAAACATTAAGGACTTTTTGCCAGCATATGGTGGGAGGTCAGATGCTTAAAGACATCCTCCCTGAAGGCAGTCAGTTGCCAGACAACTGTCTGGTCCCACAGGTAGGCCCCGCTCCCTGCTGTTAAGGACAATTGGCTACTTCTCCCTAAAAGTTTTTGACCATTAGCTTGGTTCCTGTAGGTGGGGTTTACTCTACTGATAATAGTTTTTATGGAGATCCAGAGAACATGTCAAACCTGCTCAGTGACATCCAAAGTTAGGCTGCCATCCTGAATCTAGGATCCCCCTATCTTGTCACATATGTGCCCCCAATCCCTCCTCTTCCTATTGTGTGTATATCACTAGATTGTCCCCGTCTCACTGCTGTATAACCTATAGTGCAACCCCTTCCTGTGGCATATGTCTCTACCTGTAATCCCCTCTTGGCCTCTCATTGGTTCCCCTTCTCCTCTCCTGTCCTCGCTCCCCTGTTTCCTTTCCCCTTGTCCTCCTTCCCCTCCCCCTCTCTCCACATGGACCACCGGGTGGGGCTGAGGTGAGCTTGTTACCATGAAATGTGTCTGAGCCCATTATTTCAGTCTCTCTTTTATCCCTCATGCTCTCTATGACTTTGATATATTATTTATATATCTCAACCATACAATTGTGCCTATCGAACCTGTGATTAGTAGTGGGGGGATGGCACCTCCCCCCACAGAAAGGTTGAGAACCACTGCCCTAGAGACTGCAGAGAGATCATGGCCCTGCTATTTCAATTTTGGACATCTAGACTTCAGATCTGTGAGAGAATAAATACCCAGTTTATGGCACTTGTTACAATCACCCTAGGAAATTAATTCAGTGTTCAAGTCCCCACCGTCTAATTTAAGGCTTGCGGTGGTGGGTAAAGATGTTCCAAACTAAGAGATTATTTATGTCAGAATAGGTTGATTGTGATGACAGCTGGTCAATCAGGGGTGAAAAGCATCATTTCAAATTGAATAATTATTAAGAATTACAACTACCTTCTTTAGCAACAAGAAGTCAACTTGGCCTTGGCCTAGCATCAACTTAGAACTCCTAAAATCTATTTTAATTATTTTCTTAATAGTCCCCATTCTGACGAGGTAAACATTCAACTCTTCTGCTGACATGGCATGTCCCTTCTCCCTCCTTCAGTTTATGTCATCTTTTATCCTGCTTTTTGATATAGGAATACTAATTCTGGAAGTATACAATTTTACATTTTAGGTTTCTTCCTGGCCAAAAAACACTATTTCTTAAGAATCCAATATCTATAGCCCTTAATTCTGATCCCCTAGTGAATAATCCAAGTTCATCTATGCAAACTACAGGTAGGCAATAGAAGAGGTGCCCTGGGCACAAAGAGTGTAAGAGGGAAGTACTCCCATGACGGTAGTATGTACCACGTATGCTGCCTGCTGCTAATTCTCTTTTGCCAGAACCTTTGAGAGAGCAAAACACTGTGAAACATCACTGAATTCCAAACAGTTTAAGGGCAGAGATTTTTATCTGTTGGTCTCACTATTTTACCTCTATGATCTATGTCTGTTCATGGAACACAGTAACTATGTAATATGACATTGATAAAGATATAAAAGAATGATTGGGCGAATAAGTTCTGCTATTCTATTGCATGAGCTGAATAAGCAGCTTATATTTTCCCTAATTTTACAAGGACTAGAATCTTTCAATTCCTAGCATCCAGAACCAAACTAAATTCTCTGTCATCAAGCCAGTTCCAACTCACAGTGACTCTACAGGACAAGGTAGAACTGGTTGTGTGGGTTTCCGAAAGTGTCACCTTCAGGGGGATAGAAAGCCTCATGTTTCTCCCTGGGAGCAGTCAGTGGTCTCAGACTGCTGATTTTGCAGTTTGCGGCCCAATGAGTAACCCTATGCCCTCAAGAACCCTCAGCATCCAGAAGAATGTTTTGTAGATATTTGTGGAGAGAAACAAATAAGGAAGGAAAAAAATAAGAGGACAAGAAATGAAGAAGTAAGGAGTGGCTTAGGAGGGTGAAGGTGGAGGGGAGAGAAGAAATGAGAAAAGCGAGAGAAAGCAGGAGATAAAGAGAGAGATGGAAAAAGAAAGTTGAGCATTTTGATATGTTTACCACTTCGAGACAGAATATAAAAGAAAATGCACTTACATGTAAGTGCATATGATGCCCTTTGAGGTATGCAACAAGAAAGGAGAGAGAATCCAGTGGTAGGTGGGAGTGGGGTTGGTTTAATTGATTAACATGGATAGAATATCTCACCATTAAAATATTCCCAGGGACAATGGTGATTTTTATCTTGGAAATTTAGTCCTTCAAACTTGGCTAACACAGTCAGTCATATCAGCTGAAATGAATACTTCTCCCGGAAAGAGTCCATAATGTATAAAATGTGCGTGCCAGTTTTTCCTACGTACTCTCAAGTCGATTCTGACCCATAGAAACAAAACACTGCCAGCCCCCCCACCATCGTCACGATTGTTATGTTTGAACAAGGGTCTTCTTTTTCACTGCCCTTCCACTTCACCAAGCCGCCTGTCCTTTTCTAGGAACGGGGCGCTCCTGATCACCTGTCTGAAACACATGCGACCAAGTCGCAACGTCTTTGCTTCTAGGGTGCTTTCTGGCCGTTCTTCTTCCAAAGCAGTTTGATTTGTTTTGAAAGTCCATGACACATTCAATATTCCTCACCGATACCATACTTCAGATATGTCAATTCTTCAGTCCTCTTCAATGGCCAACTTTCACATGCATATCAGGTGACTGAAAATATCATGGCTTGGGTCAGGTTTACCTTAGTCATCAGAGGGACATCCTTGCTTTTCAATACTTTAAAGAGTCAAACTTTTTGCCATTTATTATGATGTCCCTGGACCTTAACCTCCATGGGCTAGATGCCAGCACACCTGTCACTCTGTCCCACAGTACCATAGATGAGATGGTACCCCATAGTCTAAGTGCTTCTCCTGAGTCTCCATGCCACAGCCTGTGATGCATCCGCTCTTGAGAGCCTCTGCCATTTCAGAAAGAGGTCTTGAACATGCTCTTCCAAGGTCCTCAGGGTGTTCTGTGAGGGAAGTGGTAATAAAAACTGACCAATCCCCTCCCTCAGTGTTATATACATGCTATTTGCATTATCCCACCCAATCATTTGGTGGGAATTACAGAGACTTGGGTAGAAGAACTATGTTAAGAAATTTCTGTATTCTCTGAAGGTCGAACATGATAGTGGGACAGGAGGAAATTAAAAGGAAATAGAGGAAAGAATTAGGAGACAAAAGACATTTATAGAGGTATAAACATAGGCGTGCACATATGTAAATATATTAATATATAACAATGGGGATATAGGTCTATGTACATATATTTATAGGTTAGCTATTAAGGTAGCAGATGGACATTGGGCCTCTATGTAAGCCTTCCCTCAACACACCAACACTTTGTTCTAAACCTGGCATTCTCAAGACAATCGCTGAAGACAAAATGGGTACATAAGCTAATGTGGTGAAGAAAGCTGATGGTGCCTAGCTATTACAAGACATAGCATCTGGGGTCTTAAAGGCTTGAAATTAACTAAGTAGCTATCTAGCAGAGAAGCAACAAAGCCCACAAGGAAGTGTGAAGGCCATTAAGACTCAGCCTTGAAACGACTGAGATATCACAACCCAGGTGTCAGTATCTGCTGCTTGCTTCTACAGTTTGACATTGAGACTAAGACAAAGAACAAAGACATATGCAAGTTCTGGGAAAACAGAATGTTTAATTTTTATCAAAGACTCCTTGACTTGGCAGAATATAGAGTTTCTGATATATTGTGATAATAGACTAATTGTAACCCCGGTTGTTTCTGCATGTATAAAAGGAAGATGTAGAATAAACTCGGGGCTTCAGTATTCACTGTTGCCTTCCCAATACTTTCTGTCTCTCTTTTTTTCCTTAATCCTCACTCCCCCTTTCAGGACCATTCGACTTGTCGGCAGGTACACCAACAATGACAGTCAAATAAAAAAAATATATAACAACAGAAAACAACAAATGCTTGAGAGGGCATGGAAAGTTTGAAGCCTTCATACCATACTGGTAGAACTGCAAATATATACAATCACTGTGGAAATTACTATGATGTTACCTCAACTGCAAATATATGCAATCACTGTAGAAATTAATATGATGTTACCTGAACTGCAAATATATACAATCACTGTGGAAATTACTATGATGCTACCTCAATTGCAAATATATTCAATTACTATGGAAATTAATATGATGTTACCTCAACTGCAAATATATGCAATCGCTGTGGAAATTAATATGATATTATCTCAACTGCAAATATATATAATCACTGTGGAAATTAATATGATATTATCTCAACTGCAAATATATACAATCACTGTAGAAATTAATATGATATTATCTCAACTGCAAATATATACAATCACTGTGGAAATTACTATGATGTTACCTCAAGCAACTAGAAATAGAAATTTCTTACAATCCAGCAATCCCTCTGCTGAGGATGTACCATTAAGAAGTAAGAGTCATGGTACAAACAGACATATGCACACCCATGTTACTCAGAGTGCTATTCACAATAGCAAGATAATGGAAATGACCTAAATACCCATCAGTAGAAAAATAGATAAAGAAATCTTGTTACATACACACAAAGGAATACTCTGAATCCAACAAATCAATGTGGAAACCATGAAGCACTTTATTGCGCAGACAGACCTGGAGGTCATTACTCTCAGTGAAATTAGCAATCACAAAAGGACAAATATTTTATGATACCATACTTCATGGAAAAGTGGGGCAGGGGTTTGGTGGGAAGGAAAGACTTTGATACCAAAAGAAACAGACTTTGGAGGTTGACAAAGTAGGGAAGGTGTGTTAGTCTGGGTTGACTAGAGAAACAAATCCAGGGACCCTCATATATGTGTAAGAGAGAGCTTTATATCAAAGAACAATTGTATGTTGAGAAAACATCCTAGCCCAGTCCAGATCAAGTCCATAAGTCTGATATCAGTCCATAATTCCCTCTTCATACTCACACAGTCACATGCAATGATGCAGAATGCAGAAAGATCACAGGCCAGTGAGTGAGAAGTCTTGTGGGTCCAATGGTGGTGGAAGCATCTCAGCTCTGGCACAGGTCTCCATGTGGCTCCTCCAGCTCTCTGAGTGTGGCTCCTCAACCGCAAGGTGAAGCCACTCTCCTGTGGCTTGTCAACAGGAAAACCAAGGCCGAGACAGTGACCTGCCTCTTCTGATTGCAGAAACAAGAGAAAGTTCCCAGAATCCTCAGAAGAAGGCCATGCCCACAAGGAGGCATCATCAGACTGTGACCTGATTGACAGGCTAGACTCCACCCCTATACTTATTTATAAACTAGACGTGAAATTATGTAACTACCACAGAGGGCAAAGGAAAGATGAAGCTATTGCTAAATGATTGGCATGTATTAATTTGTGTGAAGGAGAAGTTAGTAACCCACAAGAGAGAGAAGAAAAATCAAAGTAGGTAGAGTAAGCTGCTGGGAGATTCATTAGTAGTTTAAACTGTTGAATACATAAGTGATCACCTGAACTGTAAAACCCCCACCAAATTCACACACAGAGAGAAATTGTTAATATTAAAAAAAAGAAGAAGCCAATGGCTTTTGATGGTGTAGAAGATGCTCATAATCCTTAAGGCAGAGTAAGTGAATCAAGACAAAAGGGCCCTTTGAGAGGTCCCTAAAAGGAGAGGACACCGACTAGAACATTTTGACTGAGGTCCAATTTTATTCAACTTGAATTTTTTTAAAGGCAGTCTTTCAATGTAACAATTTGTGTTTATCTTATAATGAAACTCCTAGTGCAGGTATCTCTTCATCCTCAACCGAGCTTTCGAAAAGAAAAAGAAAGCCTCCAGACTACTGTTCAATGTTTTTTGAAAATATTCAAATATAAATGTGTAAGGTAGAGCTAGTACTAAGCCAATTTCGTGTGGAATTTATTTGCAAAATGTGAATTTCAACTTTACGATGTCAAATGGAATGTAAAATGATAGTACTATATTTAATTCATGATGGCATTCAAAAATGCTACAATGAGACACATTACCAAGTTGCAAATGGTACATATAGATGGATTTCGCCCAAGGTGTTTAAGTGCTAAGAGTCAATAGGTTAAAACAAATATACTTTACATGACATTAATCCAAGTTAAAAGTTTTAAAATGGAAAGTGCTCTTCCATTAAATGGTAATGTTGTTCCCTAACAAACTGCCAAACTGTGCCCTTGTCAAGAGAAATAAGCAGAATAACAAAAGATGTGCACCAAAGTGCCTGAGAAGCTGAGTGGAGCATATTAACGAATTCAGATCGTTCCAGCTGCACCCTTCCTCCCTTGTAGTAGGTAGCAGAGATGAGCAGCTCTGGTCCACCTCATTTTTTTGCGCTCACGCAACTTAGCCGAGGCGTGATGCTGACACACAGTGTGCACACCTGCATGGGAACGAGAGGTCATGCCATTTTTGCCCCTCTGAAAAAGTCAGAGACATCTAAAGATTCTGTAAGACACTACCTGGTCTAAGATTGTAAACTACCAACAAATGAAAACTGATGGGGATTAAGAAAGCATGATTCTGATACTTCCTTGCTCCTAATGATAATCATTTAAGAACATTGTGCAACACTGACTGTTCCTAGAGTACATTTCTTCCATTGCCACCTGGGAGCATTTCCATGATTAATTCTTTCTTTTTTAAGCTTCAAATATATATATCTATATATATTAATTAACTGATACTTGACCTTATTAAGCCTCAAGGTGTAGACCATTTCTTTAAGACAGGAAAGAAGTGTGTTCATGTTTATATTCGAGGAAAATCCATTCAGAGAGATGCTGGTTTTCATAAAGTAGTAACAGAGATGGTGAGGTCACTGTTTCTAGGCAGACACACGGGGTTTCATTTTGTGGTGCCTGAGATCAAGATAAGTTGAGCGTTCTCTTGAATTACTAGCCTAATGGCACAGCGATTGGATCTGGAAGGTGTTATGAGGAGAGGCGGTGTGGAGAAAATTCACATTAAGTTTGAAGGCCTGCTTTCAAGTTCTGCTTTTAGACAATTTCTTCATTTGCTTCAATCATTTAATGCCTGTCAGGTTTATTTAGATTATCTGGGAAAGCAGGAAACCAATGCCAAGCTTAGAAAGATGCTGTGCTGTTATTTCTTTTACTAAAGAGTTGCCCTGTTCTACGTATAACGTACCAGGAACAAAAGAAAGAGAGACATTGACAAAGCTGCATTGTAGTCTCTGAATATGACCCTTCTAGCCCCAGTCCTTCATTTGGTGATGTATTGTAAATCCTTGCCTCTACTCTGTGGTTACAGTCTCATTTTAAAAGGCATTACCTATTATGTTAATGAAACAGGATTAGAAGAATAGAAGATGTGACTCAAAACACCGCCCTTGGTTTCCTTGGGGCTATGGACTGCAGATAAGCCTCCATCTTTGTGTTAAAACAAGAACTACCAGTTTTAAGCTGTTCCTTAATAGACAAAAGGGGACCCTGGTGACCTAGGGCCCCTAAGAGTCAGCATCGACTGACTTACGGATGGCAGTGAGTTAGGGTGTTCTTGGTGACATAGTGGTTACTGGCTGGGCTGCAGTGTGAAACCAGTAACTTCCACGAGGAAGAAAGAGGAGACTTAATGCTTGTGAACAGCTTTGCTACATGATGACTGCCTCCGAGAGCGGACGACTGCAGATGCAGTTAGGTTACAATTTAGCATCCTATCATTTGATCTTCCTGATGATCCATTTAAATGTCTTCTACTTTTCAATGTGTTCTGCTTTCTTTTTGATTAAGGTTTTTAAGTCTATTTCATTTTGTTATTCTTATTATTAGTTTTTGTTTGTGGGTATGGCAGGGAAGGTTGGGGGAAATGGGGGACTAATAACAATGAGTACAAGAATGAAGAAAATGTTCTAAAAATGATTGTGGTGATGATTATGCAACTTTTCTTGATGTGATTACGCTATTGAATTGTATGATACGTGAATTATATGGCAATGAAACTATTGGAAAAATAAAATTTTAAAAAGGAATTACAGGTTCAGAAACCCATAGGGATAGTTCTACTCCATCCTATAGGGTTACTGGGAGTCAGAATTGACTTGATGATGGTGTGATTTGGGTTAATAGGCAAATAACCAACTGGCTGATTAATGAAGAAAAGCAGAAGACTGGGGTCATGGAATGTGTGAAACTAGACCTGATCAATATGTCCTTTGTCTAAGCGTTTGATATCAGATGGCAAAAACACCTCCAGCAATGCCCCCAGACATGGGCAAAACACCATTCTTTGTGGCACCCTCCCCTGCTTACAAGCTGACCATGCACAAAACACCGGCACTGAGTCATCTGGTGACAAACACCAATTATACAGCCACTCCACCCCTAAAAGACCACTAGCCCAGAACTTAGCCATATTGAATTGCACTGAGCAACTTTGAAACAGCTCTGGATCTTGCATCTGGCTTTAATCACCTAATCAGATTCACCAGCTTATGTAGCCTTATGAGTCAACAGCCGAATATGGTGTGAATGAGAAGAATCTTCCAGACAAACGTTTGAACTTGAATTTGAGATCTGCCAGCCTTTGCAACTGTGTGAGTCATTTCCTGGTGGTTCATGGGTTTGTGTGAGGTGTCGAAGTGAATTATGAAACCCTGGACGTGACAGAATAGTGAAGGGAGGAGGGATCATTCATATCAAGGATAGTGGAGCAGAATTTCATTTAGGAAAACGCTGACATTTGGGACATCATTAACAAATACTTCACTGAAACAGTCACATGGTGAGCTAAGCTGGGTTTTTTAGAGAAATAGAATCAGTGACATATGTGTACAGAAATAAATTTACATCAAGTGGCTCACACGGCCCCAGAGTGGGCAAACCCAATCTGACCCAAGTTCCTGGATCAGATGGTCAGCTGGAGGCCCTTTCGGACTCACACAGCTACTGGACCAACAAACCGGGAACCAGGAAAATAAAGTAGGAAGCAGGCAACATAGCAGACTGCTGCCAGATCCTGGGGTTAGCAAGTCACTTGCTGGGTTGTTGGCCAAGGTTCCAAGAAACCAGGTGCAGTACCCAGAGCAGCAGGAAGAATAAGCTAGAGATTGAGTTCTCTGAGACATCTTTTTATAAATAGGAAGTAGGCCGCGACCCCAATATTTCATCAGGCTATGAGCTACAACTTATGGAGGAGGCCTTGTTGACAAAATACTGAGGATCTGGTCCAGCCAAGGTGACTCAGAACTTAATGCTCACATATGGAAATAGAGTAGTAAGACCTCCAGGCAGATTCTGGTCATTGAGAAACAGACAAAATGCCCATTACTCTACAAAAATATCACCACCATGGCAGCTACTCTATTAGAATTTGTGGAGAACAGGGATGAGACTTTATGGAGAAAATTCTAAATTAACAAACATGAAATTTGATGTAACTGGGTTTATTAAAAATTCACATATATTTTTCCTGTAATCAGGCAGATTAGGACTTAAAAGAGAGATTCGCTTGTATCTTGGGTCAAGATCCCCAGAAATAGACCAAATCAGGGATTTATGAGCAAGCGAATAATTAAATAAGTGTTCCCACGAGAAACCAATAAAGTAGAAGAGGAAGAGAAACATGGAGGAAGAAGAAGCCAAATAAAATTTCAAGCAAAGTCAAACAGACAATGATTTCAATCGATTGTGATCATCAATGACAAGGTTTTTAGCAGTAGTATAATGAATATATGGTTAGAGACACCAAGTAGGAGCAGCTAAAAATTATGTTAGGGTCAGGTCTTTACAAAAAGTACAAGATTTCAGATATGGAAAGAGAATATAACATTTTTTAACATATGTTTGAAGTGAACTTGTTTCTCACTAAAGAGTTCAAGTCCATTTCACTTTTACTTATACTATTAGAGGGCATATAACACTGGAGGAAAGCGTGAACAAAGGTATGGAGTCCAGACATTATTGAGACTTGAATTTAGAAGACCTAGTAAGAAGTGATAAGAGACGAGACGATCAGTAATTTTCAACTCACTTGTCAACCGTTCTGAACGTCATTCTTAAAGAACCAAAACCTTCCACCATTGGGTCCATTCCAACTCATAGTACCTCCACCTAGGCTTTCCAAGGATGTAAGCTTTATGGGCACCAACAAGCTCATCTTTCTCCACAGAATGACTGGTGGGTTTGAATCACCAACCTTGCAGTTGCCAGTCCAATGCTTATTCAACAATGCCACCAGTGGCCTACAGAATTGTTCTCCATTGGGGATGGTGTGGGGGATATTATATAGAGAATTAATTATGGTTTTGGGGTGGGAGAGACAGGTAAGTCTGGAGGCTGTTGAAAAAATCTAGGTGAGAGATAATATTTGTAATATCCTTTTCAAAGAGATTTTACAGTTCAAGGAACTAGCACAAAGAAAAATATGCTAGGTCTTTCTTAAAATATTTTTTCATAATATTTGCCTATTTACAATTTCTAAGAGAGGAAACAAAAATGAAAAATCATCTTTTAAAAACTCTGCAAATGATATGATTCTCAACATCACACGTGGCTGCAGAAGAACATTATTGAAACAAAACAGAAGCTGGATCCTCTGCTAGTAAATGAAAGAAAATCCTGGCTGAGATTTAGAATATCAGGAAAATAACAGCAATGAAATTATTAAAATTTCTTAAACTATAAAGTTTTCTGGCGGGACCTGACTGCACAACATTCAATCAATAACTTCTAGCAAGAAAAATGGGTAATCACTTCTCAATAACAGAAAATATAAACACATCCACTTACAGATGTGAATGTGAAGCAAGTGTAGAAGAGGAAAGTGAAGAGGCACAGAGTAGAAAGTGGGATCAGGAGCAAGATTAGAGAGCCATTTAGCTAGACCCAATAGAACCTGATGCCAGACTTCACAATGAAAGAATCTACTATTCTACTTAGGAAATGGTACGAAAGAAGGGGTGATTTGGGGCCAGTGATGCAAATAGAAAGTTTAGTTTGGGTAATGCTCAGCCTCCAGGTTAGAAGTGCTGTCTAGGTGGCTGGAGATATGAATTAAACTCAGGGAACTGAAGATAACGATGTGAGTTCAGTCCTAGAGAAAAGAGGGAATAACTTCAAGTGGGGAAAAGGTATTTCACAAACAGACTCTAAGAAACCCCAATATTAAAGAATCATTGAAAGAGGGAGAATATAATAAAGAAGGAGTAGACAGAACTTTGGGAAATGAGTCACGTGTTTGTTGTAAGCCAAAAGAGGAGAGCGTGTGAAGAAAAATGCAATACTGGTTGCCTAAACTTGATTCAGAAAACCACGACCTACTCCTGCGTAAACTAGAACAAGGAACTGAATTTCTGTCTACTTTAATTCCCTCATCTGTAAAATGGGGATATTAGCACGTACTTCACAGAAGTCTTGTGAAAGTTAAATAATTCAATGTTTGGAGAGTCTGAAGAGCAGGTATAGGGATAAAGTAAATGATAGCTCCACAAAGACAATGTTATACATCCTACTTGGGTGTTTAATGACCGGTGTCTTAAAAACCTGTGAGTGGCCACCGAAAGTGCTAGTCTTGGTCTCTCCCAATCCAGAGGAAAGAAAAGTGAAGGAGGTTTAAGACACATGGAAATAAATACCCCAGTAAACTAATGGAGCATGCAAACATAAATCCCCAGCGCCCTGAGAACACACAAATTAGATGGTGTCCAGTTACCATTGTCAATTATTTTTAAAAGGATCACATTAGTAGGTCCTGGATTGAGTAGAATAAAAATGTAGAACAAAACTTAAAACCATTTTTAAAACCGGTTGGAAATAAACTAATTCCATGGCTCATTCTTCAGTCAAAAGATTGAAAGGTCTATAGAGAAACAGTAACACTCGAAGGTACGCACATCTTAAAAAAAAAATAAACTAATTGTAATCAATAGGGCAGTATTTACCCAGGGATGGAAGTCAGAGGGTAAGGAAAGAAAGAAGCATGAAACAGGAAACACAGAGAGGAAGGTGCTGAGTGATGTTATATCGAGGGGACTGCAATCAATGACATGACACAAAATGTGTAAGAGCTATTGAATGGAAAGCTGATTTGCTCTATAAGCTTTCACCTAAATAAAAGTTGTTCTTGTTGTTGTTTGTGTTAGTCTGGGCACTTTAGAGAAACAAATCCACAGAAACTCATGTATAAAAGAGAGTTTTATAAAAAGGTTAAGTGCACATCAAGAAAACATCCCAACCTAGTGCTGCCCAAACCCACAAGTCCAACATTAACCCATATGTCTGACACCAATCCACAATGTCCTCCTCCATCTCACAAACACACACAATGATGCCGACTGCAGGAGGAAAGCCAAATCAGTGAACGTGTAAGCATCGCAGCGCTGGCAGGGTCTCCACACGGCAGCTGCTCCAGCACCCAGGGCAGCATTGGGGTAGGTCCATGCAGCTTCTCCACAGGAATGTCTTGCAGGAAGTGAGCCTTGCCAGCGGAGGCAGGGAACCGCCTAAGGCAGCTGCACCCTGGCCTGACCATCAGAAAGCAAGAGACCTGAGAACTAGAATGGCGAGGCTCCCTGAGCCATTCATCTCTCCACCCTTCATTAACCCCACATGTGTTTATTGGCCAGGTTGACACGATAAACTTTAACTATCTCAGTGTTTTTTTTAATTCTTCTACAGTAAAAAAGAAAAGAAAAAAGTGTTACAGAAACATCACATTGGATGTGGTTATTAAGTCCTGAAAAGAGTTCATTGTGCTTTACTGTTAGGAAATGACTCATAGGGACCCCATAGGACAAAGTCCCTGTCCATTCCAGAGACTGGACTCTTTTTGGGAGCAGAAAGCCCTGTCTTGTTAGTTTGGTACTGCTGACTTTGCAGTTAGCAGACCAGCATGTAACCACACAGGGTCACTATGCATCAGCATCGAGTCAACTGCAGTGAGCTGGGTTTTGGTTAGACGGTGAGAAAAAGTGGGGAGGATATCTCTGGTCTCCAAAGGAAACACCACCTGCACCCCAACCCAAAGCCAGTTGGCGTAGGACAGAGGTCAGACTAACCTTCTCTTTTTCTTCACGCTGACACCAGTTGGTCCTTCCACGGCATTCTGTTTTTCTGCTGGATGTGGTAATTCCTTGTGATAGCCACACAGAATCCACACAGACAGCACTCACAATTAAGGGAGGATATGAGGGAAGTTAACAGGCCACCCCAAGTGGGAAGCAGAAAACATGAAGGAGGCAGTCATTGGTCCCCAGTCGGGCCTCTCCTCAGTCAACAGCCAAGTCTGCTCCTCAGCCTTTCAGGCTGTTAGCCTCGGCGTTCTCGCAGACCCGTAGTCTTAACTGTACTCCTCCGCTCTGTCACATTCTCTCCAGGGCTCAGCCTCTGGTTTGGGCGTGCCTTTGTCTCTGCTTCCTCCACCACTTCAGACAGGGCTTTGAAATGTCTTCCAGTGGTGGCTCTTCTTTTGTGAAGGTCCCGGAAATTCTTTCTCTCTGCTACTGAAATGTCTTATTCTTATACCCACTAGCCTATTATTGTTGCACACATCCTATTTGTATGATTCCACCCATTGACTTGATGGGATTACAAGGACAAAAGAGGAGAAACTCTAAGTATTTTCACTTCACCACAGAAAGCCCTTGTTTTCAGTGAAATGTACTATCCTTGCTGGTGCAAGACAGGGTAGTGTTTTGTTGTGCTGTACACTGGTCACTATGAGTTGGAACCAACTTGAAGGCACCTGACTACAGCTCACACCGTCCAGTAAAGCGTGACACATACAACAGTTATAAACATTTCATTGTTTTCCCTATTTGCTTATTTTATAGAGTTCATGAATATGAGAAAGTAAATGACAGCAATGAAGAACAAAAAACAAAAACAAAAAATGAACTAAGCTATAACATCAGAACTACACCAAAGACTAGGCTAAAAATGAATTTAGCACAGCACACTAAAGTGTGGAATTATCTCCCATACAAATGTAAAAGACTCATGGAGTTTTTGTTATTAACGATATTAGGTGTCTGAAATTTCACTGGAGTTATTTTAGAAAAACAGATGGTCAAACAGATGTATGACGTATGTGAATATGTGAATAGTAAGTAATACAAATTGTAGCTTGGATAGTCATCCTAAAAGTACACATCTCTCTTTCTGATTATGATTTTTTTATATAACTTTTGGATTATAGTCACATCAGAATATATGAAGAACGTTTTTAAGGTTTGGGTTGAAAAAGGCAATTTTTAAAAGGTGGGAAGCTGATTGACATTGGGCAAGGTTAATATTTCTTAATGGCTATTCAAAAGTGCACCCTCATTGATTAATCACTGTGCCCATCTAAGTGTTCCATATTAAAATTAAGTTATTCCATGAAAAGAAATTAATATAAGTCAGAAACTTGTGTCTACATAAAGAAAATGAGTCAGAGAAAGAACTTTCTAAAAGGAAAATAAAATATTTTATTTTTTCTAACTAAAGTGACCTAAAAGAAAGCTGTTCAAGATAGTAATGGTGACAGCGATGGGGGTGATAAAAGCATATAAATAAGTGAAATAATTGATACGATGTTATAAGTAATGGTCCAGAGGAATTGAGACTACTCTTTTTAAAAGTCTCTACCATACTTATGAAGCAGTAGTGTGTGATCTGAAAGTTCACTCAAATTAGTTGCATACATATATTACAATCTCTAAGCAACCACTAAAAAGAACTTAACAGGAAATATAGTTGATATTTTAAAAGATTAAATTTGAATTCTTTAAATGTTTCATGAAAGGCAGAGAAAGCATAAATAAGGGAAAGAAAAATGAAACATGTATAAGGCATAGAAAGAGCTAAAAATATGGTAGATTTTAATCTAACCACTTCAAATGTGAAAAGTTAATATACATTAATGTAAAGACAGATTATCAAAAAGGATAAAACATATGATCCATTATGCATGATCTATAAGCAATCCACCAAAAACCAAAAACCAAAAACCACTGCCATGGAGTGGATTCTGACTGAGAAACACCTGACAGAGCAAGGGAGACCTGCCCCTATGTGTTATGACAGCATGACTTTTTACAGGGGTAGAAAGCCTGGTCTTTCATCTTTGGATGGGCTAGTGTAGTGGTTCTCAACCTTCCTCATGCTGCAACCCTTTAATACAGTTCCTCAAGTTGTGGTGACCCCCCAACCACAAAATTATTATGATTGCTACTTCATAGCTGTACTTTTGCTACTATTATGAATTGGGCAACCCCTGTGAAAGGGTCATTTGGCCCTCCCAAAGGGGTCGTGACCCATAGTTTGAGAACCACTGGGCTAGATGGTTCAAACAGTTGAGTTGGTAATGAGCAGGTCACTGAATAGGCTCCTACCCTGTTTCCCCAAAAGTAAGACATCCCCCGAAAATAAGACCTACTTACAGTTTTGCCTCTCACTGAAATAGAAGGCATCCTCCCGTAAATAAGACCTCCCCCAAAATAAGGCCCCCCGAAGCTACCATAACTCTGGACTCTGGACTGTAGCAGCAGGCACCGCCATGCAGCTCACTGTTGGCCGCAGCGCAGTCGTAGCAGACAGGAAGTGCAAGGTCTCTTTTAATAAAACAATAAACAATAAATGCGTGCAGTATTCTTCTTCATGGAAATATAAGACATCCCCTGAAAACAAGACCTAGCACATCTTTTGAAGCAAAAATTAATATAAGACACTGTCTTATTTTCGGGGAAATAGGGTAGGAGCTCAGCTGCCAGTAATTGCAGTCCTGGAAGCTCTCTGGTTTGTAGATTAACGCATCTCTACAGGAATCAAATCGTGTCTGCCTTTCACCATTGGTTCTTGCTCTGGCCTCAAATCTGTTCTTTTAATAACTCAAAAATGATTAGGTTTGAGACACACCCTAGGCTGATACTGCCTCATTAGCATTACAAAGAAAACTCTACTGAAGTAAGGTTACAGCCACAAATATTGGGGTTAGGATTAATTACAACATACTTGGCAGGATGCAATTCAACACTGAATCAAAAGAAAACACACACACACACACACACACACATATATATATATATATAAAGGATAAAGCATTTATATATATATATATATAAAAGATAAAGCATTAATGATAAAGGGGTCCATTATCCAAAAGGACATAATAATCTTTAAAGTGTGCACACCTAGCTCCAGAACACGAAAATATCTGAGACAAAAACTGATAGAACTGTAAAGAGAAATACACAAATCCACTATGAGAGTTGGATATCTCAATGCCAGTCTTTCACCAATTAATAGATCAAGCAGGCAGAAAATCAGTAATGATATTCTTGACCTGGACAGCACCATCAATCAACTTGATCTAATTAACATTTATGGATTACTTCAACCAGCAATCACAGAATATACATTCTTTTCAAGTTCACAGAGAGTATTCACCTGGACAGACCATGTTGTGGGCCTTAATGAATTTAAAAGAGTACGTTTTCCAGCCGCATTGGAATAAATGAGATCATTAACAGAAAGATACTGGGGGGAAAAAGAGTTGAAAACACACTTCTAATCTCCTATGGTTCAAAAAAGAAGTCTCAAGAGGAATTTCAGTCTATGTTTAAGTAAATAAAAATGGAAAGATTATTTATCAAAATTAATGGAATGTAGCAAAAACAGTATAGGAAATGTATAACATTAACTGTATATATGAGAAAAGAAGAATGATTTCAATTGATTACCCAAGCTTCAATTATAGGAATCTCAACAAATATAATTTAGACCTTCAAGCAAGTAGAAGAAAAATATTAAAAATTAGAAATGAAATTGGAAACAATAGACACAATTCAAGGAAGCCTAAAGCTAGTTCTTTACAAAGATCAATAAATAGATAAAGCTCTCCAAAAACCAAATCCATTGTTGTCTACTCAGTTCTGCTTCATATAAACCCTGTAGAATAGAACTGGCCCATACATTTCACAAAGTTGCAAACTTCACAGAAGCAAACTACTACATCTTTCTCCAGCTGAATGACTGATGAGTTTAAACCACTGACCTTGCAGTTCTTCGTCAAGCACTTTAGCCCCTGAGTAACCGAGTCTCTTGACAAACATCTAGCCAGGAAAAAGAAGAAAAGACACAACCTTTCCTAATATCTATAATGAAGGAGAGATTAGCGCTACAGACCCAATTCACATATGATCACGAACTTGCTAATTTTAATGAAATGGATGAATTTCTTAAAAGGTACAAATTAACAAAACTCACATAAGAAAAGACAGATGTCCAAAGAGATTTGTATCTATATTTAAAACTGGAATAAGAATTAATAACCTTCTAAAATATAAATCACCAGGTCCAGGTGGTCACAATGTTAGCTTATACCAGACATTAAAAACAGAGATGATCCCAGGTCTCTGCGATGTCTTCTAGAAACCATCAGCAGAGTGGGCAGTCTCATGAACGGACTTCAGTTGGCAGTCAATACTATCCTAACAGCAAAGCACATAAATGCATCACAAGAAAAGAAAAGAAATCCAACCACACCTAAAAATAATTATGAAACATAACCTAGTGGGATTTACTTCAAAGATGCATGTCTGGTTCAAATTATAAAGAGTATAATTCAACATTTGATGATTATTAGGGGTTGAAGGGGAATTATTGTCCAGCATGTGTTACCTTTGGTGAAAGAGAAGGTAATATACAATAAGAGAGAGGTCAGCAAAAAATTACTTAGGCAGGTCAAGTCACTGTGAAGAGAACAAGAGTTAAAAGAAACAGAAATAAATAGTTATATACACAACCCTGCAGTGAGTGATGTATGAGTAGATACATAGACACAGAAGTTAAATCAGTGTGAGGAGGAGTGTGAGAGCATGCACATACACATGTGCGTGTGTGCATATATACACAAATATATATGTATAAATATATGTTTGATAGAGGATATTTGTACATATGCATTTATCTTTGAGGTGAATACATTCAATAATGTGGTGGAACACACAAGGGCAAAGATATGAAATCATCTTAGACATGGGAGGAAAGTGGTCACTAAACAGAGTCCATTGGAGAGAAGAATATAGCAGATCCAAGGGATAAACCTGACTTGAACAGTTAAAACCTTGTCAATTGATTCTCCCTTCGATGCAAGCTAAACCTCATCTGGTTTTCAGCATTTTCTGCGGATTTTTTTTGTTTTTTGCTTGTTCATATTGGGTTTTAATCTCAGATGTGTTATGTCATTGGGGGGGTCACCCTCTTGAATTTGTATTTCATGTTCTTCTGTTTTTCAGTGTATGAAACCCAGGGTTGATGAACTTATAGGGACAGCCAGCAGAATAAGGGTTTCTGGGCGGGGTAGAGTATTGGAGGTGGGGGTTGTCAAGGAGTTCAGGAAGGAAAGGAATATTTGTAAATTGATTGTGGTACCAATTGTTTAATACTGTTTGATGTGACTGAGCTTCGAAATGATATGATATCTGCATTAACTCGTAATTTTAAAAATGTTAACACAGTGACACATGGGCACAAGGTCAACTGGCATAATTAGTACAGACAAAGGTCTATATCCTACTTTGATAAGTAGGGATGAGGAATTGAAACACTAGAAGAGTGAAAAAAGGGTCCTTCGCTTTCTGATATACGATGTCCCGGATGTCACCCATAACTCTTCTGGCCTTTGGCCATTCGTGTTCTGGGTGTCCAATCTAGTTTTGAAACATGTAGTCTCTAAAGACAGACAGGATGTAGTCAAGATTATTCTCCGATTCTTGTGGACTTGCTTTGATTATGTTCAGTTTCAACTTGAACTTGCACACACAGAATTGATAGTCTTTTCCAGTCAGCCTCTAGGTTTCTTTTGACTGATGATTTTGAGCTTCTCTATCGTCTCTTTCCACAGATGTCGTCTATTTGATTGCTGTGTGATACATCTGGCAAGGTTCACATATAGAGTTGTTGATTGTGTTGTTGAAATATTTCAGATGAATAAGTCGTTGATCTTTCAGAATTCTACATGCAATCTCTGGCATAATTTCTATTACCAAGGCTGCATTTTTAAACTACTGAACCTCCTTTTTTGTTCGTTTCTAATTTTCTCATTTCAATCATGAGTAATTACCAATGCATCTTGATTGCATGCTTGATCAATTTCACACTACAGCTGAACAGAAAATTTCAAAGAGAGACTCGGAAAGATAAGGTAAAATATTATGGTGAACTGTGCAAAAAAACTAGAGTTAGAAACCAAAAGGGAAACCCATGATCAACATTTTTTAACCCGAAAGAACTACAGAGAACATTCAAGCCACGTATTTCATTGCTGAAGTAATCTATGGACAAAAATGTTAAACAATGCAGGTAGCGTCAAAAGAAGATAGAAGGACTACACAAAGTGGCTGTAACAAAGAGGACCCTGCCTTGCTTGTCAAAAACAAAGAAGACTTAAAGCACTTACTAGTAAGAGCCCTAGTGGCATGGTTGGGCTGTGGCCCGCATGGTGGGCAGTTAGAAACCACCAGCAGCTTTGTGGGAGAGACAGGACTTTCTTCTCCTATAAGCAGTTACCATCTTGGAAATCCACAGGGGACCACTATGGGTCAGCCTTGACTGAATGGCAATGAGTAATGAGGGTTAAAGGCTAGAGCCTTCAGTATGAATTGTATATGAATGTAAAAATTAAAATCCTCACAACTGGACCTTTGTCCTGATAAAATAAGAAGAAAAAGTGTCAAAATTTTTATTATACTTGCATTAGCCATCAACAAACATGCAAGCAGTGGTCCAGAAATTAAACAATGTATTATTAAATCTGTTGCAAAGCAAAGATGGTGATTACGGTGCACTTTATTAAATCTATGGTCTTTTCTATTTTTTGTTTCTGTTTGTTTATTTGAGAGGAACTTGTTTACCACTCCAAGGCCATTTCAATCATACTTTTCCTCCTTTTTTTTTCTTTTCTTAAGTCACTCAAACCACTACCTAAGTTTGAAGGACAAGGAATCTGGAGGGATTTTTTTTTAAAACAAAACATACTACATATATTTTCGCAGCTCATCATCAAGCAATGAAATCAACAATAGCCTATTAAACCCTTAATATATGGGGTCCTTTCAATTGCAGCATATACCTGTGAAAGCTAGACACTGAAAAAGCAAGCAGAAGAGTTCATAGGTTCCAATGTGGTATCAAGGAAGAATATTGAATCTACCATAGCAGAGAGAAAAATCATCAAATCGATACTGTAAATCGAGTATGTCCGTTCTTCTGTCGTTCCCTTTCATTGCTTAGCTTTCGTACGTATCTGATGCAATTGAAATTCATCTGTATCTTCTTCTAGGATTTTTGCTTCTGGTGCAAGTAGTTGTTAAAGATTCAGAGGGTAAAGAGGAAGTCTTGAACTGACTCACTGAGGGCAATTTAAATCCAGAGATCTGCACTGTGTACCTGATGGAAAGGGGCTGCTTGGAGAAAGAGCAACACAAAGACAAAGGGCATTGCACAACCCTGCTCATGCTGCATGACTAAAAAGCTATGTGTGGTTGAAAGTGGAGGAAAAATGAAAAATATATATCAGAAAATTATTTGCCTATCTGAATTAATAAATGTAGCCAAGCCAGATATAAGTTGTGTTTTTAATGCCATGTTAGTGAATGCAGAATTTCACTTCCTCTCAAACATGTATAGAGAAGGTAACTGTGCCCTTTCTCACTTTTAATTCATGTTTTAAAACCCAAGGAAATGTAATTATTTGAACTTTAGAACATAGGTAGCCTTTACAGCTGAAGAATTAAAAATGAGACAAGAGGTTGATCAGGCTTCCTAGTGTCCCCCTAGTGTTTGGGGGAACACCTTATTCAATCACAAGTACAAAACCAATTATCAAAGTTAAAGGATTGACATGATTTAAAACGAGCTCT
>NW_022104341.1:53060117-53061433 GCF_000313985.2 Echinops telfairi
CACTATTTCTGCTCAGAGCCGCGAATGCACAGAGAGGACGACCAGAGGGCCAGCCCCACCACAAGACACTACATTCCTCACTACCCATAGCGCCATTGGGGACAACACTGTAGACACACGGTGGGAACTGTGCCCGCCCTGACCCCACCATACCGAGGCAAGACGCTGGAGGCGTGCAACAGGACAGCAAGGGGAGCAAAGCAGTGAAGTTCCCGGGGAATACCAAAAATAGACTGTGGGGCTAAGGTGTGGTGCCCCATCAGACTCGACTGGAAAACACTCGTAAAGGATAGTAAATAGACCTTGAACTATTTATAAGCTTTTCTTTTGGGGGGGGGGAGTCATTGCCTTTTTGTTGTTGTTATAGCATATTGTTTTATTTTCTATGGTTGCTTTGTTGTGCTCGATCTTGTGTTTGTGCATATTGTTGTCACTGCTGCGTGTCTATCTGGATGGGATAGGTGGGATAAACAAGCCAGAAGAGTGAACAATGGGACCACAGTTTCGTGGGTACATGGGAGAGGGGAAGGTGGGGGAAAGGAAGTGGGTGTTAACAAACCCAGGGACAAGGGAACAACAAGTGACCAAAAATCGATGGCAAGGAAGGTGTAGGAGTCCTGATAGGGCCTGATCAAGGGCAATGTAACCCAGAGAATTACTGAAAACCAAATGAAGGTTGAGCGTGATAGTGGGATAAGAGGAAGATAAAAGGAAATAGAGGAAAGAACTAGGAGACAAAGGGCATTTATGGAGATCTAGATACAGGCATGTACATGTGTAAATATGTTTATATATGATGAGGAAATAGATCTATGTACATATATTTATAGGTTTAGTATTAAGGAAGCAGATGGACATTGGGTCTCTACTCAAGTACTCCCTCAACACACAAACACTTTGTTCTAATAATCTGACACTCTGAGATGCTTACCTTCCTGACACTATCACTGCAGACAAAGCAGGCGCATAAGCAATTGTGGTAAAGAAAGCTGATGGTGCCCGGCTATCAAAAGCTATAGCATCTGGGGACTTAAAGGCTTGAAGATAAACAAGCGGCCATCTAGCTAAGAAAGAACAAAGCCCACATGAAAGAAACACACCAGCCTGTGTGATCATGAGGTGTCGATGGGATCAGATATCAGGCATCAAAGACCCAGAGCAAAAAATCATAATGCGAATGAGGAGGGTAGTGTGGAGTGGAAACCCAAAGACAATCTGTAAGCAATTGGACATCCCCTTACAGAAGTATCATGGGGAGAAGACGGGCCAGTAAGGATGCAGTATAGCACTGATGAAACATACAGCTTTCCTCTGGT
>NW_022104341.1:53061630-53063357 GCF_000313985.2 Echinops telfairi
GGTGGGGGAGACATCAGACAATGCAAGACATGAAAAAATAAGAATTTGTAAATTATCAAGGGTTCATGAGGGAGGGAGGGGGGAGGGGGAAAATGAGGAGCTGATACCAAGGGCTCAAGTAAAAAGAAAATGCTATGAAAATGATGATGGCAACATATGTACAAATATACTTGAGACAATAGATGTATGGATTGTGATGAGTTGTACGAGCCCCCAATAAAATTATTTTTTTAAAAACATATCTCTATCTGACTTTAGAATATTAGATATTTTAATACATTATTTAATATATTAATATTCCCAGTTACATGAAGAAATAAGTATTACTTTTTACTTAGAGGAGCTAATTCTCAAAGAAATAGATAACTTACCCCAAATCACTCAACTGGTTATTAGTAGCGCCATATTAAAATTGAGCATGGTGCTGATATCAGGATTTAATAAACATGGTGCTGATATCATGATTTAATAAACATTTAATTAACATTTCCTTGACCTTTCTTTTCATGTCCACCATGTACAAATTATTTTCTATGTAATATTGACCCCATACTTTTTCATTGTCTCCTAATATGACAGCAATCTTTAAATATCATTGAATTCAGAGAAAATAGAATGATAATTCGGTTTTTCCTTCAGCACAGTTAATTAATTTGTACTGTTGTGGTTTCTTTCAGATTGACAACTGATTATTGGTTGTTCTTTCTCTTAGTTACCTTCATGTTGATTCCAAAGCATGAAATCACATGTGTACCATGTAGAATCACCACATATGCACCATGTAGAATCACCACATATGCACAAGGTAGAACCTTTTGGAAGCAGATTATCAGGTCTGTCTTCTAAGGCGGCTCTGAGTAGTTTGAAACAGTCATCTGTTAAGAGTAGGCAAATGATAACTCATTTGCATCACCCAAGGACTCCCTTCTTATTGGCATTGTTATAAAAAATGTTTAAGATGTTTGTCACATTGGGAAATCCTATGAGGTAGATTGCAAAAGTGACCATCAATTTTTTACAGAAATTTCCAAAATCTTTTAGCCTGGGCTGACCTTATGGCTTTCTTTCACAAAATGCAGCAGACAAGACAGAGTGTAAGTTTTGAGTCTAGGCTTCAAGAAGCCTTGAACATATCTTGGCTGCGCTCTGAAGGAAAGATAATGTGGAACGGACTCCAGGCACTTGTATTAGCCCCAAAAACACCAGGTGGAACATGATGGACCATCCTAGAAAAGATCATACCAAATTTATCAAGCATGGCATTCATTATTTTTATCTTCAATCAAAAAGTTTTGGGGCAATTTCTCACGCAACAATAAATGACACATGCTCTCTAAAGTTTCTTTAATGTAGAGCTATTATAGATATAATCCCTTATGCAGGTTTCCCCACAAACACAGGAGATCTGACAAATTCTAGTCCGTGTAAAAGATATATGCTACATCTATATACTGATTTCTAAGTGTACTCCTGATAGGCTAGAGTATTTATATTTTAAAACTATATTTTTATGCATCTGATCATTAAAAGAATTTTCCACTAGCTTCTGGTTCCATACCTTACAACAGTGGTTCTCAACCTTCCTAATGCCACGACCTTATAATACAGTTCTTCATGTAGTAACCGCCAACCACAAAATTATTTTCATTGCTGCTTCATAACTAATTTTGCTACTGTTGTGAATTGTAATGTAAATATCTGATATGCAGGATGTATTTTCATTGTTA
>NW_022104341.1:53064156-53069930 GCF_000313985.2 Echinops telfairi
GCATAATTACTTCTTGGTATGAAGTTCTCTCTTACATACATATGAGTAGCTCTGGATTTGTTTCTCAAGTCAACCCAGACTAACATATTCATATACCTGTAAGCCACAATAAAAATTAAACTTATGGAGTGGGTAATAAGAATATTTCTGGAAACTATTTCTATTCAAAAAGGAAGTAATAACTAATATAAAAGTAATTGAGATATGGGACAAGGTAATTAAAGAACATAAATATATACCAATAAGCTAAAACAAAATATATTCTGTACTCAAAATTTTTTAACTACTCCCCCCCAAAAAAAAATGCCTGGGACACCAACTCCAACACCACCCAACAGAAGGAGACATGTAATAGAGGAGATGATAAAGTGGAAAAAGACAGAAGAATTACTTAAATTCAAATATTTTCCACAAATTTTACAAAAATATATGTCTAAATGATCATTTTGTAATGGTCCCTCGTAGCCTGGGAGTGACCCTCAGAAACATAAAGGTCCTAAAACTTCAGCTTGAGTGGAGAGCCGTCTCTGATTTTCCATCATCCAAGAAGTCTGTCTTTCTCTCATTTTAGGGAGGAGCAGCAAATTCTTTCCCTATATTCAAGGCTTTTGGAATCTTACTGTCTAACCTAAGCTCTTTACCAATTTATGATCATATCTGTTTTGTTTTGCCTTCTTCTTTTTGCCTCTGTACCACGAAACTTGAATTTTATGGCAGTGCAAGCCACTAGAAAAGGTAATTGCCTGAACATGATAATGGTGACTGACAATTTCATCTCCAAAGTATTTATCAGTTCACATTCCACATATCCAGACACAGGAGAACATGACATTTCTTGTCAGTAAAACAAAAGAAACTTGTGACAGCATTTCAATTGAATTTTTCAACTGGCATCCACCATATTCAAACTCAGTTAAAATAATTCCATTCATTTTTTATTCTGATGCTAAGACAAAGTAAATAAAATTGCACATATATTTTAATAAGCTAATATTGCACCTGATCCCAGGATTCCCCACCTTCAAAATTACCGTCTCTTTATTTGTTTTTATTTGTTTCACAGGTCATTATTTTATGCAACTGAATCATACTTTTCTGCAGAAAATGACTACCAAACCAAACAGTGAACAAAACATGTCAATCCAAAGTTCAATCTTAAATATTTCTCAGTTGTTCCCAATTCTAAACATCAGTAAAGGGGTCAGTAGCAAACTCTCAGTAAGCCCTCAGTTAATCCGATTGCCAATTTCAGAAAATATAAGACAGACCTCTGATGATTTACATAACTTCCTAAAATTTCCTGAAAAATAAGCCCTCTCTGTTCTCCGAGACAGGCTCCTCTTTTTTTGCTCCCAAAGAGTCTTAGTCTTCAGGAAGCAGCATAGTGCTCGAGACATAGCCTAAACTAGAGAAACAAAAAGAAAAAAACTTGCACACCATGCTCTTACAACATTGTGGAACTCTGGTAATTTCCTCAAATCCTTTGAGCCTCATGTTTCATTTTGAAAAGTATGCCAGTGATGCCCTCAAACCCAAACCAAATTCAGTGCCATCACATCAATTCCAACTCATCGTGAAGTTCTAGTTAACATAAATAATATCCTCCACACCCTAGATAGCTTCGCCATCAGCAAGCATTTGTGTATTGGGTGCCAACTATATTTGGCACACTATGTTGGATCCTTGAAATACAAAGAGTTAAATGACAAGGTGTATTCTCTAAAGAAGCATAGTGTCCAGTTGAGGACACAAGGTCAAATGCAAAAAGACATTAAAAGGTTCCGGAAGTTCAAGAGACCTCTGACTCAACAGTTAAGCCAAACCAAAACCAAACTCACTGCCAGTGAGTTGCTGTTGACTCACAGTGAGTGACCCCATGAGTACTGGGATAGGACTGCCCCGTGAGTTTCCAGGACTGTAACAATGTGATAGTGCTGTAACTAACATTTTGTCATGGTTCCTATGAATGTCTCAAGGAAGTGAAAGGTCGCATTACACTCTTGCAGCAGGACTCTAGGTGGTCTCCGCTCTTTGCTGATCTGGATTAGACACTGGTGCCTGAATTGCAACCCAGCAGAGTGTTCAAACAGGAAGCAATCACACAGGTGCTTGTTGTCTTCCTTTTCTGAGCCTCTTCCTTCTAAAATGGTTTAGTCGTCATCAGTGAAGGAGCACAAAAGGTGGTCAGTTCTCCCTTTTTTCCCTCTCATGACTTTCCTACTTCCAGGAATAGACTAGGAAGGCTGAGCCTAAAACCTGCTCTTTCTGCAAGAAAGGTTGGTCCCCTCTCATTCTGTTCTCCCTCTCGTGTCTCCTTTTCTAATCAACTGCCTTTTGATTGACGCCAAGGTCCACATGAACAAAACGAAGGGTTTTGTAATTCTCATTCTTTTCAGGGCTCTCCAAAGTTTATTATTATCCACACAATCGAATGCCTTGGCCTAGTCAATAAAATACAAGCAAACATCTTTCTGGTGTTCTCTGCTTTCAGCCAACATCCATCCGACATCAGCAATCTCTCTAGTTGCAGGTCCTCTTGACTGAATCGGGCGTGGACCTCTGGCAGTTCCCTGTCAATGTATTTCTGCAACCATTGCTGGATGATCTTCAGCAAAATGTAACTTGCATGTGATATTAATAATATTGTTCTATAACTTGAGCATTCTGTTGGATCATATTTCGTTGAAATGGGTACAAATACAGATCTCTTTCAGCCAAGTGGCCAACTAGCTGTCTTCTAAATTTCCTGACATAGATGAATAATGCTTCCAGTGTTTCATCAGCCTGTTGAAACTTTTCAATTGGCGTTCCATCAATTCCTAGAGCCTTGTTCTTGGTTAATGCTTTCAGTGCAGCTTGAATGTCTTTCTTCAGCACCACTGGCCCTTGCTCATGTACTGTCTCCGAAATTGGTGAATGTTTACCAGCTCTTTTTGGTACAGTAACTGTCTATTTTCCCATCTTCTTTTGATGGTTCCTGCTTTCTTCAATATTTTGCCCGTGAGACTGGAAGCATTTCTTGAGTTCTTTCATTTTCAAATATGTTGAGCATGTTCTTCCTTTTTTGTTTTCTTACTCCTGGTCTTTGATTTTGTCTTCTAAAGCTTCCCTTTGAAAAATTCGATTCAGCTCTTTGAGTTCATTATTTCTTAAATTTCATTAGCTACTTTTTAATTAAGAGCAAGTTTCACCACAGGAGAAGGGAGACAGCAGTCAGTGAAAGATATGAAAATAATAATTTATAATTTATCAAGGAGTCACAAGGGGGTAGGGAGGGTTAAAAGAGGAACTGATACCAAGGGCTCAAATAGAGTGCAAATGTTTAGAAAATAATGATGGCAACATATGTACAAATTGCTTGATACAATTGATGTATGGGTTGTTATAAGAGCTGTAAGAGCCCCCAATACAATGATCTTTAAAAAAAAGAGCAAGTTTCAGAATCTCTTCTGACTTCCACTTTGATCTTTCCTTTATTTCTTGTCTTTTTAACGACCACTTGCTTTCTTCGTGTGTGATGATTTTTATGTCCTCCCATAACTCATCAGTCTTCTAACATTGATACTCAATGTGTCAAATCCGTTACTGAGAAGTTCTTACCTCTGAACTTACATATGACCAATGGATGAGCTGTTCCAAGGTCAGATACCTATTCCAGACATCAGAGCAAGAAAATATACTATGTTCTGTCATTAAGATTTCCTCCCTTTGACTTTTCAAAACATTAGTAACTACTTGGAGAGTCGAGTTGAACTCTTAATTTCTCTGGCACTGAAAAGCACAAGAAAATTATGCACAGACATCTTTTATTTTCATTTTTAGCCATTTTATTAGCACTTTATTCACATGTAATATGATTCAATGATATCAAAGAGTTATATAATTGTAACATATTTTAATCTAAAATAGTTCCTTCTTCCTTGTAGTCATTGTTATTCATGTAATGATTTTTTTCTCATTGTGGCCAAAATATACACAACAGAACATTCTCTGATTCCACAACTTCTGTATAATTTAGAGTCATTTATTATACTCTTTGTGTTGCACAGCCATTATTAATATCCTTTTCAAATATTTCTACCACCAATGGCATGAACTCAATGCCCTCTACACAACAACTCTTTCCCCTTCACTTATGGTAACCACTGGTCAAGTTTGGTTTTTGGTTTTGTTTTTACATGGTTTTCTTGATATAGTATTCACGTATCATAATTCCATGGTTAAATTGCTTTTAAAATGAGTTGTAAGTACTTTATTTTCTATAATTACATACTAACCAGTCAACTTGGCTTGGCTCGGTATTTTGTCAATTAAGAACTGATAAATATTCGTGATGAATATCCTGGAGGGTGGAGCCTGCTTCCAATATAAGTGGATGCTGTGAGAAAAGTTGCTTGCTTTTTGATGGGTCTGGATCCTGCATCTGGCTTGTTAACCTCCAGTTTTCTGAACCTGAGCCATGGCCTCTTGTATTGCCTGCCAATCCTAGGAGCCATCAGCGACCTGCTAACCTTGTGTTCATTTACTTTCGCAGCCAGAGGCCTGCCATGTGACTTGATGATCTGGGGTCCATCAGTCGCTAAAGCAATGAAGGTCAGGGGAAGCCTCCAATAACCATCTGACTAACAGACTTGGAACACTTTCCCACCTCTGCAACAGTGTGACGTTTCCTTGATAAGGAGCTCCCTCGATAGCTAGATAGAGAAAGAGATGAGATAGATATAGATAGGTATAGATACAGAGATAGAGATATATGTGTGCACACATATACATATATGCATATAAAAGTCTCACTATATAAATAGATATAGATAGGTATAGATACAGAGATAGAGATATGTGTGCACACATATACATATATGCATATAAAAATCTCACTGGTTTTGCTTCTCTAGAAAATCCAGCCTAAGACTGTGACCGTATGTGCAACAGAATAAAATATTGACAAGTTCTGTGCAATGTTTATGATCTTAATCTAATTACCTTAATAGACCAGCTAAAATCATGGAGGGGGAAATGGCTGAGTTCTTCGTTTATCTAGCCATTCCTGGTGCCTTGAAGCTGAAGGAACGAGAAGTGGGAGGAGGAAGCAGATTGGCAGTGGTAGGCCCCATCCTGCTCCTCCTCTTAGCTGCTCTGAGGGTAAGTTGCTGAATCAAATTTTGGTTGCACCTTCAAAGAAATCTTTACAATTTAAAGAATTTACTACCTCTTGTGCTCAGTTTTGGACTTAACTGAATATCTGAGACAATGGGAAAAGTCCCACTTAACAACCTATTAAACTGGTATATCTGCTCCAAATTCTATAAAATGTCAGCAAAAACAGTAATATATAAAAAAAGCTCTAGAAATGTCAAAATAATCAGGAAATATCACAATCGTTGAAGTTTTCTTCACGGTTGGAAAATTTACAAATCTCTTTGCCATAAGCAGTTCTGATTTCACTCTCAAAATCTCTCTGGCTATTAAAAATATGTATATAAAACATATTTATAGCTGTGTATCACACTCAGGGAAGTGTCAGATAGCTATGCCTACTCCTTAGAGAGAGAGGATATTCACAAGTCAGTAACTGACTTTTTTTAAACCCTCTGGGCTGGCTATTTGTGATTTGGCGCTTGGAAACATCCTTAGCATTCTGGAATTTCCTCTCTATCCCAGGATGGCTGGGAGCCTGCAAAGCACACCGCACAGACTGCCTACCGGCTGCTTCCTAGTGAAGTTCTGCCAAGGGGAGGCATTAATGGAGAACTGAAAGGTGGAGGCGTGGGGGG
>NW_022104341.1:53070071-53073214 GCF_000313985.2 Echinops telfairi
TGCCAGAGTCTAGGATCGTGGTGCTGGAGAGGGTGCTAAGGTTTCACCTTGTTGCCGCGAGTGGTATCATCCTGTCAGGCCTCCTGCAACACCACCCCGGTCCCCGACTGATGCTGTTCCTTTAAAAACAAAGACCAAATCACTACCACGGCGACCATTCCGACTCCTAGTGATCTTAGGGCACAAACAGAACCGCCCCTGTGGGGTTCTGAGACTGCCAGCTCTTTCCGGGAATAGAGTCTCCTCCGCCCAGAAGCTGCTGGTGGTGTCGAACTTCTCCCGTCGTGGTTAGTGCCCCCACGTGTAACTCACGATGCCGCCAGTCTGGTGGATCGTAGTTGTAAATTCCCGTACTCATTTTCTAAGACTTCCATAACAATCTGAAGAACCAGCCTGCTTAAAACAATAGAAATTTACTCTGTAATTGTTTTGAAAAGCAGAAGGCCAATTCAGGCAGTCAGTTGAAGCATGCTCTCTCTAGGGGAGGATCTATCCTTGACCCCCAATTTCTGGTAGCCCAAAACATTCATTGGTTTGTGACAAGCAATCTCAGCTTGTGTTTTCATATGATTGTCTTTCTTCTGTATCTCTTCTCTGCTTATAAGGGCGTCAGTCATGTAGGAGTCAGCCCCCCATACCCCAGTCCAATTTCATGTTCACTGGACCAATGAAATCTACAAAGACTCTCCAAATTAGGTAACATTCACCAAGGGCATAGGTTAGGGTTTAAACACACGTCCTTGTGGAAATCAGCCCCTAACACGTCACCTTCTCCTCTTTACTCCTTCAGTCTTGCCAATAATTTTGTAAATTATTTCTTATTTTGTTTCCCTGAATGAACACTGCATAATATGCCCAATCTATAGTGATCAAAGGGGGAAAATGAAGTTTTCAAGAATTTCATCTTGCTTGGCTCTACAATCGATGCTCAAGTAATCAGCAGTCACGACCTCAAATGACATTTGCATTGGGTTAATGCACTGGGTCTTGATACACAGACCTTTTTAAAGGTTGAAGAACAAGCAAATCACTCTGAAGACTAAAGTGCGCCTGACCCAAGCCGTGGGATTTTCAATTGCCTCATATGCATGCAAAGTGTGGACAATAAATAAGGAAGACCAAATGGAATCAATACATTTGAATGACAGTGCAGGTGAAGAATATGGAAAGTACTATGGACTGGCAAAAGAACAAATGAGCCTGTCTTGGAAAAAGTACAGCTAGAATGCGTCTCAGAATGAAGGATCGCTAGACTTTCTCTAACGTACTTTGGACATGTTGTCAGAAGACCCACCTCTGGAAAAAGCCATCATTCTTGGTAAAACAGAAGGGAAATAATCAAAGGGAAGCCCTCCAGTAAGAAGAAGTGACACAGTAGCTGCTGCAGTGGGATCCAAACAAGCATGGTGCTGGCTAAGGCAGCGTTCCAGTCTCTTCGACTCACAGTCACTAAGACCTGGAAGCACCTCACCAGCAACTAACAGCAGTACTGTTCTCAGAGAAATGACCTAAAATATTGTATGCATAAGTCCAGGGTGCTACTCATCTTTTTAGAGGAGTGTTTATACAAAAAATTCACTCTTAAAAAATCAAAATATGACTGTAAAATGCAATAGCATAATTTGAAGGTAAACTTGTGGATGTTCCCCTAAATATAAAAATGACAAATTGATGGAAAGTAGAAGAGTAAATTTTTTAACTGAAGACTGAACACTCTAGAAAAATCAAATAAAATAAGATAACACCAAGAAACTGGTAAACAAAAATATTAGAAATATTTTCAGAATTAAGAATATAAGTTTCCATATTGAAAGACCGCTATTACAGTCCAGGACAGTAGGAAAGAGAGAGAGAGAGAGAGAGAAAGAGAGGGAGAGAGAAAGACCAGTATGCAAATTCATTGTGAAATTTCAAAACATCAAAAAGGGAAAAAATCCAAAACTTCAAGTGATAAAAGTTATATTAAAATATATTGCATATATTTACTATATATGTGACTATACATATAGTTTCTGATATATGTATTCTGAGTAGCATCAGAATTAACAGTGGTAACAATAAACCAACAAAAATTCTAAAAGTGATGCTTTTCAATTTCTAATAGAAAATTATCCCACTTGGAACTTCTAAACTATTCTTTTAATTAAATATAAAGTCAGAATATAGCCATTTTTAGCAGGCAAATTTTATATGCATGCACCCTTTGTCAGACAATGTTAGAGAATTTGCTTGATACAAGGAGAAAGACATCAAATCTAAGAAAGAAATATTCCAACACAGAAAAGGTCATGGGGAAATCCCCAACAATCACAGCCAGGAAGTCAGCTGGGAACCTGGTGTAGAGAGCAATGCGTCCAGTCCACAGTCCCTTTTTCCCCTTAGCAGTTTTATTAGCACTTCATCCACATATCATAGAATTACAGTACTCTCAATATTCGTTTCCAGGACCATAATTAAAATATATAGGTTCTTCTTTTACCTTCCTTATTCAATGTCCAACTTTCAATTGTATATGAGGCTATTGGAAATATCATGGCTTTGGTCAGGCACACCTCACTCCTCAACACTTTATTTCATTTCAACACTTTAGAAAGGTCATGTACAGCAGATTTAGTCAACACCATGCGTCCCTTGCCTGGGTACTTGACTGTTGCTTCCATGAACAGTAATTGTGGATCCAAGTAAGATGAAATCTTTGACAATTTCAATATTGTCTCCATTTGTCATGATGTTATTTACTGGACCACTAGAGCTTGTGATACAGAAATAAAAGGATTCTGCCAATGTCTTTAGTCAGAAATTAATCTAACACATCCTCAAGATACATTGATAATTTTAAATTTTTTATTTTATTATTTTTTAATACTTTTATTGGGGGCTCTTACATCTCTTATCACAATCCACACATTCCTCCATTTGCACATATGCCGCCATCATCATTTTCAAAGCATTCTCTTCCCACTTGAGCCCCTGGGATCAGCTCCCCATTTCTCTCCCCTCCTCCCCGGCCCACCCTCCTCACAAACCTTGGATAAGTTATAGATTATTTTTTCCATATCTTATGTCATCCTCTGTTGCCCCTCGCCCACTTTTCCATTATTCATCCCCCTGGGAGGGGGGATCTAGATTGATCCTTGTGATCA
>NW_022104341.1:53073802-53081713 GCF_000313985.2 Echinops telfairi
TGGAGAAGCTCAATATCAACAGCTAAAATGAGGCTAGGGGTCATCTGTGGAACCGCACATCAACTGCTATAGGCTCAGATTGAAGCTGAAAAAAATTTCTTTTAATAAGAAAACCAAAACAAGCCTTCAAGAAAACAACCGAAATTTAAAAACATCTCAAGAACAGATTTAACACACTGACACTAATGATCTGATGAATTATGGGAGGACAACAAGAACACCATTCATGAAGAATGCAAAAAAATATTGAAAAGACAGGAAAGAAAGAAAAGACCAAAGTGGGTGGCAGAAGAGCCTGTGGAACTTGCTCTTAAGTGTAGAATAGCTAAGCAAATGGAAGAAATGATGAAGCAAAAAATCTACACTGAGAATTTCAGAAGGCAAATGATGAAAAAGTAAAATATTATAATGAAATAAGCAAAGATCTGGAGTTAGAACATCAAAAAGAACATGCTCAGCATATCTTAAATGAAAAGGACTCAAGAAAAAAAAATACAAACCTCAAGGTACAATATTGAAAGATTCAATGGGCAAAATATTGAATGATGCACAAAGCATCAAAAGAAGACAGAAAGAATACACAGGGTCTCGGTACCAAAAAGAACTAGTCAGTATGCTACCATTTCCGGAGATAGCATATGATCAAGAACCAAAGCTATTGAAGGAAGAAGTTCAAGCTGCACTGCAGGAATTAGCCAAGAACAAGGCTCCAGGAATTGATGGAATATCAACTGAAATGGTTTAAAAAGCTGATGAATCACTCATTCATCCACGCTAAGAAATTAACAAGACAACTACTTGGTCAACTGACTAGAAGAGATCCACATTTGTACCCATTCTAACGAAGTGTGACCAAACAAAATGTTGAAATCAAAACACAATATTTTGAATATCAGATAAGAGTAAAATTTTGCTGAAGATCATCCAACAATGGTTGCAGCACTATATTGTCTAGGAGCTGCCAGAAATGCAGGCTGAATTCAGGAGAAGTGAAATAAAGGATATCATTGTTGATGTCATATGTATCTTGGTTGAAAACAAAAATACCCAAACTATGTTTAGTTGTGTTTTATTGACTATGCAAAAGCAACTGACTATGTGGACCATAATAAACTACAGATACCCATGAGAAGATTGGGAATTTTAGAACATTTAATTGTGCTCTTATAGAAACTGTACATGAATCAAGAGGAATGTGGAATGTAACAGAACAAAGGAATACTGCATGGTTTAAAATCAGGAAAGTGGTACACCAGGGTTGTATCTTCTCACCACATTTATTCAATCTGTATGCTGACCAAATAATCAGAGAAGCTGGATTATATGAAGAATGTGCTATCAGGATTGCAGGAAACCTTATTCGCCATGTGTGATATGCAGATGACACACCTTCTTCCTGAAACTGAAGAGCAATTGAAGCACTTTCAGATGAGGATCAAGATCTACAGCTTCAATAAAGATTACAACTCAATGTAAAGAAAACCGAAATCTTCCCAACTGAACCAGTAGGCAAATCAAGACAAATAGAGAAAAGATCGAAGTTTTCAAGAGTGCCATCTTGCTTGGACTCACAATCAGTGGTGATGGAGGCAGCAGTCAAGAGATCAAAGAACGAATTGTGTTGAGTCAATCTGCTGCACAAGACTTCTTCACAGTGTCACAAAGCAAGACGGTGACTTTGAGGACTCCTGACCCAAGCCAGGGTATTTTCAACAGCCTCGTATGCATGTGAAAGTTGGCAAGTGAATTAGGAAGTCAGAAGAAGAATGTAATTATGGTTAAAAGAAACATTTGGATTATGGTCCTGGCAAAGAATATTGAAAGTATCATGGACTGCCCAAAGAACAAACAAATCTGCCTTGGAAGAAGTACAACCAGAATGCTCCTTAGAGGTAAGGGTGGCGGACTTCATCTCGTGTACTTTGGACATGTTATCAGAAGAGACCAGTCCCTAGACAAGGACACCCGACTTGGTTATGTTGAGGGGCAGGGGGGAAAAGGAAGGTCCTCAACAAGCTACATTGACATAGTGACTACAATAGGCTCAAACAGGACAACAACTGTGAGGATGGCACATGACCAAGTGGTGTTTCATTCTGCTGTACCTGGGGTCACTGTGAGTCGGAACCTACTGGATGGCACCTAACAATATAATGAAACACTGCCCAGTCCCGCAGCATCCTCACACCTTTCCTTTGTCTGACCCCACTGGTTCAGCCATTGTGGTAATCCATGCCATTGAGGGTCTTCCTCTTTCTTACTGACCTACTTTACCAAGCAAAGTGTCCTTGCAATCTTTGCTTCTAAGGAGCATTCCGTTTTACCAGGCTTGGAGGGCTACCCTTACCCAATGCCATGGAATGGATTCTGACTCACAGTGACCTTTCCCACAGAGTAGAACTGCACCATAGCATAAGGTTTCTGAGATTGTAAATCTTTATGGGAGCAGAAAGTCTCGTCTTCCTCCTGCTGAGTGGCTGATGAATTTGAACCACTAACCTTGTGATTTGTAACCCAATGCTTAACCCACTACACCACCAAGTCTCCTTTAGAAGGACTACTGGTCATGAAATTTGAATAATTGGCAAATCTTAAGCTGCTTTCCAAAAACTTGACTGCCTGGAATTTCAGAAAACTGCTCTGTATCCTTTTCTCACAGTAAATGCATTGCTGCCATCGTGTGAACATTCTACTGCGGTATATTAACTAAGGACCCTGGTGATGCTCTTGATTACTCATTGGGCTATTAACTACAAGGTCAGCTATTAACTACAAGGTCAGCAATTCAAGCCCATCAGCTGCTCCACCAAAGAAAGGTGAAAACTTCTGTTCCTCTGAAGATTTGCAGTTTCCAAAATCTAGGGAGGTGCTCCACGCTGCCCTATGGGCATTATGAGTCGGAATGGACTCAAGGAAATGGGTTTGGTTCTGAGATACATTGACCCTAGATGTAAAAATCTATAGAGTTCCAAACAATAGGACAATTCAAAATATTTATGCTTTATTGAGAAATAATTCCTCTAATAACTGGGTGAAAAAAATTAGAATTTGTTCCAATTCTTTGCCTTTAACAAAAAGCATCTAATTGAGATGACAGCTGGTAGATCATTAAAAATAATTTTTGGTGATAGATAACTATGTGATTTTTGGCATATGACTTGGAAGGATTTCAACTGTATGAGTGACATTGCTAAAACAAAACTTCTTACATTCTCATCTCCTTATTTATGGGAATAAGTTTTCTCAGATCTTGCATCCATAAAAACAAAAATAGAATAGATTGATGCTGAGGTCTGTCTCATTCTAGCAATAAGTAATATTCATCCACAGATATATGTTTATTGAACAAAACCAGACAAACCATCAAAATAATGGATACATTTCTAATAGAGTTTAATTTTATGTTTATCATTAAAAAGTGCAAGATGCTTATTTTCTTGGACCGATCTTGTACTAATAATTATAGGGAAAATTCAATTCTGGAAAAAAATTTAGCACTTTTAATATTATGGTCACAATTTTTTCCCACATTTCTTTGCAATATACGTGATGACTTCCAAAAGCTTTGGGGGAAATGGGATGAAAAATAATGGGATTCTTCCATAAATTTTTGTAGCTCCTGCAGGAGAGTCAATTGCTTACTGTGGCTCTTCTAGCCAAGGTCTCTCATGCCACCAAAAGACCTTTCCCTGCCTGCATCTGGATAAGAATGTTGGGGACATACTGACAGGGTTCACCTGTGAGTCACTGTGACCAGAATTCCTGAGAGTGCCATGCGACTGTGTATAAAATGAGTCCCCCTGAGAGGCAAGAGGAGGTCAAGAGCCAGGCATGGAGAGGGTCCTCTGGTCCTGTGATCGCTATGCAGTGAGCATCCTGGATCTAGAAGACAGCTACACCATCAGAGGAGCAAAAACAGAACCAGGAGCCAGAGCATGGAACAGAATGAGGCACTTCCCAACCCACAGAGCAAATAAAGTGAGTGCTTTCATTGCAGGCGGCTGGCTTACAGAGTGGGGTGCCTCTGGGCACGCACTTTGGGAAGTTGGGCTTGCTGAAGTGGAGCTCAGTGCCTTTGGGCTGAGTCTTACTGGAGAGGAGTGCCTCTGGGCACTTTAATCACAGAGCTGAGGTTACAGATCCACACAGCGCTGGAGTTCAATGCCTTTGCACTTCGTAATTACAGCCTAGGAAGCTCACAGTAGTTCCACCTGAATAATCATGAATTTTGCCTGTGAGTTGGTGTAGCCATTGCAATGGATATTAGAACCTAGAGATCCAGTCGAAAATATTACTTAAGGCAACAAAGCGCCTTCATACCCATCGAATATTTTGATAGAGGCTGGTCACTGGAAGAACTTCAGATAGAAAATCATAAAACTAGGAAAAATTCTACTGGAAAAGTGATATAAAAATATGAGATCAGGAAGAAAAACCTGAATGATGACAAATGTCTGACTATTACATTGGAGATTGCTCATGTATTTTAACATAAATCAAAATGGTTACTCACATTTCAGAGTGGTGAAAATTTATGTCAATATTGATAATTTTATATAAACTATAATTTGAAGCTATTTAAAGCTCATGAGAAACTTTATAAGTGAATTTTCAAAATTTGTCTAAGACCATTGATTTATTATATTAAAAATTTCTCTAAGATGGCATGAAATTTGAGTGTAGTTTAACAGTTACATTTTTAGGTAGGAGTTATTTTCACTGTTAACAGAAAGGAATTTCTTAACATTTTCTTTCTTATCCAACTATGCATGTATTTTTAATGCACATTATGCATGTAACTGTGAGGCAATTCTGTAATGCAATAAAAGAAGAAAACCTTATTTCATTAAATCTGACAGGAAATTATATGGTTAGATTTTCTTATTATGCCTAAGGCCAATTAATTAGTGCTGAGGTCCTTGTTTTACCTGAAAATCCCGTATATGTGTGAAGGAACATATCTATAATTTTAAAACTTCTACGTTGTATTTTTGAGGCATATGTGGGTCACATTTAAATAAAAGTGCAATTGCTTGTTCATTTCTTTTTAATTATGGATGATGTGTAATGACTATGAGACCTGGCAATCCAGAGGCATGCTCTTTGGCTTTTTGAGTGCCTCCCTCTTACTCCCATAGTTAATTCTGACTCATAGTCACCCTATAGTGCAGGACCCTGTAGAACTCACTTACCTGTGAGTTCCCTTGCCTCCAACTCTGTAAGGAGTACAAAGGCTCATCTTAATCCCAAGGAGTGGCTTAGGGCTTCAAACTGCTGACCTTGGGGTTATCAGCCTAACACATAACTACTAAGCCAGCAGGGCTCGGTACAAACCAATAGCAAGCTTTTACCTCCAGTCTTACAATTATCTTAATCATATCCTAAGATTCATCTTAGTACTAAGCACAAGATTGGTGTTCAATATCTGCCATATTGTTAACGCAAATAACATATGTGTTTTACAGGCATTTTTGCGAACCATGCAATCCCTCACACATTCATTTCCTGTGTGCGGGTATTATATACATGTGCATGATATTTTAGTTGGAATATGACATGCAAAAATGCATTAGTTCATGAGGGAGAAAACTAAGGTCCACTCATTGCGCCCATCAGTAATGCTTTTACACTTCCAGAAATGTCTAATAAAGTCTAAGTTCGTAGGTGAATCATCTCCTATGAACAGTTTTTGTTGTTGTTAGTTATTGAATTGTTTTTGTTGTTGAATTGATTCCAAAAACAGACTCTACATACAACACAATGAAACGCTGCCCGGTTCTGAAGAAGCCTCACAATTGATCTTATGTTTGAGCCCATTGTTGCAACCACTGTGTCAATCCATCTCAGCAAGGTTCTTCCTCTTTTTCGCTGTCTCTCTATGTTCCCTCGCATCAGACCGTTGTTCCAAGGTTGGTTGCATGACTTCATCAGCACCACCAAGAATCCATCTCACAAATTTGACTTCCTTTACCCTCGCCTGGAACTACTAAATTAGATACAGCAGGGAGGAGGAAATGGTCCATCTTCATTTTTAACATGCTCTCCAGTTGCCTGGAATATCCAGCATCGATGGAGACAGAAGGAACCATCGCAGATTCATTCTGAAGATGAAGAGGCGGGAAGTACAGGGAAGAGTCTCCAGGCTGGAATAGCTTGGCCAGGACACCAGTGCTGCAAATAAGAGTGCCAGATATTGATCATGGAGTTTAACGTTCAAATTCCAAGTAGGGAGTCACAGTGGACTTTGCTTGGGCCACATTGGTACCACTTGGTGAGGGTGGAGTTAGGGCTATGATTAGTAAGTAGTTTCTCTAGGCTGCACCCAAGTAGGAGGAAAGGGGTGGGAAAGAATATTCCACAAACACAAAGCAAAAATTTTACCCAGAAATCAAGCATGTTCACTAAGCATGCAAAACAAAATAAACTGGTAAATATAAGACTGTACCCATTGCAGCCTGGGCCCCATAAAGTAGGTAGTCTGTTCCCTAACAACAAAATGTCAAGCACTGGGCTATCACTTGATCAGAACACTCTAGTAAGTGTTCTGGCATCAAAAGCACTTTAATAACCTTGACTTTTCCGCCCCCCATTCTGGCTTTACTACTCATATTGAATTCTGCAATAATCAAATTCAATTTTTTAAAAAATCAGTCAAACCTATAATTTAGATTATTTTTGAAAAATCACAACTATATTTAGGGTTGTTTTTGTTTTGCTGTCATACGTTTTAAATTATGTCTCATAGAGCACTGACTACTGTTCTTGTAAGGGATAATAGCTATCTGCTCAGCAATAGGCCATTTTTGCCAGACTGGCTGATTGTGGTTCCACAAAGGAAAACCTGTCATCAAGGAACCATCCAAACTCCTCTCTGTTTCCTTCATTCCCAAACAGATTTTACTCTTTTCCTAACACATATTGGCTCCTGGACTTGACTTGACAAATTTAAGGTCGTTCTGGCCTCTACAGACTGGGTGTTGATATTTGCCAAGCCCGTTAGCTCATAGTGTTCTTACGTCGTGGGAAAGAACTACTTACTGCTTACTGTACTTGAACTCAATACCCTCCTTCCTTCAACTTGTTTTGTGTTGGTTTGCTCATTCCCCAACCCACACTGAAGCAGGAAATTTTAATTATGTTCATAAATCTGTGACATAGTTGAATATGGAGATGTGCAGTGTTTATCCAGGAAGTAAACACTGACAAACCATACTAATAATTAAATGATTTCATAACCACATCATTTGTCAGGAATTTAAATGTGTATGTGTTCAGCCTTTCTGACTCATGTCATTATTCATGCAGTGATGGAATGGGCACAGTACACTGCTCTGTGAAGAATACCTCATTACCTTTCACAGCTCTCTGAATTTCATAATGTTGCCTAACAATATCCTTTCGCTAGGAAAGCCTAGAAGAACTGCACTCAAGTGATGCTGTCTATTACTTTGATCTTAGTCAGTAGACTCCAGTAGGCGATTTAGTTGCATACTGCTAATAAATTGGTAAACATTGCACTTGTTCTCACCTGAATTTCAATATTTCATTAAATGTGTGCTGAGAGATATTTGATATTCAACTAATGCAAGACTTGTTTTTTCCACCTTAATTTGTCTTGGATTCTTTCCTTTAGCATATTTACCAATGACCAACCTTTTCAAAAATGCATATGGTGGTGCCATAGGTGGTCACCACCTATGTAGTATATCCAGGGAGGAAAATGTATACCATTAAGAAAAGTATTACATATGCATTGATTTGATTCTTAGACTATAATTAAAAACAACTTTTTTACAACATAATCAGGTTGCAGGCTAGAGTTTTAATTGCCAACACAAAGGCAAATGTAAATCAAGCCTGCAATAGACGTTCACTGGCTAGTCACCTAAAACCTATTTACTTAGAAGGTGA
>NW_022104341.1:53082270-53083633 GCF_000313985.2 Echinops telfairi
TTTGAGGCAGTGGCTGTGACACTATGTATGACCTGGCGCCTACATTTGGGACCTATAAAATGAAAACAATGATACCTCACTCACAAGGTGGTGGAAAGAGAAGAGGAATATAACATGAGGGGGTAACAACAGCAACAACAAAACCCAACGGAATTTATTTATTTATTTTCCAGAGCTATGTATTAAAAATTTTTTTTCTTTACAAGACAACCTTATCACCTTTAAAGTATGCTCCATTAGACTTAATACATTTGTCAAATCTGTGATCCCATTCTTGGACACATTTTTCAAAGTCATCTGTTTGGATGGCTGACAGCACCTCCCTCATTTTTCGTTCTCCTCGTCTATGTCATGAAATCGCTGTCCTTTCATGTCCCTCTTCATTTGCAGAAACAAAAAGAGGTGGCATGGAGCAAAGTCAGGTGGGTCAGGTGTGTGGAACAAGAGAAGCATGATGTTTTGGGGCCAAAAACTGGTGCACTGAGATGGCTGTGTGAGCAGGTGCATTGTCTAAGTGGCAAAGCAAGTCCCTGTCTGCCACCAAACAGACCTTTTTTGTTGTACACTGCGACACTATCTTTTCAGGACCTCTAAATAGAAAGCTTGATTAACAGTCTGACCTAGTGGAATGAATTTGGAAATGCAATTGGAAATGCACACAAGTTGACATTTTCATCCGTTCGGGAAGTTGACAGAAGTCCACAAAGAGGTTTGTCATCAGTCAATATTTCACCTTTTTTGGACAGAGAAAACCACTTGTACACTTGAGTTTTTCCTAAAGGGTTGTCCTTGGAAGCTATGTTCAACATCACAACTGTTTCTCTGACATTCTCCTGAGCAGGAAACAAAATTTCACAGACACACTGTTCTCTTAAGTTGGCCATCACAAAAAAATGAGGTTTGCGCAAACTGCTTTTACAAAAAAATTCACTGTGACCAGAGAGAACCTTCCCAGGAGACACCCACAGGTACACTAATTCAGAGCGAGTTGCTCTACGCTTACCTAGCAGCGAAAATGCATGCTATGAAAGCTCTGCTCTGCCCAGCACAGTTCCAATTTTTGTGGTGGGGAACCCCCTCATAGACATGAAAATGCTAGTACATTTTAAAGTGGATTAGGAATATAAGCTATTGTTAATTTTATGTCTTGCACAGTTCACATCGCAAACCATCAAGAGATAGTCACAAGCCTGGAAAGTACAAATTTAAGACAAAAACCTTTATCACAGAGCTTCCATTGAGAGAAGCAATATAAATCAGCTAAATGTGTTGTTTTATATGCCTAGTACAGTGGTGAGTAAAATATTGACAAAGTATGAAATGAAAGACTATACTACAGTGGTGTGATAAAACAGACAGAGAT
>NW_022104341.1:53094793-53096605 GCF_000313985.2 Echinops telfairi
GTTTTCCCTCTTATTTCCAGCAACAACCAAAAAATTACCTAGTGTTGTTTTTGATAATTCACACATCCTCCTTCTCAACCATATGGATTTTACTGGATTGAATGTCTTCCCATAACTCTAAAGGCCTCAGAAATGATCTGATATTCTCTTCTTTCAGCCACAGTGCTTTGTCCTGGGACAGGCAAAATAGCATACTCAGAGTTCATGAAATAATCATCGTAGAACAAACCTTGCTAAATGCAGAGTCTGTGTAAGGTGAAAATCTGTCAGAATTCAAATATTTTCCACTAAAATGAGTGACAGGAAAGCGGTCAACATATACCTTGTTGAAGGTGAAAACTTGTAAGACCCAGAAAAATTAGACAATCCTGTTTCAAGCAATCACAGTTTCATTGTAATAGCTAACATTCAGTGAGAACTTAAAATGTTCCTACAATATTTACAAATGTATCTATCAATATAACTCCACTGAACCATCACAATTATACTGTAGCTCCAGAGAAAGGAAGTGTTGACTCTTCCATTGGATTTAGTAATAGAAGGATATAATGACAGCCCTATCCATTAAGCTCATGAGGAAAGTCAGACTGACAATAGAGGCAATCTAGAGGAGGCCCTGGATGATATAGCTTATAGAGAATCAAGCATCATCTGGGATTTTCAGTTACACGAACCAGGATATTCCCCACTTTAATTTAACCTAGGTTGAGTTGAATAGTATGTCAACTGCAGCAGCAAAATTCATAACTGATGTAGAATTAATACCAAAGGTTTTGTACTATACATGAAAGATCCTAGAGTGTGGAAGTGGCTGTGTCCAGGTGCAGTAGAGGAGCATTAAATGAAAACTTGAGACCAGCTGAAGCATGGCAGTGAAATATCTGCTTAAACCATTGTTATTGTACCTTGATGCTCAGACCACAGAATCACTAAGGATAGCACTTTTGAAGGCTCTGTGAAAAAGAAAAAAAAAATAGATAATGGTTTGAATGTATCAGTTACTTCTTATATCTCTTTTAAAATGTTTCAAATCAAAAGCAGACTTGGGCTGGAATAAGTACTTCTGAAACAAAGACAGAAAAAAAATACAGTTTTATGGTTTTTAAGACCTTCTGCCTATGATATCTAGGATGGTCAAGAGTTCCCTTACCTTGTGCCTAGGAGGAATTGAAAAAGATGTGCGATGCTTCCAAGCTAGGGTTAAAAGAAGGGAAGGCAGGAAAAAAGAGGCTCATAGCAGGACATCAACCTGTGCCTGAGAAACCCGTCATTATTCCTCAAACACTGCCCCAGCTCCTGCAGTTATGAATTCCCTGTCTGACAAAGGTACAATCACTCCCATTGTGAAGAGGCAGCTAGAATGCAGCCTGGGGGTAAGGGCACTGCCCACCCCTCAACCCCCCTCTCCTATTATTTCAGAGTCTCTAGGCAAAAGTTGAAAAGGCAAAAATCAGTCAGGCTGTTGAAACCTGTTACTAGCTCAAGATTCAAGCACTAGAACTTGACAAGTTCCCTTTTCTCATTACTCTCATCATGGACTTTACAAGAAAAAGAAAAGGCACACCAAAGTTTTAAACTAATTACCTGAGGTGGGGGTGGGAGGAGTGCAGAGAAGGATGGCAGGAGCCTGTAAGAAATGCTTTCAATTGTTAACCCAAGACCATTTCAGCCTCTCGGCCTCTCACTAACAGGGAGTTCCTAACGGCACAAGTGGCCGTAGAACAGACAAGTCTCTCTAATGTCCAGCTCAGATGTGGTCAGAGAAGCTAATGAATGAGGAAAACCTCCTGAAGTGTTAGGCTGACTGAAGAG
>NW_022104341.1:53097269-53100820 GCF_000313985.2 Echinops telfairi
TGGATCCAGTGGCAGTGGAAGCATCTCAGTGCTGGCAGGGGTCTCCATGTGGCTCCTTCAGCTCAGGGCACTAGCATAGCTCCATGGGTCTTCTCAGCTGGAATGGTTACCAGGGAGTCAGTGTGTCTCGCCTCCAGTGAGCTATTTATCTCCTTAGGGTGTCCAAAGGAGGTCATCAAGCTGTGACCTGATTGACAGGCTAAACTCCACCCCTTCACTCTTAAGTCTCAGATTGACAACATATAATGTTACTATCACAAATGTCAGTAGATTGTATCTAAACACTGGCATTTCAAAAACTGTAATACGAAAAGATGGATGTGTGTGAACATTGGAGAGCAAGGGGTTAGATATAGTCTATATTTGTCATCTACTTCTTGAGTGCCCCCCAGGAAATCACTGGTGGTGTAGTGATTTCATATTGGGCTGAGGTCCACATAGGCAGCAGTTCAAAACCAGCAGCAGCTCCCTGGGGGGAAAGTCTGGTCTTTTTATTCCCGTAAATAGTTATAGTCCCGGAAACCCACAGGGCAGCAGTGAGTTTGAGTTTTCACTCATAGCCCTAATGTTCCTTCGTACCTTGTTTCTACCCCTGGTAAAAACCCAAGCTTGCTTTCATGGATTTAATCATGACTCGTGGTAACCAGCTTGTGGGGCAGAATCAAACTTTTGCAGAGGGTTTCCCAAGCTGTGGTCTTCCCAGAAGCAGGTTACCACATCTCTCTCCCACAGAGTGACTAGCACCTTCCAACCAGCAACCATGAAATCTGATGCTGAGGACTGAACCACTCTGATACCAGGGCTCATTTTCTGACAATAGGAATCATAAGTTTCTGTTGGAAACACGCACCTCTTACCTCAAGACTGGGCTATAGGGTGATTTCCACCTCCATATTAGCAAGTAGGGATTCTCATTGGCTTAAACTAATTGGGCTGGTTGACACAGTGATAGGATTAGAAATATACACATGTAATGAAGCTCAAACCATTAACACGTGAAGAGATATAAGTTAAAGCTTCTGAGAAAAAGGAAAATAAGTTTGTTGGTATAAAAATGTAGTATTTGAGACAAAGAAAATGGAGCTAGATTGAGGTGAAGATAGCCCAAGGGAAGCAGAGCCAATTAAATGATCCCAGTTTTATTTTTTGAGCCCTGAATCAAGATGTATTGAAATCTTTTTAAATATGCTAATTGTTAATTTTTTATTGAAAATAATTGCGGGGAAGTGAATTCCAAGAAAATTATAAAGCCTCCAATTTCTAGTTACATTAGACAATGCTGCTGTTTTTAAAACTCTAAAAAATTTAAGAGGATAATATATCCTTATTACTAGTTTTAGGAATTTCTCCTAACTGGTACCTTGTGTTGTCTTTAAAATGGTAAAAATGGTAATATTTACTCGTTTAGAAGCACTCTTAGTCCTAGGGATTTTATGACCATAACATTTATTATTAAAAAGTCTTCATTCTCCCCAAATATTTTTTGTACTATTTGGGGAAAGTATCTAGGGGAAAATTCATGTGAGAAAGTAAACTCATTTTAAAAGAAAGGATGAAAAATTGTTGATGAAGCACTTTGTGTGAGTGTGTGTGTGTGTGTGTGTGTGTGGTCAGCCCAGAGCAAGCAGTGGGCTGGCTATGGGAGTAGAAGGCACAGTGAAAAGAGACAGTATCTCCTCCTCTGCTTGTTCCTGTTGGATAAATGGATCGTTTTATTGTCAGGATGGTTGAGACTGAATGTCAACAGAATATCCCAAAGGTATGAAGCAAAGGGATTGCTATTCCAGCTTCCTTTACTTGATATTATTAAACGAGCTCACAGACTGTAAGATGAAAGTTAGATAAATTGAAGAGCAATAAGTCACTGTTTTAAAGCAGTAGTTTAACTTCAAACTCCTCATGAGTTTATGTGTGTTTCTCTGGGAGGACTGCATCTAAAACAACACTCTGGAAAATGAAACTGAACAAAGAAAATAAGCACTGTGAATTGTACTGACTGGTGGATGGTTTTTCCCCCTTTTCAATAACAATAGCACACCAGTCAATTAGAAAGTGTGAACACTCAAAGTCCCAGCAGATGATATATTGAATTAAGATATCAGAAATACATTTTATGTTTATTTAGAAAAAAAAATTGCTGCATTCAACTAAAGAAACCTTTATCCATTCAACACAAAAAATGATTTTCTACTATGTCCCAGGAACCCATTTTTCCTACTTTAGTAATCTGTTTAACATATAAGAAAATTAGGTTTCTCTAAAACCTCATGATGATCATTATTTAAATGGGTACCACATCAAAGAGGATGTGTCATAGCTTGAGTTATGTCCTGCCAAATATGTGCTGAAATCCTAATCCATGTATCTATAATTATGATCCTGTTTAGAACAGGTGCTCTCTTTCAGTCTGTTAATGAGGCCATATCAGAGTAGGGTCAATCCGTGGTGTCAGTTCCAGTCCACAGTGCCCCAACTTACAGCAGAACCAGACACGGCCTGGTCCTGCCCCAGCCTCACGATTGTTCCCATGCTTGAGCCCCTCATGGCAGCGATGGGATCAATTCTTCTGTTTGAGGGCCTTCCTCTTGTTCGCTGTCCCTCTACTTCACCAAATACAATGTCCTTCTCCAGAGACTGGAACCTCCACCACACATGTCCATCCTTGCCATCCTTGACTCTAGGGAGTTCCCTGGTAATCTTTCTTCCAAGACTGGTTTGTCCTTCCGGCATTCCATGGTACTTTCAATAGTCAGCACCACAATTCAAAAATCTCCATTATTCTTCAGTCTTCTTTATTCAAAATCCTATTTTCACTCTCCTATGAGGCAATTGAAATTACATTATCTTGAGTCAGGCACACCTTACTTCTCAAAATACCATATATACTCCTGTATAAGCCGAGCTTTCCAGCATATTTTTAATGCAGTTTTTGTAATACAGCTAGGTGCCTCAGCTGATATTTGGGTCAGCTTATACTCAAGTATATACAGTAACATCCTTGTCTGCAGCACTCTAAAAATGTTTTATGCAATAGAATTACCTAATTTAATGTCCTTTGATTTCTTGACTGCTCCTTCCAGGAGCATTGCTTGTGGATCCAAGCAAAGTAAAATCATTGACAACTTCAATCTTTTCTCCATTTGTCATGATGTAACCAATTAGTCCAGTTGTGAGGATTTGGGTCTTCCTTACATTGAGTCATAATCCATAGTGAAGGCTGCAATCTTTGACCTTCATCACCAAGTGCTTCAAGTCATCCTCACTTTCAGCCAGCAAAGTTGTATCATCTGCATATTGCAGTTTGTTAATAAATATTCCTCCAATCCTGGTGCCACATTCTGCTTCATATAATCCAGATTCTCTGATGCAATAAATGTGGTGAAAAGATAAAACCCTGTCTCACACCTTTCCTGATTTTTTTTTCCTTTCCTGATTTTAAACCATTCTTGATTTCCTTGTTGAGTTAGTTAATTGTGCCAGCCTGGCCGATAATCACATGTGGGGCTGGTTGAAAGGCGGAGGGATAAATGGGTGGTGAAGCCTCGCCTTTC
>NW_022104341.1:53101155-53103418 GCF_000313985.2 Echinops telfairi
GCTTGGGCAGCATTGGGTTGGGATGTTTTTGTGATGCACATTTTCTTTACATAAAACTGTCTTATACATGAGTTGCTGTGGATTTGTTTCTCCAAAGTACCTAGACTAATACACTTGTTTTGTTCGCATTTCTGGCTCTTGGTCCATGCACAAGTTCTGCATTGAGCAGAATGAAATTTTTTGGAATTCCCGTTCTTCTCAAGGTTATCCATAGTTTGTTATGATGCACACAGCCTAATACCTCGGCATAGTTAATTAAATGCAAGTAAACTTCTTTATGACATTTTCTGCTTTGAGCCATGATCCAACTGACATCACCTTTGATATTCTTTTTTTTTTTCTTTTTAAAAAATTACCTTTATTTTTAATCAAGTTCCCAAGAACACTTTGAATGTGGGGTACTAATTACTTCACTGTCTTTACATTATACAGGCCAAAGGTTTACTTAAGTTTAAACCTTAGCTCATCATTTTGCTACTGCTTCAAAAATATTCATTACAGATATATTTTAAAGTATTAAAACATTCAAATATCCGTACTTTTCCCAGTTTTCAAAATTTAAGTCACAAAGTGGAATACATCTTTCAAGAATTTCCTATCACTCATTACACTTTTCCACATTTTTATTAAACAAACCATGAACCCACTGGCATCAAATAAATATCCAATTGTGTTCATATGGACATCCATTGCTCTTCATTCTCCACACATAACTCAAAATTCAGGACAAAGTGGAATACATCTTTCAAGAATGTCCTATCACTCAATACACTCTTCCACATTTTTATTAAATGGACCACCGGCTCACTGGCATCAAATAAATCAATATCCAATTGTGTTCATATGGACATGCAATGCTGAAGCATTGTTCTTCATTGTTAATACATAACTTACTTTAACTTATGCTATTTTTACAGAATTCAGATTTTTATCTAGCTTTTTACCCCTAAATTCAGCAACATTTGTAGTTTTTCTTCAAAGGAGAAATCAGCAATCTTAGAAAGAAAGAAGCTTCACTAAGAGAAAACTCTATGGGGAGGGCTACAGCCTGATTCGCTATACTCAGTGTATGCATTCACATCTTGACTATAACAATAATCCATCTTGACTATAACAATAATCATGAAGGCTCAACAGCTATGTTCTCCACTTAAAATTAAAATTTTAATTCCTCAGTTGCATTGGCTACATTTCAGTTACATACTCATTAGCCACATGTGACCAAAATTGGGCTGCATGTAGACACAATTGTATTGAAAGACAAAGATGATGCTGACAGTATAAATGGCAAGAAACTGAAATTCTGGCTTAAATAAACTCTCCTGATTTTTCCATGTTGTCAAGCAGTTGAAGATGTAAACAATCCTGTTAATAACACAGCGTGGAGACCAGAGGGGATCAGTGAGACACAACTAAATGCCATGAGGTAGCTTGGACTGGATTCTTTGATTTTTTGTTCAGTGGCCTTCTTTTGAGCAGCATCCTTCTCTTTCTTGTCGACTGTTTTCTTTGTCTTTTCTTACATCAACTGTTCTTCTTGCACCAAATCCCTGCTTAGATTTCTTTCGACATCTTTGGCAGCTTTAGCTTCCAATTCTCTCATGTGTGTAAAGTGCACGAGAAGTAGGCGCGGTGAACGAGGCTCGCGAGCCTCAAACCCTCAGGCCTGAGCTGCTGCACCAGCGCCATTTTCTCCACCCACCCGCCGGCCCCAGACCGGAGTGATACTCTTTTTTCCATGTCCTTTCCTGAATCCAGCCTCAGGCAGATGCCTGGCAACTCCCTGTCAATGTGCTGCTGCATTCATTGTCGGATGGTCTTCAGGAAATTTTTACTGGCATGTGTCATCAGTGATATTGTTCTATTATTTGCGCATCCTGTTGGGTTACCATTCCTTTCAATGGGTACAAATATGGATCTCTTACCATCTGCTGACCAAGCATCTGCCTTACAATTTTCCTGGCATAGAGGTGTACATACTTCCAGTGCTTCTTCAGCACTTCAGCACTTTGGCTTCTTGCTTGTATGCCACCCCTGAAACGGTGGAATGCTGACTAGTTCTTTTTGGTAGAGTGCCTCTATATGTTCTTTCCATTTTCTTTTGACGCTTCCTGCGTCATTCAAGATTTTGCCCACTGAGTCTGTCAACATTGCAACTTGAGACTTCCGTTTTTTCCTGAGTCCTTTCAGTTTCAGACATGCTGAGTGTGTTCTTCCTGTTTGGTTTTCTAACTCTAAGTCTTTGCAAATTTCATTATAATAT
>NW_022104341.1:53103928-53105315 GCF_000313985.2 Echinops telfairi
GTATTGCAAAATTCTATCATGCCATCTCCAGCTACATTTCTATCACCAAGACTATATTTTACACTACTTTCCTTCCTTTCTGTTTCCAACTTTTGCATTCCAATCCCCAATAATTATCAAGTATCTTGATTGAATGCTTGATCAATTTTAGACTGAAGTTGCTGGTGAATGAATTCCTTCATCACTACTTTCTGTGGCTGGTGAGTAATAGTTGCATTCATTGGATTCCCTTAAAGGTGGCTAGATATAGTCCGATCACTGACAGCATTTTAATCCACAATTAACTGATTTTATGATATCTTTTTTGACAATGAACACCTCACCATTCCTGATTATGTCATTCCTGGCAGAGTAAATCATGTGATTTTTCTGATTCAAAATGACCAGTATTATGGATTTCAGCTTACTAATTCCTAGGATATTGATCTTTATATGTTCCATTTCATTTTTTACCACTTCCAACTTTCCTAGATTCACACTTCAAACATCCCAAGTTCTGATCATTAGATTTTTTCAGCTGTTTCTCCTGACCTTGACTCGTGTCCCATCAGCAAATGAAAACCTCCAAGGCTCCACTCTCACAGGTCTCACCCCCTCCCACCACCATGGCGGACTCCACGCTGAGAAAGCGGCTCCTCCTCCGTCACGTTTAGCATGCCCCAACTTGAGAGGCCATCCTACGACACTCTCTCCAACAATGTTCTCCTTCCCTCATTAGACCTTTAGTATTTGACAATGTTTCAAAGATATGCAGAGTGGAGCCAAGTCCTTTTTCATTGTCTGTTCTTAGTCTGGAAGCTTCGCTGAAGCATGTTCACTTTGGGTGACCCTGCTGGAAATTGAAGTACCAGTGACATAGTATCCAGTATCACAACAACACACAAACCATCGCAGTATGACAAACTGATAAACAGGGGTGGATTCAGAGATGTAAAAAGGAGCAAAAGAAGTCCCAAGATGATGAGAGGAAGTGGAAAAGAAAGGACAGGAATGACCTAGAATCAGAAAGAAAAAAATGAACTTCCAAAAATGAATGAGAAGGAATATTTTTCACAGTGGTAACATCTATTTTCCCAATGAAGTAGGAGGTAATCTGCCAAGGGTAGAGCATCAGATTTCAAACTTGACAATCAGTAAGTAAGATGTTCCTATCATGGAAGATAGATAAAAATCTACACAAGCTCCCTCCTCCATAATTGCTGCCATCGTGCCAATTCTGATTGATAGTGACCCTAAACAGAGTAGAATTGTTACTCTGGGTTTCTGAAATGGTAATGTTTTACAGTAGTAGAAAGCCTCATATTTCATCAAAAGAACTCACTAGAAAATATTAAAAGTTCAATAGAAGTTTTATATTTTCATTTTATAAAGTAAGCAATCAGCAGGA
>NW_022104341.1:53105608-53106273 GCF_000313985.2 Echinops telfairi
GGAAAGGTTCTCTCTAGTCACAGTGACTACTTTTGTAAAAGCTGTTTTGCTAGAACCTCATTTTTTGTGATGGCTGATTTAGGAGAACAGCTTATAGCTGCAAAATCTTGTTTCCTGCTTGGGAAAATGCTGCAAAAACTGTTGTGATGTTGAGCACAGCTTACAAGGACAGCTCTATGAGGAAAACTCAAGTATATGAGTGGTTTTCTCACTTCAAAAAATGTGAAATGTCACTTGATGACAAACCTCATTACGGATATCCATTAATGCATGGAAATGTCAACTTGTAGCGCATTTCAAATTCATTGCACCAGGTCAGACTGTTAATCAGGCTTTCTATTTAAAAATTCTGAAAAAGATTGTGTAAAAATGTGAGTCAAAAAAACCATGATTTGTGGCTGATGGAGACTGGTTTTACCACCACAGTACACCTACTCAGGCAGCCATCTCAGTGTACCAGTTTGGGGCAAAAAAATAAATAAACCCAGCATGTCTCTTGCCCCACACACCTGATTCATGTGACTTCGCTCCATGTGACTTCCTTTAGTTTCATGGATGAAGAGGAAGATGAAAGAGCAGCAATTTGATGATGTAGAGGAGGTGAAGAAAAAAGTGAGGGAGGTGCTGTCAGCCATCCAAACGGTGAGTTTGGAAAACATTTCCAA
>NW_022104341.1:53107180-53114822 GCF_000313985.2 Echinops telfairi
CACTCCCCCCATCATTCACTATGCCTTTTCTTTTACGCAAAGCCTGGGTTCAAGGCAGGTCAATGGAATGCCGTAAATTTAACATTTTGCCACTTGTGGGTCTAAGGCCACTTCCATACTCTAAGGAAGTTCAGGCTATCCTGCCACGTAATTGAAAGTTCTCAAAGAGAACACAGATGCCCTGGTGACAAAGCCAGCACTTGATATGGAAGTAAGACTTTCTTCCACTGGCTGCCCATCCCAGTCACTAACTAAATGCAGGTAGAATACTGCCAGCCCAAGAATTGCTATTTTAAATCATGCAATTTTGAGGGTTTGTTATGCAGCATTATAAGTGATAACATCTCCCTATTCTAAACTCAAGTAAAGTAGCACAAAATTTTCACCTTATGGAACAGCTGTAATTACCTCTGTTATGTTACTATCACATTGGGCTTACACTGTTGTAATATTCTGTGAGATTCTTGGAGTCAGAGGATATGTCTAAATGTATGTGTGTGCACACATGAACACGGTAGACATTCAATAAATTATTTGAACTAAATTGAACTTGAATTGAGTTAGATTAAAAAAAGAATAGAAGATGCTATACTCAGTCATTGAAATTTCAGGGTTAAATATTTCACAAGTTAGGCAATTCTGGGGTCAATATAAAGATGTATTGGATGGATAGATGTGGTAGTTAGATATCATGTCAACTAGACACTCTTGGCTAAGGACAGAGTTCAAGATGTCAATCAAGTGTCAGCCTGATGACACCTCCTTAAGGTTGTGTCCTTTTGTTTAAGAACAAAATTGAATGGAGATGATACCTCTCTGTCACTTTGCCTGTTTTCCTCTGTGGGACTTCACTGGGTCTCTGTGTCTGCTGCGCGGGGGTGGCTCTATGTGTGCTGCTCAACCCTGAGAGCTGTCGGTGTCCTGTTATGTTGCCATTGAACTTGGATACACAACATGTGACTCTGCACTCGCTGGCCTGTGAGCTCCCTGCTTCCCCATTCATCTTTCATTGTCATCAGCCGGCAGCTACATGAGTCTGACGAGGGGCCTGGCTAGCATTGAAACTAGGAACGTAATTGGAACTGGGCTTAGGTGTGTTCTTGATCTAAAGTTGCTTCCTGATATAAAGTTATTTCTTGTATATAGATGAGTGCCACTGGTTTGTTTGGCTGGACCACCCAAACTAACACTCTAGAGAATAGGCTACAAAATCCTATGAGAGTGGATTACTAATTAAAGATGAGGAATTGACCTAGTTTCATGACAGGAACATGTGTTAAGTGGAAGATGGTAGTAGAAAGAGATTAGGAAGTAGAGAAGAGAAGATGCTAAAATGCTCTGGCTCCTTTAAGAGCATTTTTTTATTGAGAATTGTGTCAAGGTGTACAGTGCAGATCATCAGCTGTAGAGACAATTCAAACACATTTTATTTGAACTCATTCATTGCAATCCCCTCAACGTGCCATCATGTATCCCATTCCCCCCTCTGTTTCCTGTTTCTATTCCTCCATCTTTCATCTCTCTGAAGTTTGCCCTTGGGAAAATGCTGCCCTTTTGATCCTAGATGATTGATTATTCTTCTGTGAAATTCTTGGGAACTTCAATATTTTCTGTTCATCATCTTGTTACCTATTGGTCCAGTCGTGAGGATTATGGCTTTCTTTACGTAGAATTGTCATCCACACTGAAGGCTGCAGCCCTTGATCTTCATCAGCCCATCTTTCAAGTCCTCCTTGCTTTCTGCTTAGTTTCTGTAATTAATCGAGTGGAATGTGTTTGAATCAGGCCTCCATAAACTATTAGTTGCATGGTAATCTTGACATGTTGCTGAAATTTCCAAAGTTTCAGTTTCTCTCACCTATTATAATCCTCAAAGCATCGTGAAAAAGATTACATAAATGCCTATCAAATCCTCAAAACGAATCATGTGAACTAGATTTCATGAAGCTATCCACAACTTCTCCTTTTCCTGTAGTATCTGCCACTCCTCCACAAAGGACAAAGAAGCCCTGCCTATTGGATTTCTAAAATGTATACTAATACATGCCTGTGATTGTGACATTTGGGGCTCAATTTATATTCCTCACTTTCAATATGGGAGACACAGATTTGATTCCTAGACAAGGTTCCTCATGCACAGCGACCACCCATCAGTCAATGGAGACTTATGTGTGCCTATGACCCTGGAAAGCCATTCCCAGAGCTTCCAGACTAAGACACACAAAGGAAAGACCCTGGTGATCTATTTTGAAAATCAGCCAGTGAAGTGTCTATGGATCACAAGGGCCAAGTCCCCATCTGATTTGGGAGATGACACAGGACCCTAAAGCATCTTTATTTTGTTGTGCCGAGTCTCTATGAGCCAGGAGCTGATTTGACAGCAATATATGCCATTGCTATCGGGGTCAGTGAAAGGCTTCTTAACAACCTGCAATATGCATATGGCACAACGTCGTTTGCTGAAAGTAAGGAGGATTTGAAGCACTTGCTCATGAAGATCAAAGATGGCAGCTTTCAGCATGGATTACAACTCAGTGTGAAGAAAAACAAAACCCTCTCAAGTAGACCACTAAGTAACATCATGATAAGCAGAAAAAAGGTTGAATTTGTCAAGAACTTTTTTCTTACCTGGATCCATAATCATTGTGCCCAGAAACAGCAGTCGAGAGACCAAAAGACACACTGCATTGCATAAATCTGCCACACAAGACCTCTTTAAAATATTGAAAAGCAAGGATGTACCTGAGCCATGGTACTTTTCATCACCTCAGATGCATGTGAAAATAGGACATTGACTAAGAAACACTAGAGAATAATTGATGTATTTGAATTGTGCTGGTGAAGGATATTAAAAATAGCATGGACAACCAAAAGAACAAGCAAATCCGTCTTGGAACAAATGAGGCCACAATTCACTGTACAGGCAAGGATGACACGACTTTGTCTCAAACCCTTCGGGAAAACAACAACAACAGCATCATGCTTGGTAAACGAGAGGGGCAGTGAGGAAGAGGAAGGCCCTCGACGAGATGAATGGAAATCACGGTTGCAGCATTGGCCTCCAACACGAGGCCAACGGTGAGGACAACACAGGCCTGCGCTGGGCTCCGTCCTGTCGCGCGTTGGATCACCACCAGTTGGAATCACCTCAGCAGCACTTAACAACAACAACATTGTCACTGCCACTAACCTGGTATAGGACCTGAATATACATCAAAATTCCCATTGCTACCTGGGGTTGAAAATGTTTTCATAAAACTTTCAGTGATAGCTTTATAAAACTATAAATCAGATCATAGAACTTTCTCCATTTTCAAAGCCTCTCAGTATTTCCCATGTCCTACCAAATGAACACCAGACTCTTTAACATCTGATAATTTGTAATCTTTCCCTGAAATAAATGAGTCCCAGCAGCACAATGAGATCAGCAATGTTTCTCTAAAATAAAGATGAGGTGGTCTAGTCCCATAAAGATTTACAGTCTGGGTTGGTGGTATACACCGAAGGGGCCACATTGATCTAGGCTTCTGGGTGCATCCTAGGAAACCAGGGCAGGTACCCAGGGACATGAAATCCTGGGTCTTCAAGCACACGCGTGCTCCAGAAGCTGCATCAGTGAGATCCACGTGGAAACTCCACTGGGTGAACTGGACTCTTGTAACACACTTGTAACCTGAGGACTTAAGTCAGAAAAGACATGGTGTCTGAGGAAGCAGAAGACAGCTGTACCAAGATTGCTGAACTGTTGGTAGGTGGACAAATATGATCTTGTTACGTCAATGCCCTGTATGTTGTATTAAAATATGCATTATTGCGGCAAGCCTGTGATGGACATTTTGCTTTAATTTCTTTTTGTTTATTCATGTTAGGGTGTATCTCAGAAGTGTTATAGCATTGGGGGTCAACCTTTTGAAGTTGTATTACATATTTTTCTGTTTTTAAGTAAATAAAAGCCAGGATTGATGAACCTATACGGACAGCAAGTAGAATAATGGTTTCAGGGTGGGGTGGGGTAGCGGGGTGTGGGGGGGTGGTGGCAAAAGGTAGCCAATGTCAAGGAATCCAGGAAGAAAGAATATGTTTGGAAACTGATTGTGAAAGCAATTGTACAATTCTGCTTGATGTGATTGAACTATGGAATGATATATGTATCAATTCCCAATTAATAAAATTTTAAAAACATAGATCCAGGAATGGGTTTTGATCTCACACTAAATCTTAGTTCCAACTAAAGAATAATTAATGCTTATGTCATGGCCCTGCCCAATACTTGTCCTCAGGTAGGGAACACAGAAAATACAGCTGCCACAGCAAGATTTGGCAAAGAAATGAGATGTTCCTGGCTATCAGATAAAATAGCATCTGGGGTCTTAAAGGCTCCAAACAAGCAGCTATCTAAGCGAGATGTCAACTAAATCCACATGGAAGAATCAAACCATCATCACTCACCAAAAAATTGTAAATCATATAATCTGAAGTTGAAGAAGGGATTCGTATCAGAGCCTAAATTGTGAGAATCCAGTTTTCAGGCTATGGATCACAGTGTGAACCCAAGATACGTTTGTGAGAACTACATAGGAAATAAGTCTCACTGACCTCCCTCTAGCGACAATTGAGGGATGGGAGGAAAGGAGTTGCTAAACAGAATGCATTGAAGAGATGAGTATAGACGATCAAAGACATAAATATGACTTGAACAGTTAAAACTCTGTCAGCTGATTCCCCCTGTGGAAGCAATTGTACAATTCAGCTTGAGGTGTTTGAACTGTGAAATAATATCTGTATTAACTCCAAATTAATAATAATTTGTTTCAGATTTACGGTCTTGGAAACCCCAAGGACAATTCTATCCTGTCTTCTAGAGTTGCTGTGAGTCAGAACCAATGACAGTGCCTGTGGTTTGGGTTTGGTACCTGAGTTACCTTTCCAGGTCCATTCTACCAATGTCCCTTCCCTCTATTTTATTCTGCCATTCTCCAAACATCTCCTTTCCTATATCCTCAGGCCCCAAGTGTCCTCTGAGGATTGCTGCTCAAACTACAAGATCCAGCTCAAATGTGATTTCCTTTCTGTTGTCTTCCCAAAATTCCCAAGTGAAATCGATTGTTTCCTCATCTATTTTACCTAGGGACTTTATATAAACCTATTGAAGCTTTTATTACACTACAGCATAGGTACTAATTTACTTGTCTCTATTCCAAGATAGGTGCTGAGCTTCTACTTAGAGGCAGAGTTAGTAAAATATTTATTCTCGTTGTACCTGTCTCTTTTACAGTTACTGGGACAGACCAATACGTATGAAGTGCTCCATAGATGTCTATTTAGGAAACATATGAATGCACACATGAATAATGTAACCTAGGGGGTAGATGTTACATTGTATTTTAATATTAATTGAAAACACCTAAAAGTAGGTATTTATTTGAACTAGACATCTATTTTCCCCAGTTCTAAAATTTTATGCTCTTATTTATTGGAACTGGGATAACGTTTTTTTTAAATGTTGGCACATAGGATTAGACTCTTGTCTGGGATGAACTTAAATCTGTAAACTATGATCTATTAGGTGGCTTAGGGTGTGTTTCCAATTAATTCTATCATATTAGTTCTAATAAATTGTCTTTTGTAAATGTTATGCTTTTCAATTAAGCAAAATTGAATTATGTGCAGTTGCTAATCTTTCAAAATGGTAACACAGTGAAGAAAGTGTTGTTTTCCTAAAACCTTGTCAGCTTGAGTGACATGTGAGTACCCATCACTCAACATCTGTTAGGGAAATCTTATTATTCTGTGTCTGTCACTAGAAAATTGGAACAAATGTGGCAAGACCTACACACTTAAAATGTTATGATGTGTTTTTAAAACTGCTTTCCACAGAAGGCTCTTTATTTTATTAGAAAATTATAAGCAACAAGCCTTGTTTAATGGCTTTCAAAAGATAAGTACATTTCATGTCAAAATTGTATCACTTTCCATTGCTTTCTACTTTGAGAACTCTGTCAGGCCCTGGTGCCCAAGAAAATGGACTACCATGACGGACGATTTCTTGCTGAAGGGGGTAATGCACGCTCAGTTAAACCAACGTAGTGTGTGCGATGGTCTGATTCCATCTTAGGAAGAGCCACTAGCTCTCTGTCTGGGGAACAAATGTTCCCAATGCCTGTACCATTGGGAACATCCCAAACAGCAATTCTTTGAACTCCTAGCTCGGAAAATGTTTGGCTTTTATTTCCTTTCATTTTGACAGATCCTTGAAATTTTCACCTTTTCTTTATCATATGCACTGTCAGTGGGTCACATATTTTAGCTAGCAAATAAAGAAAATATATGTAAAATGTTAAAACTACAGCCACATTTTTCAATGGCTACTTGTGTTGTTATTTTAATAGAGAAGAAGTCCTAAGTTCTTTATATCTTCAGAAATCAAAAGATATCTATATATACCACACAACAACCTGGAAAGCGAAAACAATATATAGGGTTGGAAAATCCTGGAACAATCCGATGCCCACTCTATAATCTATGTTATTGGATAGATGCATCTCTAAGACAGTAGAGATCAAGCACAGAGCTGATGTAACCTTTCAAAAATGAGTACCATAAATATATAATTTAAGATACCTATTTTACTATATAAGCTAAGAAAAGAGAAGGTCTAAACTTGAATTTGTAACCATGATAAAGTAGCATGGTGTTACTAAATTTCGTCAACTGTACTCTTTTACCCAGTACACAATGTCATCATGTATAAGCTTGCCTTTTTCAATGGCACGTGATTTTTCCCCCTTGACATTATTATGCCCCTTGTTCTTGTAATATATGTTCCAAAGGACGGGGAAATTGTGTTTCAAATAATTAAAGTTCTACCAAAGCTTTTCACATCATTTAAGACTTAGATTGATTATTCACAGTGCCGTGAAAACATGTCAGTTTGAGACAAGAAGAGGTTTGGAGAGGTTTACACTTTTCAGAGTGCCACCTGTCTCCAAAGGGCACGTTCATTAAAAAGCTCCAGGTGCAAGTTGCGGGAGCAAAACAGCATAATGAAGTCCTTTGCCTCCTTGTACACCTTTTGATTAATAACATCCTCCGTCAGTTCCAGCAGATTGTGTATAGATGTTCACTGTAATAAACCTAAGATACCAGCTGGATTTTCTATCCTTCTCTGAATATACTAGATCACCATTTATTTGTGACATGAATTATGCATATGTGTGTGTACACGCGTTTATATAATGTTTAAGTGGTATCTTTCTAGTATAATAACTGTTACAAGAAAAAAACAGCCAATAAGCAGGCAAACTTTATTCATTCAATAAGCATGCCTAATATGGATAAAATTCTACCTAATCTCCTTTGTCTTATATCTTGAACCATAAAAATGAAAAAGAAAACTCAATACATATTTAATATTAACTAGATATTTTCATTGGCACCATAACATATTAACCACAAAAATAGCTTGGTAAGTTATATATCATTATCCTTATTTTTACCGTCAAACATGATTGAGACTCCCAGTAACCATAAGAATTTGCATTTATTGTAGTTCCTGTCTTCAGATATCCTGGATTCCCTATACAGAAAAACATATGGAACAAGGACAAAGAACAGGGGCCGGGGGTGGGGAAGGAAAGAAAAA
>NW_022104341.1:53115240-53115966 GCF_000313985.2 Echinops telfairi
GAATTGTATGATGTGTTAATCATTACTCAATAAAACGAATTTTTAAAAGAGTGTGCATTTGTTGGCTGCATATGATTTTCTTGGAAATGTGTTTAGTGATTTTATATGCATTGTCTCTGAGACGTTAACTTGCCCAACATCATACAAATAATATATAGTAGCACCTTGATTATGTGGAATCACCTGGTCCCAAAACAACAACTTTTTAATATTTATCAGAGTCTTTTATTGCTGCCAATGGTAAACGCACTAACTTCTGACCCATATGTCGGAGATTAACACAGAGAGAGGTCTCCGAGGAAAATCTTGGAGATCTACTTCTGAAAATCAGCCATTGAAAACGATGTAGTCCAGTTGTACTCTTTGACACACATGGGGAGGCTATGAGTTGAAACGGACCCCATAGCAACTGGTTTTTGCTGTTGTTAGGTGCCATCAAGTTGGTTCCAACCCATACAGACCTTCACACAAGGAAATACTGCCTGTTCCTACCACACCCTCACAATACAGCAACTGGTATTAGTAGATTCACTAGAAGTTTCGATGTGTACCAAATATATATTATCAATTTTCAAAACCAAAATAATAATAGGAGGCCAGAAAAACTAACCCTTTCTGGGACTTAATCAGCCTGTCAAAACATTTCCACTGATGCGTTGAGCCTGATTTTTGGCTAATAAATAAGGTGCATGGAGCATTGCTTTTGGCTAATGCTTTCAGTGCAGT
>NW_022104341.1:53118262-53127182 GCF_000313985.2 Echinops telfairi
CACCAGCAAACGATGGCTCCGAAGGCGTGACTCCCACAGGCTTTCCTCCATTCCCGTCATTCTGGTCGACTCTACTCTGAGTCTGACTCTACTCTTAGTCACCTTTTGAGTGCCTGCAGACCTAAGGAGTTCATCTCCGGCCACTATCTTCAGCAATGCTCAGCTTCTTTTCATGAGTGTTTCAGTATCTGACAATGGTTTTGTTATGTCCCGAAGGTTTTCCATGGCTAATTTCTCAGAAACAAGCAGTGTCTTCCTTCTCCAGAGTCTGTTCTTTGTCTGGATGCTCCACGACAACCTGTTCACTGTGGGTGACCCTGCTGGCACTTGAAATACTGGTGACATATCAGCCAGCATCACTGCAACACACAAGCCACCACAGTTCAACAGACTAACAGCGAGATGGCTGTGCTTGTAATCCCATTTGGCAAGGTTTGTTTTGTTATGTTAATGAGGCAACACTGGCCTCAGGTGTATTTTGAAACATAAAAAAGGTTAAATAAGTCTGCTGAGTAGAGGTAGTAGAAGAGAGATTTCAAGGCAAATAAAGATGGCCCAGGAACCAGAAGAAAAAAGACCCACCCCCACCCCAGACACACACACCAGCTGACAGAGAGAAAGCTTTTCCGGAGAGACAGCATCTTGAATGCAGACTTGGAAACCTCCTGAGCTATGAGAACATAAATGCGTATGTTAAAGGTACCCAATCTGGGTATCTCTGGAATAGTATCAATAGAGAACTAAGACAGGATTTGTTGCTTCAGGAGGTGGGTCCAACTTTAACAGATACCTACCATGTGAAAGCAGTGCTGGATTTGGGTAACGGGTAAAGGCTGGAAGATTTTCAAGTGCCTTATAACCAAAGTACATTTTAAACTCAATAGTAGCTCTGTGGGAGAAATTTGAGGCTGTCTGCTTCTGTGAATATTTACATGATCAAAACCTGTATACAGGGTCATGCTTTAGAAGAAACTGAGGACAGTGAGTTTGTTTGGGTAGTAGCAAGTCTGGAAGAGAATATAGGAAGAACTATGGGTATCAAAGAAAGGCAATTCTGGTGAGCGCTCTGAAGGGAGTGAGCAGAGCATACAGAGTCCGGTTTGTCTTAGAGAATAGATGTGGCACCAGCAACAGACTGGTGCTGGAAATGTGGGTGTCAAGTGTGCTTTTAGTGAGACTTTAAAAGAAAATGATGAACGTGATTAGACAATGGAGGAAGAAGAATGCTTCTCATGCAATAGCAAAGAACTTATCTGAATTATGTTCAAAGGCTTGGTGGAAATTAGAATTTGTAAATGATGAACTGAATCTCTAGCCAGTGAGAATTCTAAGCAAGCTTTTAAAGGGGCTGTGTGGTCAGCAGTTTGCAACCACCAGCTGCTCTGAGGGAGTGAGGGGAGGAGGTATTTTACTCCCATAAAACATTATGGTCTCAGAAATTCACAAGGGAAGTTCTACCCTGTCCTATAGGGTCTTTATGAGTTGGCAATGAGGTTTGAGTTTAACGTGACAAGTGATGGACTTCAAAATGAACTGTGCAAAAGAAAAACAACTTAAAGATTTTGAAAATTATATTGTACAACTAAGGGCATTATCCTATGATGTTCACCAAGGTCGAGGCTATACAATCTTTTGTTAAAGAAATTAATATTCTCCAAGGGAGCTTTGTAACATACATCAACTGACTCCACATTGGTGGTTTTATGGTAGAATTTCCACTTTGCACGCAAAAGGTCCAGGTTGAATTCCTCAGGGATGCATCTCAAGTGCAACCAGTCTGTGGAGTTTTGAATGCCTTATGATACTGAAGATGTTTCAAGGAAGTTTCCAGAAGACAGACTGAAAAGGAAGGCATGGCATTCCACCTCCAAAACATCAGCCAATAAAAAGTCTATGAATCATAACTGTCTGATACTCTTGGTCATGGGGTCACTGTGAGTCAGGCATGACTTGAAAGCCACTAACAATAAAAATCCTTATCTGATAATTAGTGAGTGACTGTGATTGTTTTCAGGATATTCCTTAGACAATGTGTCTTCGTTCTATCTAAATCAGTGGTATATAATATCAGAATTTAAATTTCACAAGGAGATTAGACTAAGCCACCTACCTTCTATTTTTCCCTTAGAGTTGTTCCTTGAGAAAAGGAGTGGATTGTAGGCCAGCTTCTTGACTACATCCTCCCTACAAGAAGACTAGAACAGCCTGAGACAAGGCTCCAAAGTACAATGCGTGATATCCCCACAGTAGCACATAAAGCATGGGATGGAAATAGGAAGGAAAGCACATTAGGCAGATCGGCACCGTGACTACTCTTGTCCACGGCACTGCTCTGGCCCAGGTGGCTTTCAGCTTTTGATGCTGTAACTTCTCTAATAAACTTTGTTTCTTTTTCTCTGTGTCATAGTTTCTAGCTCTCAAAACCTCCCCAGTTATATCCTGGGACTCAGAATACAGCTAAAAGAACAAATAGTGTCAGCCTTCGATGAGAGCAATGAAACCAAATCTGAGTCCATAGGAAGGAAAACTAAAGGAATGCTTACACAAGACCTCACAAGAACCTTGATGTGGAGGAAGAATATCCCAGTAGGTATTTTTCATCCTTTCTGTCCTATGTTCTTGCAGCCATTTGCTTACAGAAATCTGAAATTCTAGCACAGCAGCTTAACCGCTTTAACCTAAGGCAGGGAGTACACACAGCTACCCTGCTGGCCTAAGAACCCAGCAGGGGCTTTCTGTTTGGGCAAGCAGTATGTATTATTAAGTTGAGTTTGAATGTCTTTGAATGTTCCACCCCAAGCTCCCTCACTTCCTAATGCCTTACAGAGGTCTCTTTAATTCACTGATGCTACTAGCTGGTCCCTGGGAACATTTGAGATTTTGAGTCATCGTTTAGGATTCGAATCCTGCTAAACTGAAAATCCCATATAATAATGCACACTTTAAAGCTGTTTGGGTTATTTTCACAGATGTGAATGACTTTCTCATCTGCTTTTAATTGATAAGATGAAGGGAGCACCAGAGGAAGGGTAGGACTGAAGGAGTAATAGGACAACGGCTAGGACGGGCCAAGATGCTTAGGCTGCAAGGAGACACTCCCTCTTAGGTGACATCTTCAGGTTCACCACCTTAAGTTTCATGCGAGACTCAAATTAGTCACAGTGCTGAAGGATAAAGTTTAACCAGATTTGGTTTCTGTTACTTGTAATGAACTAACCAAACAGCCCGGTGGTGCAATGGGCTAACACAGAAAAGGTAGGCAATTCAAACCCACCAGCCACTCCTGAGGAGAAAGAAGGAGAAGTCTGCTTCTGTAAAGATTCACAGTTTTGCAATGTGTCAAAAACAAGTCAATGACTACAGGTTAATGAAATGATCATGCTGTGTTTTCCTTTCCAACCCAAGAGTGTGAGGATTCTCTCAGGGTCACCCATAATTATGCCTATATTATGCTTACAACACAGTTTTATAATTTTTTTTCTATCCATATGCACTACATTATGTAAGCTCCTTAAGGGAAGAGACTGTTAAATGCCACTTTGATGTCATGATTTCTAGTCCTGTGTCTGTTGGTTGAACGAATTAATTAGTAATTAACAGAGAGTTGAGGGCACTGTGGGCATTAAGCATCTCATTCTTCCTTTAGTGTACAGCACTTCCCTACTCTGGGATGTCCTGGGTCAGTTGAAGAGCTGCATGTTTGTTATAGATTGGTGACACAAATTATTTTTATTCTTATTATGTTTTCGTTTTTCCATAAATGTTCAGGTAACCTGTGCATTATTTCCCACCTCGCTGTGTTTTAGAATATGTGTCCAAGTAAACATGGCAGTGAATTTTCAACGGACATTTTATACATGTTTTGCCTTGCAGTCTTCACAGGGCAGCCTCCTTGACCTAATTAGACTTCTCCGCTCACACGTGGCGAGTAAATACTCTTAAGTAATTTATCAAGGACTTTGAAACACCAGCTGACAAGTGTCCTAGTAATCATTTCCACAGGGGGCGGGGGGAAACATTTAAATTTCAAGAGTGTTGTAAAGTTTGTGCGTGTGCGTGTGCGTGCACGTGCACGTGCGCGTGTGCGTGTGCGTGCGTGTGTGTGTGTGTGTGTGTGCGTGTGTGTGCGTGTGCGTGTATGTACATTCACATCTTTTAATCCACTAAATTTCCAAGAATGTCAAGTTGTAAAATCTTCTAAGTAAACAACATTTAATAATCTTTTGACATTTCTTTCAGCACATGTATTTTAGATTATACGATGATGATTTGTCCTTGATATGTGACAAAATTTTCTCAGAGGTGTCTAACTTGGAATCATGAGATTTAACATCTATGAATATTCACACATATCCCATGTACTGTAATAAATTCTGCTGTTCTTTTCTTTAAGTCAGAAAAAAGAAAAGGTGGATACTAGGTTTTAAAGAAGATTTCTCAATGTTTTGATTAAAGGGACTGCTGTAGGGGCCATTCTTGGAGAGTTTTTTACTTCTAAAAAACTGTGCTGGGAAGATCTTAAGATGACCCCCCGAAGATGCCCACTCCTTGGTATGCATGCCCTGTATAACCCTAGCTCTTTGAACCTCTATGGCTCCTGTAAATATCACAGGAGATCACTTGATTAGGTTAAACTGCATGGCAAACATTATTCATTGCCTTCTAATAGACTAATGAGTATTTGCAGCATGGCATCAGTTTTCACTTAATTCATGTACTTCCTGGGTTAGTAGATAATATAATTGTCCAATGCAAAATCGCCAATACCAATCAATTTTACCTCTTAATTCCACCACTCATTTGTCAGTTGGCCCAACGGTGCTGGCTTGTGTGCTACTAAGATGTTAGAAGCCTGGAAGATATGCTACCAGCATTTCAATTACCAGCTGGGTCATCACCCATGGGAGACAGTTTTAGCAGAGCTTCCAGAGTTAGCCAGACTAGGAAGAAGGAATCAGTGGTCCACGTTTTAGAGATTAGCCACTACAAGAATGGCATGGAGGCCTCATCTGTTCTACTCCAGCTCCACTGCGGAGAAGGAGAATCTAACTGTGCATCAGCCCAAGGAAAACTTTTATGGGGCAGAAGTCAGACACTCCACCCTTCAACCATCTTTACCCTGTTCTGACACCAGCAGTCCTTCCCACAGCATTCTGTTTCTCTGCTGGGTCCAATCACCCATTGCAATGGCCACATAGAACTCATGGAAAATTCAATTATGAGGTTTATTGAGGAAATTAGCAAATTCAAGAAAAGAAACATAAAATGTACAGTTCTTTTGCCTTCAATGCCAACCTCAGGAATTCCTTTAAATATGTCCGCCTCTGGTCCACATTTTCAGCTATGTGGTCCCTTGGGGTATGCCCTGCTCTGGCAATGGTTAGAAGATTGTTTTAATACTGATAAACGGCTAAAGTCCATACCACTATGCAATCCAGCCTCCTATTCAAAGGCTCTCAGCCTTTTCAGTCGCCAGGAAGCCCACTGTTCCATCTCATGAGCTTGGTGTTACTGTCTCTGCTGTTGACTCTGACTCTGTTGCCTCTCCACACCAGGATGTCCAGGTACAAAAGACAGGCTCCATTCATGACTCTTCTTTCTTTCTTTAAATTTTAACAGATTTTTTAGCATCATTTGCATATCATACAAGTCAATAGATTAATCATAATAAAAAAGAACTGTACAAACTTCACAATTTTAAGACATTTTCTTCTTTCTTGTATTCATTATTATTAGCTCCCATTTTACCCCACCCTCCTCTGCCATAGCCCCAAGAAACAACTAATCTAGTTACTATCTCTCTAAATTTACCTAATCCGAGATTTCATATAAAGAAAAACATACAAACAACAACAACTAAACCCAACAATAACAAAATAAAACAGAAAAACCTCAATGGCAAAGAAACAGAAAATAATAAAAACTACTAGAACAAACTAGAACAAATTTTAAATGGGTCAAAAGACATGAAAGTTTAACTCCATTAAATCTGCCTTAGTATACTTTCCAGTGCCCTTTGTCTGATAGCAAGGTGATGCACATATTTGGTCAATAGTCAAAAGGGATTCTTGGAAGGCTTAATCCACAAAGGGACCCTGAAAATAGATCTTGGGCTTCCACTGTCATCCATAGTTTTCTGAAAACTGAGTGCTTAGAATTTAAACTCTACTATTTATGATCATAGGACCACACAAATTGGTGTGTTTTTTCCATATCTACTTAGTTGGCACCTCCACTTAGATGGCTGCTTATTTTAAGACAAGTCTTTAAGATCCAAGATTCTATTCTTCTTTTTCCAAATAATTTTTTTAATTGGGAGTTAACATATATATCATATCGTTCCATATTTCAATCAAATCAAGCAGTACTGTACAATTGCTACCACATCAGTTTCCAAACGTTCTTTTACATACACCTACAAATAATTGGAAAATATGGCCTTAGAGAAGCTGGAGAGCACATGATAGAATATTGCAAGACAAATGACTTCTTCATTGCCAATATCTTTTTTCAGCAACATAAGCAAGTGTTATGCACATCGATCTCAGTAGGTAGAATACACAAGAACCAAATTAACAACCTCTGTGAGAAGAGAATGGAGAAGGTCAATATTATTAGCCAAAATGAGGCACGGGCCAACTATGGAACTGATCATCAATTGCTGATATGTAAATTAAGATTGAAGCCTAAGAAAGTTAAAACAAGTCCACAGAAGCCAAAATACAACCTTGATTATTTCCCATCTGAATTTAGAAGCCATCTGAAGAGCAGATCTGACACAATGAACAATAATGGCAGAAGACTGTGTGGTAGACTAGAGAAACAAATTCATGGACATACACATGTGTATAAGAAAGAGGTCTATATACAAGAGGAGTTGAACTATTGAGAAAACATGCAGCCCAGATCAAGTTCATAAGTCCAGTATTAGCTCGTATGTCCAATACCAATCTATAAAGTCTTCTTCAGACTCACGAAACACATGCAATGACACTGAATGCAGGAAGATCACATACCAGTGAGTGCAAACTCAGTGTCGGTAGAAGCATCACAACGCTGGCAGGGGTTTCCATGTGGTTCCTCAAGGTCCCAGGGCTGCATCAAGGTAGGTCCATATGGCTTCTCCTCAGGGATGTCTCACAGGAAATGAGCTGAGAGAGAGAGAGAAAGAAATCCAGGAATTCCCAGAATTCTCAGGAGAAGGCCATGCCCCCAGATAGGCTTCTTGGGCTATGATCCGATTGACAGACTAGACTCCACCCCTTCACTCTTAATCCTCTCAACTCCAAAATTTACACCAGATTGCACAACTACCACAAAGACCTTACAAGTTGTAAGATGACATCGTAGATAAAGTGACATTAAGGAGAAAAGTAGAACAGAAGAAAGTTATGTCAGAAGAAACTGTGAAACTTGCTCTTGAACATAGAGCAGATAAATAAAGCAAATAGAAGAAATGATGAAGCGAAAAAGCTGAATAAAAAATTTTAAAGAGTAGCTCGAGAAGACAAAGTAAAGTATTATAATAAAATATGCAGACCTGAAATTATAAAATCAAAAATGTAGAAAACATTCAGCATATCTTAAGTTGAAAGAATTGAAGAAAAATTCTAGCCTCAAAATGGAATATTAAGGATCCCGTGGATAAAAAATGTAATGCTTCAGGAAATATCAAAAAAAGAAGAAATACACATAGTCACTGTATAAAACAGAACTGGTAAACATTCACCCATTTCAAGAAGAAGCAGGTGATCAAGAACTGACGGCATCGAAGCAACATGTCCAAGATACATCAAAGACATTAGTAAAAAGCATGACTCCAGGAATTGACAGAATACCAACTGAAATGTTTCAACAAGCTGGTGAAGCACTTTAAGCATTCACTCTCCTATGCCAAGAAATTTGGAAGAGAGCTGCCCGGCCAATTGTCTGGAAAAGAATCATATCTGTGCCTATTCAAAGAAAGGTGCCGCACTAGAATGCAGAAATTATTGAACAATATCATTAACATTACATTCAAATAATATTTTGCTGAAGACAACGATTGAAGCACTACATCAATAGGGAGCTGCCAGAAAATATTCAGAAAAGGGTACGGAATGAGGACTATTGTTGCTGACATCTAATGGATATTGGCTGAAAGCAGAAAATACAAGTAAGATACTTACATGTGGTTTGTTGATTATGAAATTGAATTTGACAACGTGGATCATAAAAAATATAGCTAACATGTCAAAGAATGAGAATTCCAGAACAATTCATTATGCTGATGTCAAACCTGTACACAGATCATGAAGCAGTCATATGATTCAAAGACAGGAAAGATGTGCTTCGGGTTACATCCTTTCACCATGTGTATTCAGTCAGTATGCTGGGCAAATAATCGGAGAAACTGGACCACATGAAGAAGAATGATGCATCAGGATTAGAGGAAGGCTCTTTTAACAGCCTATGCAATGCAGATGTGACAACCTGGCTTGCTGAAAGTGAATAGAACTTGAAAAGCTTATTGATGGAGATAGAAGAGTACAACCTCCAGCATGAATTACATCTCAAGGTACAGTAAAAATGTATCCTCACAGTTGGACCAATGGACAGTATCATAATAAAGAAAATATTGAGCTTGTCAAAGATTTCATTGAACCCACAATAAACAATCATGGAAGCAACAGTCAAGAAATCTAAAGGCATTACATTGCTCAAACCTGTTGTAAAAGTGTAGTGGTGAAGAAAGCTGAGGGTGCCCAGCTACCAAAAGATATAGCATCTGAAGTCTTAAAGGCCTGAAGATAAACAAGCAGTCATCTAGCTGAGAAACAACAAAATCCACATGGAAGAAGCACACCAGCCTCTCCCAACTCGATCGCTGAGGACAAAGTGGGTGCATAAGCAAAAGTGGTGAAGAATGCTGACGGTGTCC
>NW_022104341.1:53128499-53153677 GCF_000313985.2 Echinops telfairi
GTCAGTCTGAGATGTTCACCCTCCTGACACAATCGCTGAAGACAAAACAGATGCATAAGCAAATGTGGTGAAGAAGGCAGATGGTGCTGGCTATTAAAAGATATAGCGTCTGAGATCTTAAAGGCTTGAAGTTACACAAGCTGCCATTCAGCAGTGAAGCAACACGTCCACATGGAAGAAGCACACCGCCAGTGCAATCATGAGGAGTCATAGAGACCAGGTAATAGGCATCAGCAGACACATAATAAACAAAAGCATATTGCTGAGAATGAGGTGGGCTGAAGCAGACATCCAAAACCCATCTGCAGATAGTGGAACAATCTCCCCACAGAGGGGACACAGGGAAGGAATGAATCATGAGCTTGGAGTAAAGCTTCGATGAAACACACTATATTCCTCTGGTTCCTTGAGGGTTCCTCACCCCCCACTACCATGACCCCAGTACTGCTTCCTAATTCAGACTAGATGGAAACATGTACACAGACATAGAAAGGGATGGGAGCTCACGACACACAGAATCCAGAAACAGGAGTGAGAATAGTGATACCAGAAGGGTATGGGGAACAGGGGGAGAGGAAGGGAGAAAGGGGGAACCAATCGCAATGCTTGACACATAACCATACACCCCTCTACGGGGGGAAGAAAAACAAAAAACATGGGGGGAGGGAAAGAGCACTTGGTGTGAGAGATGAAAACAATAACAATGTACAATCTATCTGGAGGTCACCAGGGGTGGGGAAGAGCTGCTATCAAGGACTCAATAGAAAGTAAATGTCTAGAAAAGAATGAGGGCAACATATGCACAAACATGCCTGATTCAATTGATGAATGGATTGTGTTAAGAGTTGTACGAGCCCCCAATAAAATGATATAAAAGGAGTAAAGATGTCATTTTGAGTACTAAAGTGAGCCTGACTTGATCCAAGGTATTTTCAGTTGTTTCACAAGCATGTGGGAAGTTAATAAACAAGAGGAGTACAACCTGAATGCTCCTTGGAAGCTACTATGATAAGAATTCATGTCAAGTACTTCAGAAATGTTGTCAATGGGGGCTAGTCTCTGAAAAAAGACATCTGGCTTGAAAAGGTAGGTTGGTGAAAAATATAAGACCCTCATTGAGATGGGCTGACACACTGGCTGCAACAGTGGGTTCCATATCGCATGTGTGAGGATGGCACAGGGCCCGGCAGTGTTTCCTGTGGAGATAGGGTCAATATGAGTCACAGAGCCACTGGATAGCACTTAATAACAACACGGCCTCGTATTCAGTCTTGAAGTATTCCATTTCACTTTTGAAAACTTCCAATTTTCTTTGATTCCTACTTTAGACATTGCATGCTTCAATTAGTCATGGATGTGTGAAGCTCTATTTATTTCAAGTCATGCCAAATAAGCAAAATCACAGGTGCTTAACTCTGTCCACACCATTAAGATTTGAGGAGGCAGCATCTCATAGTTTGAGTACACTTACAGAAAACTCGAAGTCCTGAGAAGGTAGTGGTTAGAGTTGGACTGCTAACTGCAGGTCAGCAGTTTGAAATCACCCACTGCTCTGCCTGGAAAAGACTGGGCTTTCTACCAGTGCAGAGTTACAGTCTGAGAAACCCACAGGGCCAGTTCTACCGTGCCCTAGAGGGTCCCCATGAGTCAGAATTGACTCGATGGCAATGAGCTTAGCTTCTGGTTTGGATAGAGAATCAACGCAACACTCTTTTCTCCCCCTTGTCTCATTAGGGTCTCTCTCAGCTGTCAGGTTTATATGTGACACTGTGCTCCTTACCACTTGCCATAATTGATTGCCCCAAAGGCACACGCCTTACTGAAGGTATGGCAACTAGAGCCTTTGTCTGGAAATTTGAAACCGGGGTTAAAAGATTCCAGTTGATTATCTCTTGAATAAAGAGATGGAAAAACTTGAGTGCTTTAGTAACACTATATTCTGTCCAGGGCTGAGCCTACAGTATGCAAGGCCCTGAGGAAATATTTGAAGGGAGACAGCTTAAGATAACTCTCGTACCCATGGCATTTCTAACTCCCACCAAATGATTTGGAGTAGTATGCATGGAACGCTAATGAGGCATTGGTTAGTTTTGCCATTCCACCAAGTATAAAGTGAGCCATTCAGAATCAGGAACAGAGAATCTCACAGCCATCAAGAAAGAAGGGTCCCCAGCAGAGTGTGTGTGAAATCCAAGCATGAGGTGGTGCTGGCAGGCGCAGAGGTGCCAGCGGCTACAGCACTAAAACAATGAGATACGGCACAGGCATTTGGGGTAGGGGGACTGGCTTGCAGAATGGGAGCATCTATTTATTCACAAGAAAGGAACTTTGTCATTGCTAGAACAGGACAGAGGCTAAGGGGTCACATAGCTGAGAGGTCTAAGACCAGAGAGACACACCTGCTGCTGGCATTGCGAGAAAAGGTGATGTAGACAGAACTGTACCCTTCATGTTTTCTGATCCTGACTCTGGAAAACTCTTAATTTCCCTGTCTCACTGCCATCAAGTCAGCACTGGATTCATGTGACCTCTGTGGGTTTCCGAGGCTGTAACTCTTTATGAAAGCAGAAAGCCCATTCTTTCTCCCCTGGAGCTGCTGGTGGTTTCGAACTTCTGACCTTGCAAATCACAGCCCCATGTGTAGCCCCTACACCAGGAGGGACACAACTTTAACTCCCCTAATAAACCCATATTTGTGAGTATTGTCTGTGAGTCCTATGTGGTCATTGCACTTAATGTTCAAATCCAGTAGATAAATACAATGTTATGGGAAGGAGTGTCGGTATCAGACTAGGATAAAGAGGGATGGCAGGTGGAAGCATGTCTCACCAATACCTCATAGGTTTCGTCCTCAGACAGGCATAGAATTCAATTCACCTTTTCACTAATGTGGCTGAAGGTCAGATGTGGCTCCCATGACATTTCTGTAATAGTAGTAATTTAGTTATAAAAGTAAGATTTCATGTACCTATGTGAGATAGAGTAATTTATTGACAAATCTTTACGATAGAATATAGGTACTTAGCTGTTTATTGTGCAAGAAATAAATTGAAGGATTTTACTACTTTCCAGAAACACTTCTTGTACTTTTTATTATAAAAGACACTATTACTAGCTCCCCTTTAAACTACCATTGCCAGTAAAAGGTAACTCTCGCTCTCTCTCTCTCACTGCAATGGAGTCAATTTCAACTCATAACGACCCTATAGAACAGAGTAGAACTGCCCCCTCTGGGTCTCTGAGACTGTAGGTTTTATGGGAATACATAGCCTCATCTTATTATTTACAATTTCTGGCTCTTTAAAACCTCTAAGATTGAAGCAATATAAGCCCTTTGGCCTCAGTAGTCGCTGATATCGCTGCAACATCCACTATATTGAGAATGGATATTGGCTCTCAGTGACCTTCAAGTGTTTCTGTGTCTTGTTGATGATTTAAATCCTACCCAGAGAATGTAGGAAAAATGAGCAATAATTCATTTTCTGGTCATGTTAACTTTAGCATTTGGAATTTTATAGCATTAACATTGAACAAACACATCCTGAACTCCCTAGACTTTAATCACTCCATTACTAGAATCTGACTCTTTAAATGTTGAGAGCAACCTTGTCTTCATAGTAACACAATCATCAATAGAGAAAATAGAACAGATATCCATGGACTGGTCCATTCTGGGACCAACCAAAGAAAGAAGAGCATCATTATGCTTATTTATCTATTTTAACAGTTTTATTGGCACTTCATCCACATGTCATACACTTCAGTAGTTTAATCATATCAAGGAAAGTTGTACAATCACTACCACAATAAATTTTAGAACAGTGTCTTCTTCCTTCTACTCTTTGTTATTGGTATAATTATTTATTTAATTGTGGCAAAAATATATACAGCAAAACATTCTCCAATTCAACAACTTCTACTTGTATAATTCAATGCCATTGATTATACTCTTCATGCTGTGCAACCATAATTGTTATCCTTTTCCTAATTATTCCACCACCATCATTATGTCTATAAGAAGTAAGAAAAATATTTATCAAAGGACCCATTGGCTTCACAGAGTTATAATCTGTGAATTTTGGGGACAAGATAACCATGGTCAAGACAAGAATTGTGTGACCTGTGGCATAAACTTGAGATGGGTTACTATGCTAGCTTCCAGTACCAGGGCCAGGGTACAGGACCACATAGGATAAAGGACACCTGCAGCCTGCTTCAGGTTATCTCAACCCAAGGCTTCATGATCTGAACATAGAGGAGACCCTATGAATGGGCCTACACATACCAATTCAATAATAGATGATAGACTGTTGGTAGCCCAGAGCTCTGAGCTGATTCTGCCTACTATTTTTGAAAATCACCCTAAGTCATCAAATGAACACTATCCCAATAGCTCACTATTGCAATACAGTGAAAGAAATGCCCATGGTTGGCTGGAATTCTAGAAATATTCATGGTCATGAGACCCCCAAAGTCACTCCACACTTGTAAGTCATAGAGCTCCTAGGCACATGTTGGATCTCCCTGGAAGATGCTGCTGATCTGGCTGCTCCCTGCCAGTAATGGACAAGAGAATAATTCAATGCTTCCATTGACAAGGACCCACTTAGGGCCAGATCCCCAACTTAGGGAGGCTTGCCCTGTGGCACTGCTGATTGCAACTAATCCCAGGAGGTACAGGTGACTTAGAACATTTGGATGAAGCTTCCCCAACATGTTGGCCTATTTGAATGTGTTGGGTTTGGCTGAAAGTTCAACTTTCCTAGTTATAAGTAAAAGTAGCTCTGTTCTGTGCACTGAGCTGCTAACCACAGGGCCAGAGGTTCAAACCCATCAGTTGCTCCATAGGAGAAAGATGAGGCTGTCTAGTTCCATAAATATTTAAAATCTTGGGACCCATAGGGGTAGTTCTACCCTATCATATAGGTTGCTATGAGTTGAAATCATCTCAATGAAAGTAAGTGCTTTGGGGGTTTAAGAAAAGCTGGTCTACAGATAGGGAGCAGCAAGAGACAGAGAAAAAAAACGTTATTAGAGTTCAAGGACTATGTGTTAATCCAGGCAGACTAGAGAAACAAATCCAGGGAGACTCATACATGTACAGGAGAGAGCTTTATATCCAAGAGCAATTGTATATTAAGAAAGCATCCCGGCCCAGTCCAGATCAAGTCCGAAAGTTCAAGATTAGACCATAAGTCTAATACTAGTCCATAAATTCTTCTACAGACTCACATAGCACATTGATGCCGCAAGCAGGAAGATCACAGGAGAGTGGGTGAAAAGACTTGTGGAAGCATCTCAGCTTGTGGTTCCTCCAGCTCCAGGGATCTGGCTGCCATCAACAAAAGTTCATGTGGCTTGTCAACAGAATTTGAAGCATATAGAGTGTGAGTCCCGCCTTTCATCCAGGAGGAAAACAGGAGTTCCCAGAATTCTCAGAAGACCATACCAATAAGGAGGCATCAATCAGGCTGTGACCTGACTGACAGGCTAGACTCCACCCCTAAAACCTATTTAACAAGTTGACATGAAACTATGTAACTACCACAGACTACAAGTTATTTTTTAAAGAGAAGTATTACATGAATAGAGAACTTTATTCAACTATTCTACTTTGAAGGAAAATTTGCTAAAGTCTAATTGTAATTATCTACTCACCCGCCTATGATTGATAATTTGTCTCCTGAGAGTATTTCACCTCTCATGATAAAATACAATGAGTTTTCATACCATTTCATCTTGCAGGTTTAATTCTCTTGATAGATTATAAAGTGGAATTCAAATGTTCATACCCTTTTCTTATGGATCCTGTTAATTTGTTGGTCCCTGAGAAGTTAATTAGCTCTGGTGAGCATAGTAAAGTTGTGTTTCGAACCTACAAAGTTAAGAATCTGCCTCGGGATATTCGTTAGGCCTCGCTTTGCTTGCCAAAAACAAAACCCCAAAGATGGCTTACCAAGAAAGAATTGATAAATTCCAAAGCAAGAGTGCAGAGTAGACTCAGAAAGCTTCCCAGAGTCCAATAAGGATACTTTGTCTCTTGCTGCTGCCTCTCTGCATATCAGCATTACTTTTTTTCCCTCTCTGCAGACCAGCTTTCTTTAAGCGGAAAACAAAGCACTCACTGCCATCAAGTTAATTCCAATTCATGGCAACTGATTGCGTGGGGAAGAACTATCCCTATGGATTTCTGAGATTCTAAATCTGTAGAGGAGTAGAAAGTTCCATTTCCCCAATGGAGTAGCTGATGTAATAAACATTACTAACACTAATACAAAAATGTAATATATACAAAAAAGACTCATAACTGATAGATAACTACTTTTAAAATAGATTATTAGTCACCACATCCAGGAGAAACACATTTTATAGCTACAACCCTAAACAGTCTCCCTGAGTGGCTTCTTGATGCTGCTTGTTATTCTGAGGTTGCATAGTAATGAGTCATGGCCTGACTGCCTTAGTCAAAAAGCCCTGTACGAATCTCTTTACAATTTGGTCTCACATAATCATAGTCCCATTTCTGTTTCTAAAGTCCAACCTACAAATGATATATTCATCTTACACCAATCATGCTCTATCCCAGTTCCCTTTGTCCTCCCAAGTCCTCTTGTAAACCCTTGCATGCCATTACAACCTCATGTTAATGGTCTCCCTTATCCGAAAGATGTCTTTATCGTGTTTTTTCCTATTTAAGATTTAATGTTTCTTATGAAATTATATTTGAGTTTAGGGGACTTTTATGTACCTTAAAACAACATAAATTATCATGTATAAGAATCTTCCGTAGCAGAGTTGTTTGCAATGGCAAAAACCTGAGTTATCATACAAAGTAACATTACCAGGACAATCAAGTGAAATTAAAGAATTAAAGTTACATGCAACTACATGCACAACCACAAATGAATTTAGAAGCAGTGGTGAGTGAAAAAGTGAATCAGATCACATGAAATATCCTTATAATTCTCGAGCTTGTAAAATTAAACATACATATGTATAAACTAAATTTAAGCGACGGAATAAAATCACAATGCAGGTGAGTGTTACGGAGGTGCGATTGGTTAAAATAGCTATTTTCCACAATATGTGCCCTATCCTACTTGTACAATTCCTAATCCTTTCCTAAGTGTGTATTGCATATTTATTTGTAATGTGTAAAATACTACGTAATGTATTAAACTACATTCTATGAGAATAATAAAAGATTTTTTTTCTCCGGCATCAAAACAAGGCATGTGAAAAACTGGCGAAACCAGAAACATAAGTCCAGAACGCACAGCGCGCAGCGCTACATCCCACGGACTCCTGACCTGTTCACAGTCACTTCCGCTACCATCTACCTAACCCCGCCCACCTGATCGGAAGAACTTTTCTCTTGGGTCCTCCCGCCTATAGGGGGCTCTCCTAGGCGCCGAGTGCCACGGAGGCCTCCCGCCTGGGCTGCCCAGGTGGCGCCTGTTAGTTTAATTCTAAAAATGACGTTGGTATTACAACATTATCGTCTCTAAAACTGTAGCACAGGCGATTATTCTAGAGAGGAACATTAAAACGCCACGCTGGCTTGGTACCGCCGTTATCAAACCCCGACGCCCGGGTGAAGGGGAGTCAGGCGGTCCTGGGTCAGCCCCGGAGTGCGAAAGCCCCTGGCCCTCTTCCTCCTGTGCAGACGTAGCTGCGGGTGGCTGTGGTGTCGGCGGCCAAGATGTCGACCAAGAATTTCCGAGTCAGTGACGGGGACTGGATTTGCCCTGACAAAAAGTGAGTCTGTGAGGGTCCCGAATTGAGGCGGGAATTATGGGCGGGGATTTTATTAGGTAGAATTGGCATTTTCCGTGTTTCTCTCTCTTCCCGTACGCTAACCTGAGTTGAGGCGGCGAACCGCCGGATTCTAGGCTGGAAAAAGCTTCCTTATCGCATAACCGGCGAGGTCTTTCAAGAGCCTTTGTTGTATCGCCAGCATTTTCTCGTCATTTTCTCTCCTAAGTGGCTCCTCTTTCTGGACAGGGAAATCGTTTAATCCTTTGGCACCCCAGCCTCCCTCCCCCAATATTTCAGGGATAAGGAAATCTTCCCTTGTCCAGGCCCGCTCGGTGTTGGATCTACCCCACGTGACTTTCCCAAACAGAACTTTGTTCGTGGAAAGCTGCTTGCTCTCGACCTTTTTGCTCTCTTGGTTCACATATTTTTTTATTTTTAGTGTTGGGTTTTTATGTTTTTTAATTGAATTCGTTCTCCGTACTTTATACCTTTGCTGTTTGGTTTGGGGCATTCTCTTTCTCCTCAGTAACCTTTAGATTCTTAACAACTGTGCCTATCACCTAGTTAGCGCGCAAAGGAAAGAGGGCTACGTTTTTTCCTACGCAGTTTTAGGGTTTCCTGCAGCAAAGCACGTGCTTTAGTGGCCTTGCTTTTTGACTTTGTTGCTTGAGCTATTAATCGTTAACTTTCGTTAAAGGGTGTACAAATAGGTACACCCGTATGGGAAGTAAATGTCCCCCCAAAAAGCATGACTGTACTCAGATAAAAGCCATTGATATTTTGTTCCTAAACTAGTCTTGGAAACACAAGGGCAGTTTACCCTGTCACTATGATTTGGGATGGCAGTAAGTTTGATTTCAGAGAAACTAATCACAGTTGTCATTAAATGTTTAGTTAGCAAAGAGAAAACTAGGAGCAAAGAAACCAGAATATTTATTCAATTCTGTCACTTAGAAGTTCTCCAGTTATGATTGTGCTGGTTGTTTGGGTTTTTTTTTTTAACTTTAAGAAATGAGACTAGAATGATCCCTTTATAGCCAATAAGTTAAACACTCGAGTGTGCAGTGCAATGAAATGCAAGAAATATTAAGAGCTATCCTCCGCTATGAGTCTGCATTGACTTGCTATCAGTTGAGTTTTTAATCTGTAGTAATAGGATTTGGGAGTTAAATCATCTAATTTCATTGTCATTCATTATGCCATTCAAACACTTCCTAATTGTGTCTGTAACAGAAGGAACACTACCCAGTCCTGCAACATTCTTCCAGTTGTTATGATTGATGAGCCCATTATTGCAAACACCTCTTTTAAGATCTTACTCCTTTTTACTGGCCCTCCACTACACAATTCAAATGCATCAATTCGTTCTTCCTTATTCATTGTGCAGCTTTTACATGCATATGGACCAGTGAAAATAGTTAGCATGCTTAGGTCAAGTGCACCTAGCTCCTCAAAGTTACTTTTCAAGTCCTGTGGAGTTTCAGCAAGCAAGGTTATGTCATCTGCATATTTCAGGTAAATGATCCTCATCCCTCATTCTTTATATGTTCCAGCTTTGGTGAGTATTTGCCCAGCATACAGATTGAATAGTTAGAGTGAAAGGATGCAACCCTGATGCACACCTTTCTTGGTTTTAAAACACAACATCTATCCCGGATGTTAATTAAAACAACTTTCCTCTTGGTCTTTGTACAGTTTCCACCTGAGCACAGTAAAGTGTTCTGGAATTCCCAATCTTTATTCGTAGTTAGTTATGATCTACATAGCATAATGAATAAAACACAAGTAAACATCTTGTGTGATCTGCTTTCAGCTAAAAGTCATCGAGACAACAATGATAATTGCCCATACAGTGTTCTCCTCAGAATCCTCTGAACTTCTGGCAGTTTCCTTTTGACGTACTAGTGCCACCATGAAATTGTTCAGTATTTTATGTGTTCTGTTGAATCGCCTCTCTTTGGAACGGGCAGAAATAGGCATTGCTTTTAGTCAGTTGATAAGGTAGCTAGCTGTCTTCCAAATTGGGATAGACATTCAGTGCTTCAGCATGACATCCCTTTGTTGGAAGATCTTATTGGTATTCCATCTCATCTTAGAGCTTTTTTTTTTTTAACCAATGTTTTCATTGCAGTTAAGAAATCTTCATTCTTTACCATTGGTTCATAATTTTGTGCTACATCTTGACTCACCATATTCCTTCCATTTTACAAGAAACATCCTGTGTTTTTACAACTTTGCCCATAAAATCCTTCAATGTTGAAATTTGAGGCTTGACTCTTCATCAGTTGAGATAAGCTGAGGGTCTTGGCATTTGACTTTCTCTTTCCACATTTCATATAATGCTTTGTTTTGTCTTTGCAAGCTTCCTTTTGAAACTTCATATTTAGCTCTTTTACTTCATCATTCTAGTCTCGTTAGCTGCTCTATACTTAGAGCAAACTTTAGAGTCGTCTGATGATCCTTTCTGTCCGTTATTTGCTTCCTTTCTGCTATTGACCTTTTGCTTTCTTTGTGTGTGATGTTTTTGATGTCATTCCACAACTCACCTGGTGTTCAGTCATTATATTGGTGTTCAGTGTCAAATCTATTCTTGAGATGGTCTCTAAATCCAGATGGGATATAGTCAGTTGTACTTTGGCTTCAGTAGACGTGTGAACATACATCAACTTCAACTAGAGTTTGTATATAAGTAGCTTGGCTTGTTTTGTTGTTCGACCTTGTTCTTACTTAGGATATTGAGTTGCTTCATTATCTCTTTTCCAAGATGTAGTTAACTTGATTTTTGTACATTTCCAACCAATGAGAAGTCCACAAGTATAGTGGTTGTATGTGTTGAAAAAGTTTTTTCCAATGAATACGTCATTGGTGTTGGAAAATTCTGTCATACAATCTCCTGTGTCATTTCTATCATCAAAGCCCTATTTTCCAACGCCTATCCCTCATCTTTGCTTCCAAGCCAAATAAAACAGCAGGCTGTCATCAACTACTTATAAAAATTCAACCTATCACCAGAAATTATCAAAGTACTTTGTGTGTTCCGTTAATTCCAGAATACAGCAGTTGATGAAAATCTTCAATTTCATCATCTTTGACATAAGTGGTTAGTGAATACATTTGGATTCGTCATAGTAAGTCATCTTTGTAGGCATACAGATATTGTCCTATCACTGACAGCATGGACTTTCAGGATAGAACTTGATATGTCCTCTTTGATAATATATATGATGCTGTTCCTCTTAATTTGCCATTCCCTACATAGTAGTCCATGTAATAATCCAATTCTTAAATGGCCAGTGATAATCTCTTTCAACTTCCTAATTCCAAGGATATCTACCTTTTAAGCATTCCATTTCATTTCATTTTTGGCAGCCTTATATTTTCCTAGATTTCAAACTTCATACATGCTGCGTCTATGACTATTTCTGGTCATTTTGAGTCATACCTCATCAGCTCATGAAGGTCTGAAATACTTTATAGATATCATTAGTCTCCTGAATATAAGCAAAATAACATTGTATTACCCTATGACCTCTGGGAGGTTAATGATTGTCGTGTCGCATTGTTTTCTAAACGGGAGTTTCGATATTTTTTCCATTAAGTGAGAAATTTTTTGTAACTAACAGCATTGTGTCTGAGGTAGAGCTAGAAGTTTTATACTTCATACACATTGTGTGGACATAATATATATATGAAATTAAATATTTTAGTGACATAAAAATGTTCCTCTAAATACCTTTTACTTTGTTTTCAGATGTGGAAACGTAAATTTTGCTAGAAGAACCAGCTGTAATCGATGTGGACGAGGTAAGTGATAAAGGAAGATTCCATTATAATTATACATGCAGTGTCGTTTCCCCCTACACCCTCTGGTTCATATTATATTTTATTTTCAGAGAAAACAACTGAAGCCAAGATGATGAAAGCTGGGGGCACTGAAATAGGAAAGACGCTTGCAGAAAAAAGCCGAGGCCTATTTAGTGCTAATGATTGGCAGTGTAAAACGTATGTGTTTCAAAGTATTGTCCATTCCTGCTACAACTTGTTAATAGTATCTACTTTGAATTGCTGTATTGTCAAACCAAGGTTACCGTTTAAATCCAAGGTCTATTGTTTGCCGTTGAGTCTGTATCTGATTTTAATGTTAAATTTTAAAGTCTTTTTACATATTTTAGATGGTAATATTACTTACTTTGATAGGTTATTTGTGCCAGTAGACAAATGCTTTAAAAAGTGAGGCTGATAGCTCCTCCACCCCCAAAAATACTAAGGCCTACTTTTTTGTCTTGTTAAAAAAAATCCCCACAAATTTACCTAGTGGTTTCAGTGTGAAATCAAAAAATTAAAGTCGTCACTTTTCCAAAATTTATAAATTTTACTTGCGATAAATTATTTCTCATTAGGTTTTTAAAATATATTTAAAGGTCATAATGATGGCACACTTGGCTGCTACCTGAAAGGTCAGCAGTTCAAATCCAGCAGCCACTAATGAAGATGGCAATCGACTTCTGTAAAGATTAGAGCCTTGAAAACCCTGTGGAGTGATTCGATTGCTCAGTAACGGTATCCTGTAGGATCATTGAGTTGGAATCAACTCAACAATGAACTTAGTTGTTAACGCTTCTTAGGTATCTGAAAGCAGACCTAGAGGCACAATAGTTAAGTGCTAGACTGCTAACTGAAAGGTCGGTGATGTGAATCCACCAGCAGCTCTGCAGAGTAAGATGCAGCAGTCTGACTCTAAAGATATGCAGCATCGAAAACCTGGAGCAGTCCTTCGTCTTGTAGGGTCACCTAGTTGGACGTCAACTTGACAGCAGTGGGTTTGGTTGGAAGTTATCGGAATCTATAGATCTAATTTGTGTTTTCCCATAAGATTACAATGAGCACTCCCTGTTCAAAGCTATAAATTTTGCTTCTCTGATTTAATTAGTTCAGTCCACTTTGCAACCAAAATTCTCCAGATTAGTGTACATTTTCTTTGCTTGCAGTGCTACTTAATAAGCATTTTTTAAAGATCATTTTATTGGGGGCTCTTATAGCTCCTATAGCAATCCATACACCAATTATATCATGTGTATTTGTACATATTTTGCTGTCATCATTTCTGAACATTTAACTTTTCTTTTTGAGTCCTTGGTATCAGCTCCTCTCCCACCCCCCCAAAAAACAAACATTTCGTAATGGTAATGATTTAGACTCATAATGCCTTTATATGACAGAGTTGGATTGCTGCATAGGGTTTTCTAAATAGTTGAAAAGATTGCCAGCTCTTTTTCCCACAGCTGCTGGGCGGGTTTGAATTGCCAGCTTTATCATTAGCTGCATGTTTGACTTGTGTCATAACACCTCCTTATGAATTCACCTTGGGAATTTTTATTTTTAATTTTTCTTAAATTTCAGAATGTAACATTTTATTTCTTACTGTAGTTTATTAATTTGATATTTTTATCCTCTGAAGTTGCAGTAATGTGAATTGGGCCAGAAGATCAGAATGTAATATGTGTAATACTCCAAAATATGCTAAGTTAGAAGAAAGAACAGGTAAGATTCAGTCTTACTTTAAGAAAACAATTATAATGAACTTAAATATTGAGCTATTACATCTTTCTTGTAAGCTTAAAAGACAAAAATTCTATCTAGCCTTACATTTTTCACACAAAATTGTTTTTCCTATACGAGGGGACGGGGGAAAGGGAGTTTCATACTCAATTTACAAAATACAGTGTTAGGTAGCCCAATCCTAGCAAATAATGACATTTGCATACTTGCAACAATGCTCTTGCTCTTCCACTTCTGTTGGTATTTGTTACTAATACTAGTAATAATACCGAAATAACCTTACAGCCCCCACCTCACACACCCACAAAGAATCATAATTCATTTCATATTCTATTGTAGTAGAATAGGGTAAAGGGTCACATTTGAAAATGTTCTTCTAAAACTTAGGCAATAATTCTTACTTTGATAGCTCTTAAATCATCTGGGTTGCTTTTTAAATAAATAAAGGCTCCAAAGCATAGAGCTCCTGAATCTCTTAGGCTAAGGGTGTTTCTCAAGATGGTTTTGGGAAACTATTGGCTTAAAAAGTAGTTTACCTTTGGCTGAGTGTGTTAGCAGTGGTAAGATGAATATATTTAATACAATTTAGTTGCATTTCCCACTGTCAGCAGTTAGCCCATCCACATCTATATACTTCAGTTCTTATTATACCACTCAAGTGCTCATACCTCATGTAATCTAATACTGGTTTCTCATTCAGTCTCCGTTTAACCTAGACTTAGGTAAAAAAGGAGTAGGATGGCATCTAACTTCCTCTGACTTAAGGGCAATTCTTGTGAGGCAGAAGCCAAGCATGCTTCCTCCCTCCAACTTTGTTTACCAATTCTGACAACATCTGTCCCTCCCATTTTACTCGAAGTACTTCTCTGATGGGTTTGAAAATGTGTTGCAGTGGCCACATGGAGCTCAAAGAGGTAGTAAGCGATATTTCTTCTTTATGGAAGCACAGTGACCATTTTCAAAATGGAGAAGAGCTACAAAATCACAGGACTTTTCTAGTTAATTGATATAGCTATTTAACTGTATGATTTTATATGTATGCTTAAACTAAGGTGACCAGATTTTAACATTGGTAAAGCAGGACACCATTGATAAAACTCATATCCTGGCGAAATAGCCACATGGCAGCCGAAAGCATACCCTAGCTTGTGCATCCTTTCCAAAAATCGAGACTTTTTAAAAACGCCACGGGAGGCAGGAAAAATTGTTAAAAATCGGGACTGTCCCGCCAAAAGCTGGGTGTCTGGTCACCTTAGCTTAAACACAAGTAATTTATTAAATGCTATTCAACTGTCATTGGTAAGATTTTTGCTTAATTTCCATCTTTCCTAGAAGACTGGTGATAATTTTTTTGTTTAAATAAATTGTTATAGAGTAACAATTTAGCCATCTTTTTTAGGCTATGGTGGAGGTTTTAATGAAAGAGAAAATGTTGAGTATATAGAAAGAGAAGAATCTGATGGTGAATATGATGAGGTAAGCTATATATTATTGTTCGAGTTATATACTAATTGGAAAAACTAATGAGTGCCAAAAATAGTTTTAAATGTATCTTAATTTTGTAAGTATATTTTAGTCTTTTTTTTTAAATTATGTTATTGGGAGCTCGTACAACTCATCACAATCCATGCATCCGTTGTGTCAAGCACATTTGTACATTTGTTGCCATCGTCATTTTCAAAACATTTTCTTTGTACTTGAGCCCTTGTTAACAGCTCCTCATTTTTTCTCTCCCTCACGAACCCTTGATAATTTATAAATAATTTTTTCATATCTTACACTGACCCACATCTCCCTTCACCCACTTTTCTGTTGTCCATCCCCTTCAGAGGGGGTTATATGTAGATCATTGTGATCAGTTCCCCCTTCGTCCCCTTGCCTCCCTCTTCCCCTCCTGGTATTGCTGCTCTCAATATTGGTGCTGAGGGGTTTATCTGACCAGGATTCCCCACATTTCCAGCTGTTACCAGTACCCATTAACATGCTTTAGTCTAGCCAGATTTGTAAGGTAGAATTGGGGTCATCGTAGTGGGGGCGGGGGAGCATTAAAGAACTAGAGGAAAGTTGTACATTTCATCGGTGCTAGAACTAAAAATCATGTCATTGTGAATGAGGGGGGAGTGTGTAGTGGAGACCCAAAGCCCATCAGTAGGCAATTGGAGATCCCCTACAGAAGAGCAGCGGGGAGGAGACAAGCCAATTTTAATCTTGTACAGCAGTTTACCCTTTTATCATTGATTTACATGACTTCTTGAGAAAATATTTTCTAATAAAAATACTATGATACTTTTCCCATAGTTTGGACGTAAAAAGAAAAAATACAGAGGAAAGGCTGTTGGTCCTGCATCTATTTTAAAGGAAGTTGAAGATAAAGAATCTGAGGGAGAAGAAGAGGATGAGGATGAAGATCTTTCTAAATATAAATTAGATGAGGTAAATAATGTCCGTGCTCTGTTCCCTTTTTTCTTTGAATTAGTATAAATTTATAGAATGCTTTTGCTATGTTGCCGTAAGATGCCATGGACCTCTCACTCTGTGTCAAGTATAGATACAGGTATGAAATAAATTGTGACTGAGACATAAATAATCCATGTTTTCTTAAGAACTTAAGTTCTAAAGGAAGAGGCATATAGTAGCATGGTAATTTAAATAGGAAAAATACGGAAATGATACTTTGGTATTGGTGGACAAACTAGAGAATGGAGTTCTGGATGATAGTAGCCATTTTCACTGCTCACCAGAAGTTTGAAAGTTTGAGTCCAACCAGAGATGCCTTAAAAGAGAGGCCTGGTGATGTATTTCCAAAAAGGTGGAGCATAGTTGTACTTATGGCATGTGGCATCATCAACAATGTAGTATCAACTTGACAGCAACCTAAAGAAGAGAATAGGTCACCAATATTCAAGAAATTGGATGTAGTTCAGTGGTTGGAGTACATAGGAGGTCTTAAGAGGAGGGCGCCTATGTGAGTAAACTTTGGGGTGTTCTTTAGGGCCAGATTGTGTTTTTTTATGACAGGATATGTATGTTTAGATTTAGAGTACTTTGGGATATTAGAGGTCTCAATGCAATTGAAACGATTTTAAAACAAGATTTTTAAAAATAAATACGTGGATGTTTTATTTAATGTGTGTTTCAGAGTAATGACAGAGACACTATTAGAGATCAGAGAGGCAGAATAGATTTTTAGAATTAGAACTTAGGAAAACTCAAAAACTAAATCCATTGCCATTTAGTTGATGCCAACTCATAGTAGCCCTGTAGGACAGGGTAGAATTTACTCTGGAGGTTACTGTAATAGAAGATATAGCAAATGTCATGAATCATCAGACTTAACGGACATAGGTTCAAGAACTTTGAAAGGAGGGGTAGAAATGAAAATTCTTGATAAATTTGGGTATTGGTGATTTTTTTCATATAGAGATTTCTACTCACATTTAGTCTTGGTACCTAGCTACAATAAAAATGTCTAAATATAATGGACTGAATTTTTGTTAGGATGAGGATGAAGATGATGCTGATCTGTCAAAATATAATCTTGATGCCAGTGAAGAAGAAGATAGTAATAAAAAGAAATCCAATAGACGAAGTCGCTCAAAATCTCGATCTTCACATTCACGATCTTCATCACGCTCATCCTCCCCCTCAAGTTCAAGGTCTAGGTCCAGGTAAACGGGTACAGGTCAAGGGTAACACCAGTCAAAATGTCAGTATCTAACTTCTTTATCAATTTTTTTCTTGACAATAAGTTTTATTTTTATTTTGAAGATTTCATTCAAGTCACCGTTTAAAAGATTTTTTTTTTTTAATCTTCCTGGTGTTATTGTTCAGTATTTTAGAGATGGAGATTTTTAATATAAAAATTCTTAGCCCATGCTAGCACAGTGCTTTTTATTAAAATAGACGTTAAATGTATTCTAAATAAGATTGTTTACATTTAGTAATCTTAGAGGGAAGATTTATCTTTTCACTAATACTAAAGGCCAATACTGAACTTTTAGAAGCATTAATAAAATTATTCTTTTATTAGGCATCAGTATTCTTAAAGAGCAAATTCAGCCATACTAGTTCTGTTAAACTAACTTGTCTTATTTTAAGATGACCTACAATATTGTTGATGCCATAGTCAACAATACAAGTAAAATTTTAGATTGGAAGAGCAGCACCTTAAATATACAATGTTCATTTGAAGAAGCCCCAGTCATAGTTGAATTATATATTGGTAGTGAATGTTCATGATATTTAGGCAAGAAATGACCAGCTAACTGATAATTGTTGAGTGTACTCAATAGCGTGATCAATATTTCTTAAGGTGATTATTCATTGAATAAAGATAATATTTTAAGGTAAATATATAATCATTTTACATTTTAAAATTATGCTCTTTAAAAATTAATAAATGAAATTTACGTCATTTTTAATTTTTAGAATACAAATGAATCACATCTTCCTTTATCCAACATTTAGAGCTTTATGCCAGCAGGAAACTAAGAGTAGAACTGGTTTAGGAGGAAAATTGATTAAGATGCTTCAGAGAAGATAAACGTAAATTGCAACCTTTTTTATTTTTCTGGATGTATTAGTCCAGAGTAATTTTTATTTAGTGTGAACAGAAATGTTCCATGTTCTTCTAAAACGATAGTGTTGAATGTTTTTGTATTCTGAATTATCTTGCGTACTACTTAGCATAATCTAATAAATTATAGACAGTAAACTTATTTTTTAATTACTTTAAATTCTAGCATATGTAAACGAAAAAAAATTACGTTTAAATACGGCCTTTTCAGAATACATATTTTACATAGTAATCTTTCATACAATAATGAACTTTAACGCATATCTCTCTTTCAGTGTTCGTATCACAAAGCTGAATTAATGGTCCTGGGGGAAAAAAAAAAATCCTTCCATGTTGTTCCAGGTCCCGTTCAAGAAGTTCTTCCAGTTCGCAGTCAAGATCTCGTTCCAGTTCCCGAGAACATTCGAGATCTCGTGGGTCGAAATCAAGGTGAATGAGGTAGCATCTCTCTGTAAAGCAGAGAGAAAAGTATATAAAGGCTGCAGAAGATGTTGCTGCTTTTTCCACCCTCTTATTTTGCTTCTAGTTGTCAATTTTATTTTAGCATTAGATAACTAATGCACCTGCCTCAGCTTAATGTTGTCACTGTGGAAATGTGGCCATTGCCAGCAGTGTTCCAAGACATTCCCGTGATTGTATTATGGTGTTTATTTTAGATTATGCAGTCTATTGTTTTCCTCTATAGAGGTAAGATATGATGAAGTAGAAAGTCAGATATCTTACCCCAAACCTCTAGTGTTGGCAATGATAGTTGAAATTACATAAGCAAGTTTTAAGAAGTTTGCTGTGTTATTAAAAGGAAAAAAGACTGCCTCAAAATCAGTGCTTTTTTTATAAGGCAGTTGTTTCACTCATTTTAGAAACAACTTTGCCATTTATATCCAGTGAAACTTCTGAGAGAGGACTGCGTACACAATTTTACGCAGAATATAGTGAACAGTGTAGATTGAACAGACATTCTTAAAATCTCCAGATGGCTAGTCTAGTGAAGGATGTCTTAAATATGCATTATTGCAAACTTTTTGTTTGCATTTAGTTAGATCTATAATTTTCACTCACTGATCTTAATAACAGTAGACCTTCCCTATAGGGTGGTTTAGGCTGAACACTTAAGACTAGCACATTACCAGCTCCTTGGTCCCAAGAAGTAGTGACTGAATTCAAACTACCAACCTTTGGAAGAGCAGCCGTGTGCTCAGCCATTGAGCTAGCAGGTTCCTTATACCTGTGGATGGAAACTTTGTTTGTAAAGAAGAAAATGAAATACTAGATTTTCGTCTCTTGACATTTTCCTGAAAACTGCCTCTAAGTTGATTTATTGATGTTGTACTGAAGACATTTAAGATGAACAGCACTATTAAAATTCCAATTGTGGAAATTCACACTGAAAGTTATTAGGGTCTGAGTAAAAATAGTTGTTTGTTAGCAATCTAGTGCTACATAACATAAATACCAGGTGGATGACTATACCAAACAAATTTGTTTTCTTAGCGTTTAGCGGGATAGCAATCCAAGTTCAGAGTGCTTTCTCTAATGAAAGGCTTTCTCTTAACACTTCTACACCACAGGGAAGGTCCTTTTTGCTCCTAGGCACTCTGTTGTGGCTTGGCACTGCTCATCTCTGAATTTTTTCTATTCCTTAAACTCTGTTATTAAATCTCTCAGTTTTAAAAAGACTTAAATACCCTACACTAATCCTTTTTTTGGTAATATAATAAAGACAGTTCAGTCCCAAATGGGGTTATTACCACAGGCATGTTATGTTAGGTTTTACAATACACTTTTTTTTGAGGGCACAATTCAATCCATGATATTTCTCTCTTCAAACCCCTAAAATTCACGTCACAGATGGCAAACCATTCACCCCATTATATTATCCCAAAAGTCTTAAACCTAAAAATTCAAAATCTCATTTTCTGAATCGTCTAAATCAAATATGATGGGGCTTTAATAAGTGTTGTTTTCCTGGGGTAAAATTAGTCATGTGAAACCTAAAATACAAGTTACCTATTTGTACATTCCTTCCTTTGGGTTTGGTGGAGGCAGATTCACTACACTTTTTTTTTATTCAATTTCGTATAAATGCTAAGTGGTGCAAACATTAATTTGGTGTAAACTATAAACCCCAGATGTATCATTTGTATTCTAATTAACATGCAATACAACACATTCTAATTGCTATAAATTTATGTGATGATACTTTGCTGAAACTAAATTAATGGAAATAACATAAGTGTACTGAGTATTAGAAGGATCTTTGTTCCTGTTTACTCCATAGCCTTCATTCAATATATACTGAGATGCAATTTGGCCTCATTTAGCTTGACTTCTTATTTAATCTCTTTAATTTTTTTCTTTAATAACCCGCTGCTGTCTAGTTGATTCCAGCTCATACAAAATGGCCATATGAGATAAAGGAGAACTGCCCGATAGGTTTTCCAAGACTGCAACCTCTCGAAGGGAGCAGGCCGGCCAGAGGCTTAGTAGTTTAAACCCACCTGCTGACCCATAAAGAGTTACTGACCGTCTGTTTAACCACTGTGCCACAAGGGCTCCTTTACGTTTGCAGTGGCAATTAGAGGAATATGGATGGCTTACTACAATGTAATTGTAAACACAAATACAATTTGAGGCATGGAAACTGGGTGGCAAATGAATAGGCTTTCATTACTAACAATTGATAAGACACATGAAATTACAAATGACGTTATCTAGTCCCTAAGCCCAAAGTCTTAAAGAGCCTATTTTGAAGGGTTGTTGACCAAAACTCTTTGCTCTTCCATATCACCTGTTTCATTATTGAGTATTCTAGTTTATAGGTTCCCAAACTTAATTGGCCTGTTAACCTCCTTTCCAGGAAAAAAAAAATTACTTCTTTGAAGGGCCGCCCCAAGCCACCCCCAATTCAGCAATTAAAAATAAATGCTTTAGTCCGAGATCTTTGGATGTTCCAGCAACCCTCAGGGTGGTATCGCCCACTTTGGGAGACACTTTGTTAAGAGGTGGACTGCTAATCAAATGCCATCAGTTCATACCCACCTGCTGCTTCACAGGAGAAAGGTTATCTTCTTCCGCAGAGACTGGGAACCCTACATAGAGTTTCTGTGAGTCAAATTGATAGCAGTAGCTGTTTCTGTGTGGAGCTAAATAAGTCTCCATCTATCACAGAACTATTTATACCTACTAATAGATGTAATCACTCTCTCCCACCATAAAACAATATTTAACTTTCTTTTTTTTAAATAGCAACTTTATTGAGATATTGAGAAACTTCAGGTATTGACATAGAATTCACCCCTTTAAAAAGCATAATTCACTCTTTAAAGCACATTGATAAAAGTTTGCAGAATTCAATTTTAAAGTCCCATCTCTTTTCCACTTGCATTTTACTTTTGTTGGTGAGAAACCATGGGACCCCTTTAAGATCATGCTTAGAAATCTCATCAGCCAGTTATCCAAGTTCATCATTTATAAGTTCTAACTTGACACCAAACATTTGAACTTAATTCAAACAAGTTATTTGCCACTCATAAAAAACATTGCTTTTCTTACATTGTCTTCACATTTTCATCATTTTAAGCCTCACCTGCAGCATATTTAAGATCCATATTTTTAGCAGCATTCTTTTGCTGATGCAATATGTGTTCCGTAAGAAACAGACTTTGTCTGAAGCTGTAATGTTCTTCTGAGACCTTACCAAAATTGCCTTTACTGTCCAGAATTTTACCAACAGCTTCTTCAGAGCAATCTAGGCTTTTGCTATTTCACACATTAACAGTCTACCAGCCTTTACCCTTTACCCAGTCCAAAAACTACTTTCCCTTTGTGTTAACAAATACCAGAAGTAGATGACTTTAACAAGTTTCTCACCTTTTAGGATGTCTGAATTTAGAGTGCCAACTTTCTTTCTCACTCAGCTCTGGAAAAGGGTTCATGTGTCTTCTGAATGTCTGCTCTGTGGTTTTCATGTGGTTTGGCATCTCCCATTTCAGCTTCCATTGCTTGCTTGTTATGTCTCTTCTATCTCAAGAAGAGCTGACTTAATCAGTATCCTACACTGTTTCTCTGTCAGCCCATCAAAGGCAGCCCATTCCAAAATGGAGGTACAACCATGGGCTATCTAAGGGTATGATTTATAGCACATAATTCAGTCCATAACACTGGCTATTAAAGCCAAATCTAGCATTAGAGGACAGTTGAAACTAAAACAGTATTAAGAAGAGAGGAATGATATGCATGCTTTAATTAAGCTAATGCAAGAAAGGCTGTTTTTACTGGTATGTTATCAATGTTTTAGTCATTTTACTGCTTTTTAGACTAAAGTCCTTAAGCTCTAGTATTAATCCTTTTGGGATACACTAATTAAAGTTTACAGGAGAGACTTCATACTCTTCCCAAACATTTTTTCATTGCTTATAACTTTCCAAAGAATTCTCCTTTTGGGCTTTCTGATGTTATTTTAAGCCCAAAGGTGAATTTTTTGGGAAGTTTGAGCTAAAATCCTTCAACCAAATATATAAATAAAGAATTTTTTTGTATCTTAATGTTTACACATTTATTTCTGTGTGAAACCTGAATATCAACACTTCATGTTACATGAATAGTGGTCCTTCATAAAAGTAATATAAACATAAATTTTAAACTCATTTTGTGTTTCCTTGAGTATTTTGTAATTTAGTTGAGCTAATTGTTCTTTCTCTTAGCCCCCCCTCACTGCTTTTTCTATAGCAACAAATAATGAGTTGCATAATTTTTACATGGACCTATTCTTATAATCCTTAAGAAGTTATGTGTTTCGATAAATGCTTTTTTTTCCTGAAAGTGGAAGAATGCATTTTCTAAACACTAAGTCTTGATTTTTCCATCTGTATATAATTTTAAATTAACGGCCTTAATTATTTTTTTTAATCTTTAAGTTCTATTTTAAGCCACTCAACTGGTTTTTAATTACACATGAAAATACTTAGAATTTTTAAAGATTTAAAATTAAAATAATTTTACGTAAGTAGTGTTTGATGGCTCAACCAGAAGTCTTCTGTTGACTAAGCAGTAAGTACTACATAAAATTTTTTCATAGTTTTCATAAATCCTGTTTCAATATTTTTGGATCTATCAATATTTTTGAAGCTGATAAGCTGAACAATCTGCCTCATTTCTTTATTTAATGAAATATTTGATTTGTTTCTTAATCAATGAAGATCCAGCTCCAGGTCCCACAGGGGCTCTTCTTCCCCAAGAAAAAGATCTTATTCAAGTTCATCATCTTCTCCTGAGAGGAACAGGAAGAGAAGTCGCTCTAGATCATCTTCTTCTGGTGATCGCAAAAAAAGACGAACAAGATCACGGTCACCCGAAAGGTTTGGGTTTCTGTAGAAATAAGAATGGGTGTTCTTAAGTGTGGTTAGTAGATTAGCTATACTTTCTAGTCAAGGGTTCGATTTTTGTTCTTTTCTTGGTTCCAACTCTAAAAATGTACTTTTGATCTTTGTCTTAAAAACAAGACTACTAATTACTATGTTATACTGTTTGTTTTAATCAGATTGTTTAGAAAAATTCTAAATCACACCAGTCTCCTAGACTATGATAATTTTTCTTCAGTCCTCATTTCCATATAAAATTACTATAGCCAACCCTTGATTATTTCTTCTAAGATTTTAATGCAGAAAATATGTACTAAAGTAATTTAGAGGATGACTTTTATATGTAAATTTATGTTTTTTTTAAAGGTAGTTAGAAATTAGGAATTTCAGGACGTGAAAATATTCAGCATTGGGAATTTATGCTCATTTATGTGTAAATAAATTTCTACAGCATCATTTAATACCCTTTTTCTATAAGGAAACATTCTTTTTATAGATTCTTCATCTTGCAGTCCAAATTTACTTTTTGAATAAAGACTTACTGGATATTTTTATATACATTGGTATTTTTAAATCTCAGAATGCAATAGTCAGCTCTCTGTCATGGGCTAATAAAACTATCATAGCTCTCTATGTCTAATATTTGAATTATGTCATCATGATTTTTACAGACTTTGTATCGATTTTGTTTGTGTAAACAAGGACTAGATAAAAGTGATTTGCGGCATCACTGGCCAGAGTCCTTGATGGTGTGTGCTTGGACAGAAGTTGTTTTTTCTCCCTACGTTCCATTTAGAAACTTAAACTAGTAAGATACACACAGCTCTTGTTTTTGTGGATATTTTTTCCTTCTTAGAAAATTACTCCGTACTTGAGTAAACATTCTGTTGTTGTCTTATGACTGCAGCAAATTTTTATCTTAGCCACATATAATCCCCTCCAGTTTGTTGTCATCTAAACTTAATGAACATGTTCTCTATTCCATAAGCCAGGTGATTGGTGAAAACACTAAACAACCCTGAACCCAGGGCCAACCCCTACGGAACACCACTACTTTACCCAGGTTGATATTCACTTCCTCATATTAGCTGCATGAATATAGCCCTTTAACTAATTGTACAGTCATCTTATGTGACCTAGATTTTTCACATCTTAATTATCTAGGAATATATTTTGTCATACACAGAAACCTTGCTGTGTGTCTATTTTACAAACAGACTTAATCACATTTTCTACAATGTATTGCAGAGATTGAGTTAATTGTACTTCCATTTTCAAGTTTATATGCCTGTGTAGTACAATACTTGTAATATTTAAATACTTTTGCAGGGTTTTCTCCTTAATTAGCTTAAATAATACAGAGGTGGCTATATTTTAAAATGAGAACAATATACTGAAATTTAAATTATGCTCATACCTTTACTGGGATCCCTTTGAAGTCTGAACATCGGATTTTGTGTGTCTAAGTCTCAATCACAGTTTTTAATTACTCCATTTGCCAACCTCAAATTGTTTGTTTTTTCTATTCTAGAGTCTTAGAAATGACCATAGAAATCCAGCACTACCTTACTATTTTGCATACTTCATTATGTCTTGCAGGCACCACAGGTCATCTTCTGGATCATCTCATTCTGGTTCCCGTTCAAGTTCAAAAAAGAAATGATGTATTAAAATCTACATCTTAAAAAAAAATTCAGTACAGTGCATGAAGCATATTTTTTAAGAAGTTGATGTCTTACTTGGTCAAAAGTGCTAAATTTGCTAGTAGAGGTGCATGCCTTTCATTGCTTTTCAGAACAAGACAACTGTGTTTATTTGTGAATTTAAAATAAATAGCATTTTAAGCCATAATGTCCCAAAATAGAATGCTATATTTAGCATTCATTATTTAAAGCCATTTGCTTTAAAACCATCTTAGCTATAAC
>NW_022104341.1:53154137-53163761 GCF_000313985.2 Echinops telfairi
GCATGTGATGGGGTAAACAAGATGAAATCATAGTTGCTTATAAATAGCAAATTGAAGAAATCTGAAGTATATTTCTCTTTGGGTGAAAGGCCAACAGAAATTGTGAATTTAAATGAACATTTGAAATGTTTACATAAAATGTCCTTAAATACAAGTATGAGTTCTGTTTGCTTATGATGTAACCAGAAAACCATTATTGTTCTCATTCATTTAGAGTTACTTATGGCTTAAAATGCTTTCAAGTTTAGTTCTCGAAATTATAATCTGGTCACAAGCTCCATTTTATCTTCTTGTTTAAAAATAGAGGTTTCTCGTAACAGTATCTTCAGTGACGATACAAGGTAAGTATATTAATGGAAATCAGCAATCTGCTTCGGGACGTTTTGCATTGGATGGTGATTTTTTTCCCCAATATTCCATAACACTAATGTCTGCTGCAGTTTAAATGAAAAGACATTTTAGGATATCTAGTAGACCAAACAAAATTATATGTGTTCTTTATTTTAAAATGAGTGTTTTCTCAACTGATCTAAAGATGAAAACTTAAAATATCTTAGAACTATTTTAATAGTATTTTTACAATGAACTCTTCCCCAGGTTTTTTTATGCCTTATTTTTTTGCTATATTTACTGTAGGTTGCACAAGAACTCTCTTGTAATGGTGCCTCAGACTTCTTGAAAGTCCACCTTCTAAATTGCCCAGATCAAATATCTTCTAGATTCTACATGGTTTATTCTTGTGCTTTCTGTATTTAAAACTTTGGCTGTACTAAGCAAATGCAAAGTTATAAATTTAGCTAATAGTAGTTCACAGACAATTCAGATGATTATGGTTTCATTTGGTTTAACTAAACTGTACTAGTTCATTTCATAAGGAAATGATGCTGTAGACAAATGTAAATAAAGCCTGTGAGTCAAGCGTCAGTTGTGTTTGTTAAAAATAAAACTAGAGATTTTTAAGGTCTGATCTAATGCTCTAATCTTTTAACTTGTTTGTTTTTAAAATGTTTATATATTCACTGTTCCTTTATCTAATGTTACTCTATATATGAATGCTTGGTTTAAAACATTCCAAAGCCCCAGTTGCTGCAAATACTAATACTCAGAATTTTGAATTGGGTTGTTTTTATGGCCCATTAATTCAAATAATACCAGGATTAGATGAATTCTTTTCATCAGAGCTTTATATACTTATTCCATGAGATGCTACAGGAGCAGCACATCAAAGCATGCTGCATGAATTATTTTTTCAGCTAATTAACTTGGTGTTGAGAATACCCACAGCAAAATATACAGCAGGTCAGCCATTCCTGCATGTACAGTTGGTTCAATGACACTGATTGCATTCGAGTTGTGCAGACATTCTCAACCTCCTTTCTGCATTTTCCCTCATTTACATAAGCACACTACCCTCTACTGTTTGCAGCTAGTCTTTCAATTACTATTGTTATTTTGCACCATATGGATAGATAATAAAAAAGTATAATGCTGAAGCCAGCTGGTTTTGGTGGTCGTGGTGGTGGTGTTTAGTTTTTGGTTTGTTTTTTTTTAACAATTAGCAAAATTTTGTTTGCTTATTATTTTCATTTGAAGTATTCTAATCCTGAGTTTGAAGTTCTTTGCTGTAGTCATTAACAAGCACATAACTGCCACCAGCCACCTTTCAGGGTTTTCCTTCTGTCAGTTATGCATTGGCCAACCCACTCCCCTAATTTCCTGTTGACTTCAACCTTGATTTGGTGTTCAGCACACAGGGCCTGCACTAATGTAACATACATAGGCTCATCACAGTGGGATGCAAGCACAAAAAAAGTGGGCTTGGCACTTGTCTAAGGTTTTGGAAGCTTCGAGAATTACACATGTGAGGCCATCATGAATAAGAGCAGTCTTCAGCATCTCGCAAAGCAAGAGGTTAAAGTCCACGAACCTCCAGGCCACAGCCATGGGTTATGGGTGAGACTGAAACTTGAATACATTTGAGCCTCTGTCTCCACACAGCTCAGTGGCAACAGGGAAAGAGCCCAGCTGTTTTTTACTAGTTAAGCTAAATTATTTGGTGTTTATAAAGACCTAGGGATTTTTTTTTTTCCGTTTACGATTTTTTAAAAATTCTCGAATTTCAGGGGCTTATAAAACAGACAAAAGCAAATGTATAGAGACCAAAGTTTTTAGTGGTTTACCAGGGACAGGAAGGGAGGAAAGGGAGTAAGCAGTGATGGAAAAAACATTTGATTAAGGATAAGGTTGTATAGATTAATTGCTGTCATAAGATATACTCCTTTAAAAGCTGGAACAGTAAAGGTTGTGTGACTACATTTACAACAAAAAGGTAGTTACGGAAGCCCACCACATGATTTGGTTCATTGATTGGAGATTTAGGGTCAAGGTTTCTTGGGACATCTCAGTTCATTGGCCTAATATCTGGTCATTGGTTCTGCTTACTAGTGTGCATAGTTCGTGGGGTCTAAAAAGTTTGCAATGTCTTATTTGCCTGGAGCAACAGCAAAGCCAGTGATCTACAAATTGCTAATTCTCAGAGTCATTATATCCTTAAAACTAGAAAATTAGGGGAGGGAGGGTAAAAAGCTGATACCAAGGGCAGAAAGTAAATGTTTAGAAAATGATGACAACATAAGTGCAAATATGCTTGATACAATCAATGTATGGGTTATTAAAGCTGTAAGAGCTCTCAATAAAATGATCTTAAAAAAACTTAAGGAAATTAAAATTGACTGAAGAATTGACTTAGTGGTGTTTCATACCCACACAAAGTCACATCTGATCTTAAATTCCAATATTCTGATAATATCTTAATAGCATTACTATGAAAATCTTTGAAAAATATAAATGACAAATTCAGGGAAAATAACTTTTTCACCCAACAGTTTTGTTGGCACATAATCTACAAATACAATTGAATAGTTCAATCATATCAAGGGGGATTGTACAATCACCATCCATCCTGGAACATTTCCCTCCCCATTGGTTGAATTGCCTCCTCCCCCCCCCAAAAAAAGAGCTATGTAATTACAATCAGCTCCAGTGCTTCCATTATTATTTACTCCAGACTTCACCTCCCTCTCCTTATTGCCCATTTCCTCTGTTAATACTCGTTATTATATGTCCACTCCTATGCTTCACAGCTGGGAAGCCCACAGAAAACCATGAAAACATGAATCACTAAGGTGGTAGGAGTAAGATCGTATTAGTATAAAGAAAAAAGTGCAAGTCAGTGGAAGAATGCCTCCCATTAACATTTTAAAAAGCCAGGGAAGAAATCTACCATGGAACAACTAAGGTGCTATAGCACCCAGTACAAATTCAGGTATCTATAGGGAGGTCGACTGGCCAAATAGCAAGTTTGATCGTGTATAATCACAATGGTTTCTGCCTGATAGTATGGCTGTTCAGGGTCTTGCTTTTGGTTATAAGGGATCTACCGTAGAGTCCCGGACATCCATGCTATTCCATTGTAGAAGGCGCGGCGGGATTCGTTGCAGTATGTTCCAAATCAATTTTTCCAGTAAGAAAACGGATTATCCGTTCTTAACCACTGCTTTTACCCAAAACTTGCCTTTTTATAGAAAACATTACATAAATTTCAAAGTAAGTTCAGAGTTAGATAATTAAAGAATATTTACAAAGTTCTTAACTGCAGGATGGCCCATTCCTTGAGATTGAGGATCTGGATCTCGACACGTGGAGAGTGAGTGTTTGGAAGGGGAATCCCCTTCCATAAAATCAACTGGTAGCTGCTTTACGGGCCTTGTTTTCTTTCCTTTGCCTTTCTTCACTAGGACCCAGCTGGCTTTCTCTCAAAAAATACGTCTAATGTGGTCTGCTGTTGGCTGGAAGGGTTTACTAAATTAGAATCAATGTCGATAACACAGCTAACCAGTTTTTTTATGATGATTTTCAAAAAACTCTTAGGACCCATGTTTTTTATCTTAAAACAGGACAAAACCACCAAAACTAAGAAAATTGTAACAAAACGCGTGGAACACAGCTTCAAAGGTTTTAGCGCCAACTAATGCCAAGTGTGCAAACCCGAGCTGCTTTTGTTTACAAAAATCATGTAGGTCGGATTCCGACGTTTTGTTCGAGCTAGGATGCAAAATTTTCTCAACATTTTGTGTCGAAATCTGGTTATGTTGAGTACTAGGAGAAAGTGATGTGTGTGCCAGTAGCTTGGTCTGACTATAATCTGCAGGTGGTTAAAAATAACAATGTAACAATTTGGTAGAGATAAATTTTTGCTTCATTATAGATTAGATAAACAGAAAATTTACTGCCCTCTATTTCTAGCAAAGCTAAGTTGCTATTCAAATTTTTTGGATAAAGATGATTTCCCATCTCATTTTACCCTTCTGTTAACTATAAAGCTACCATGAAATGTTTATCAAAAGAAACCAACATTGGTACATAACGAAACTCCAGCTTTTATTTGAACAGTTATGGGGTTTTAATATGCAAGGATATTGGTTAACCTCTTAAAGGGTAACTTGGCCAAACTTGTCTTTCATGCAGTTGATTTTGAGACATGTTAAGGCTTTGCTTCCTGGGCCATTGATTCTTGACTCACTGATGCCAGAATGGTCAAATTAACAATTCTGCCACATAAGTGCCTAAGAATTACCCATTCTTTTCCATGGTTTTCATATAAAAAAACGACAAGTACTCTTTCAACTCTTCCTACCCTATAGGTTTCCTTGCATATATATTGTATACACTAGCCAGCTTAGTCATTCTAAACGTGTGGTAGATTTCTATCTTCATACAAGTGTCCTGGATGTCCTGCATTCACCACGTTACAGTCCCTTTTTCCGTACTCATTCTTCAAAACTACTTCAGGACACCAATGCTATTCCTAGCTCCCTTAAGTTTCCACAGGAATTTTGAAAGAACTTGTCAATTATTTCTTTACATTGTGAGCAGGCTCTCAGTGTGTAAACTCAACAGTCCATTTATATTTGCTAGGTTTCTTAGAGATTTTCCTCCAGCAATGGGGTAGTATATTTTATAAGTGTGTTTAGTGAAGCATTCTTTGGTGCTTGACAGAGGCTTGTTTAGGACTAGCTTTACAGGATACAGCACCATGTGAACTAATTGGATGTCAAGCGAGAACATGATTTACAAAAGTTAAATAAGACCGTTTTTTACAAGTTGAGATAAGGTATGAAGTCAGTCCTATGCTTCTCTGAATTGAGAGAATCTGTAGGTGTTAAGTATAAATAAATGTGTCATTGATTGCTATTTTCAGCTATGCCCATTGTCTTAAGCAAGAAACTGAAATAGTGTTAGCAACAAAGGCCAGTCTCACTGGTATTTTGTAATCTGTTTAGACACTTGATCACTATGGACTAGCATGAAGAATTATAGGTTGGAAATAAAGATATATCACTTAGATTATCCCTAATATGCTTGTCATCCCCTGCAAAATAGTCACCTCATCAACTCTGCTACAAATTGTTAAAACTAAGTTCCTCCAAGTGTGTGGCCCATGTACTGAGGGCCTTATTTGCAAAATAAGCACCAAATTTTAAAAAAATGCTTAACTCCTGAAGTAGGAACAAATAATAGAGCTCAAAATGGTTCAGTGTTTGTTAAAATACTGTCTGACAGTGATGTGTAGAAGAATCATGATAATGTTTGTGTGTGAACCAGGTTGCAAATAGTTATAATGTGATTTTAATAGAAAAGATTAGACTAATTGCTTGATAACTAATCCAATGAAATAGATTTTATTGGCTAACATGATTTAAACATTTAGCAGCACATATGCTAGCTACTATGAGGGAAATGAATGATTTACTCATTCCTTGCTCAGTAAGCCCATGGCTATCAAGTACATTCCAAGGCAGAGTGACCCTGTAAGATGGAGCAGAACTCTTCAAGCGTTCTCCGAGGCTGCGGCAGTCATCACTCAAGTAGGCCGCCCACAGAACAGCTGGTGGTCGGAGCTACCATGTTGCTTTAGCAGCCAAGTGCTTAAGGTTAGTCCTGAAGGGAAAAATCTGAACATCAAAACCATGAAACGGACATCTTTAGACCAATTAGTTTTGTAAGATAAGTATGAAAATTTTGTCTTTCATTGTTTTAATCCTGTTAGTGACACTTTACCTGTTAACTTTGGTTAGAAATAATTTATTTCAGAGAAATTAGGAAGTCTGACAGAAAAACAAACCCGATGCAGGATTCAAAGGAAGCTGTCGATTTCCTGCTGGTAGTGAGATTCCACCCCCTGTTTCTGAGATGGTGCTGGCAATCAATCACAGTTGAATCATATACAATCGATATCTTGCCCATCAGAGAAGAGTCATTCGATGGGAATTTTGAAAACAATGGTTAGAAGTTGTTTAAGTATCTGCGTAGGTTCCACTTATCAACTCTATACATAATTAAATTAATGGCCCAAGGAAACGTCTTTCTGGTATTCTGTGTATTCAACCATCGTATCCTTTGTGCCATGTCCTCTTTAGAATTCAGCTTCATTCTTTGGCAGCTCTCTGATTCATTAGTGCAAACATTGTGTAATGATTTTTAGCAAAATTTTACTTATATGTAATATTTTGTCTGATAATTCTACATGCTATTGGATAAACTGTTTTTGGAATGGCAACAAATAGAGGTCTTTTCAATTGTTCATTATCCCATGTTTTTTGATAATGCCTTCAGTGCAAGCTGGACTTCTCCCTTCAATATCATTGGTTCATTTTTGTTTGTTTTCTCCCCAGTAGAACATTCATTTCTCAGAAAAGAAATTCCAGATAGAGTAGGTAAAAGTAACTTCTGTATTCTCTACAGGAATAGATTTTTTTAATCATGTTAGTTGGGGCTCTTGCAGCTCTTATCAATCCATGCATCCATTGTGTCAAGCACATTTGTATATATGTTGCCATCATTTTCAAAACATTTTCTACTTGAACCCTTGGTATCAGCTTATTTCCCCCCCTCCCCCCCACATGAATCCTTGAAAATATATACATCTTTTTCATGTCTTAACACCAACCACTGTCTCCCTTCACCCACTTTTCTGTTGCCTATCCCCCTGGGATGGGGTTATATGTAGATCATTATGATTGGTACCCCCTTTCTCCCTCCACCTTACCCTTACCCTCCTGTTATCTCTACTCTCATTGGTCGTTTATCTGTCCTAGATTCCTTTTGTTTAGAGCTCTTATCTGTACCAGTGTACATACTCTGGTCTAGCCAGATTTGTAAGGTAGAAGTGGGGTTGTGATTACGGCGGGGGAGAGGGGGCTGGGGGCTGAGAGGAAGCATTAAGGAACTAGAGAAAAGTTTTATTGGTGCTATACTACACCCTGATGAGGTGTCTCTTGTGACCCTTCTGAAAGGGGATGGCCAATTGTCTACAGATGGGCTTTGTGTCTCCATTCCATGCACCCCCTCTTTCACATTGATAAGACTTTTTGTTCTGGGTCTTTGATGCCTGATATCTGATCCCATCAACCCTTCATGATCACACAGGCTGGTGTGCTTCTTCCTTGTAGGCTTTGTTGCTTCTCAGCTAGATGACTGCTTGTTTATCTTCAAGCCTTTAAGACCCCAGATGCTAGATCTTTTGATAGCTGGGCACCATCAGCTTTCTTCACCATTATTGCTTATTTACCTGCTTTGTCCAGCAATCATGTCGGGAAGGTGGGCATCACAGAATGCAATGTTATTAGAACAAAGTGTTCATGCTTTGAGGGAGTACTTGAGCAGAGGCTCAATGTTCGTCTGCTACCTTAAAACTTAACATATAAATATATGTACATAGATCTATTTCCCTATAGTTATGTAAGTATATATGTACATGCCTGTATTTAGACCTCTATAAACAACATAAATATATGTACATAGATCTATTTCTCTATCGGTATATATAAGTGTATTTATACACACACATGCCTGTATTTAGACCTCTATAAATGTCCTTTGCCTCTTAGTTCTTTCCTCTATTTCCATTTACTTTCCTCTTGTCCCACTATCATGTTCGGCCTTCATTTGGGTTTCAGTAATTCCTCTCAGCTACATTGCCCTTGATCAAGCCCAGCAGGGTTCCTATGTCCTCCCATTACCTCTCTTATGCTAACTAAAATAAGTCTAAGAAGCAAATATCACTTTCTACAAAAAATAGAGCAACGTGTACTTCACAACAGACTGGACGGTGACACAGGCCTCACACCATAGCAGGGTCTGAGGCATTTCCTGTTTTAGAAGAGGGCTTTAAAAATACAACTCGGAGAAACTGAAGAAAAAAAACATTAGGGAGAGTATCTCAAGGAAGGAAGAGGTAGATCGATATAAAGAGTGTAAATACGACAAGAGCTTAAAACAGGTTTAGGCACCATTTGCAGAGTCCACAACTGTGGGGAGAGGACATACTACTTTGATCACACTATGTATGTTCAAAACACAATGGAAGACTCCAGTCTTGGGAATAACAAGCCTGAATCATTTAGAACAGTATCTTAATAAAATACGGCATGTCCTTCCCTAGCCATATGATGTACTTACAGTGTTCAAAGTACCATCCTTTAAATTACAGATAGTTTTGCTGGATTCCTCTTAAAACTGCCTTGTGTCACAAATGCATAAGAAATTACGGTGGTTTGTTGATTATTTTGTGTGTTTTTATGTCAAGAACATTGAAATGGCTGTGTTCTCTCCAGTGACTTCATTTTGTCACTGAAAACAATGTACAAACAACAAAAAGGTTAAAAACCAACATGTCTCAGTGTCACTAGTTTTGCATTATATGCTACCTCTTGAAATGACTGAGGTTCGACCACTTCTTTTTGGTGCATTGAATCCGGGTACTCTCTCCTTTTGCTGTTTCCTCATCAATGCTTGGCCCATAGAATCTTTCAAAAGTGCAACTCAAAGCATTACTTTTTCTTTTAGTTTTTTAAGCTTAAGATACACTGAGTGTGTTCCAGCCATTGTCTTTGTCATACATGAAGGATTACCACCAGCACCATGCGCACACACATGAAACCCTTTAATAATTTTATAGAGAACACACATATATATAGAGAGAGAGAGGAACTTCATCTGATCTGGTCAAGTTCTTTAAAAATTGTCAACTTCACTTTTACTCTCAACTGATAACATTTAACTGAGAGATTAATCCCTCCCTCTAAGTCTTAAAATGGATATGCATAATGATGTTAGATTTTCCCCATTGGATAACCCATTTATTCGTTCTGTCTCCCACTATTATCTCTCCATTTGTCATTTATTTTTACACAAATTTTTACACCATCAGGTTCAGTTGTCATGCCAGTCCAGATGACAAGACCAGCTTAGCAAGTGCTCCCTCAGGGCATTGCCACTCGTGTTGCATTCGGTTACATAGGTACATGGTGGGTGAGCTATCTCAGCCACTAGACAGTACAATATCCTTAATCGAACCCCAAAACAGATGGTGGCAGTATATGCTAACTCAGCAACCCTACAGGACAAGATAACACTGCCCCTATGAGTTTCTGAGACTACGGGAATAGAACGCCTCCTTTTTTTTTTTTTTTTCTCTCTCTTTTTTAACATTTTATTAGGGGCTCAAACAACTGTTATCCCAATCCATACACACATCAATTGTGTAAAGCGCATTTGTACATC
>NW_022104341.1:53164835-53180451 GCF_000313985.2 Echinops telfairi
GGTTTATTGGGTGCCATGGGTTGCAGCTGCACCATAGCAACTACACAACAGAATGAAGCGCTGCCACTCCCGCGCCATGCTCGCCATTGTTCCTGTGCTGGTCCTCACTGTCCCAGCCAGCGTCAGTCCAGGCTGGCACGGGCCGTCCTTCTTCACTGCCCTCTACTTCACCAAGCATACTTTCCTTTCCAGCCGCTGGCCTCTCCTGACAACAGATCCAAAGTACTTGGACTAAGTCTCACCATTCTTGCCTCTACAGAACATTCTGCTTGTACTTCTGCCAAGACGTTTGTTTGCTCTCTTGGCATTCCATGGCACTTTCTTCATTATCTCTTCCCACAGATGCAGTCAGTTTGATTTCTGTGTATTCCGTCTGGAAGCTTCCTTATGTTGTTGAACAAAGCCATATGCTATGATTTAGGTTTTGGTTTTACAAAACTCTTATCATGCGATATCTGGCTTCATTTCTACCACCACGAATGTATTTTCTAATTACTGTTCCTTCCTCTTTGTTGCCAACATTTGCATTCCAATTACCAATAATTATCAATGCATCTTGACTGCACGTTTAATCAATTTCCAACTGAAGACATCTGTAGAATTCTTTGGTATCTTCATCATTAGCTTGTGATAATAGTTGTATTGATTGGATTTTCTTGAATTTGGAAAGATATAATTACATCACAGACAGCACTGTACTTCAAGATAGCTCTTGAAATGTCCTTTGTGATAATGAATCCAACACCATTCCTTCTGATTGTGTCACTGCCAACAGAGTAAACCATACAGCCCTCTGCTTCAAATGTCCAGGATATCGATTTTTAAGCATTCCACTTCGATTTTTATGCATTCTGTTTCATTTTTGACAACTTCCAGTTTTCCTAGATTCATACTTCATACCTTTCAAGTTGCAATTATTAACTGATGTTTGCAGCTGTTTCTTCTTGCCTCTGACTTTGAGACTCATGTTATTGGGAGTTCGTACAACTCTTATCACAAGCCATACACCCATTGTGTCAAGCACATTTGTACATTTGTTGCCATCATCATTTTCTTTCTACTTGAGCCCTTGATATCAGCTCCTCATTTTCCCCCTCCCTCCCTCCCCCACCCTCCCTCATGAACCCTTGATTATTTATAAATTATTTTTATTTTTTCATGTCTTACACTAATCAATGTCTCCCTTCATCCACTTTTCTGTTGTCCATCCCCCTGGGAGGGGGGTACAGGTAGATCATTGTAATTGGTTCCCCCTCTCTCCACCCACCTTCCCGTTACCACCCTGGTATCTCTACTCTCAATATCAGTCCTGAGGGGTTTATCTGTCCTGGGTTCCTGGGGTTTCCAGCTCTTATCTATACCCGTGTACATGCTTTGGTCTAGCCGGATTTATAAGGTAGAATTTGGGTCATGATATTGGGAGCAGGGTGGCGGGTGATGCGATAGGAAGCATTAAAGAACTAGAGGAAAGTTGTATGTTTCATCAGTGCTATACTGCACCCGGACTGGCTCGTCTCTTCCTCGTGACCCTACCCAGAATGAAATAACTAAAGCTGAGTGCTTTTGTGCAGGAGGCTGGCCTGTGTAGTGGGGTGCGTTTAGGCACTTAATTTAATGAGCTGGATTTGCTGACCCATGGGGCTTGAGCTGACTGCCTTCTATTTGCGGCTTGCAGTGAAGTGGTATGCCCCTTTGGGCATATATTAGCAGACCTAAAAGAACTATGTAACACGTACTTATAAACAAGTGTATCCTGAGCATTTCTCACTGACATTACAACTGACATTAGTAAACCTTTTATTCATGACTTTTGTGAGTTCTGTGGGGCCATCGCAGTGAATATTAGAACCTAGAGAGGTGTAACAGAGAAAAGTAAGACACCACATATGCCAAGCTTCATTGAAGGCCAAAATCAAGTCTCCAGGAATTGATGGAATACCAATTCAAATGTTTCAACAAGCTGATAAAGCATTGGAAAAACTCATCTATGCCAACAAATTCGGAAGACATAAAATCTGAGGAGTTGGCTTATATGAAAAAGGATACAGTATCAGCATTGGAGAAAAGCTTATTAATAACCTGTGATAGGCAAAGAACTTGCTGATAAAAATCAAGGAGAACAGCCTTTGGTATAGAACACAACTCAATGTAAAGAAAACAAAAATCCTAATAACTGGACCTAAAAGTAACACATCATGATAAATGGAGAATAGGTTGAAGTTGGGAAGGATTTCAACTGTCTTGGATCCACAATCAATGCTCATAGAAGCAGCAGTCAGATCAAATGATTCATTGCATTGGGTAAATAAATCTGCTGCACAAGAACCCTTTAAAATGTTGAAATTCACGGATGTCACTTTGAGAACTAAGGTGCACCTGGTAGAAGCCATGGGCTTTTTAATTGCTTCATGTGCATGTGAAAATTGAACATTGAATAAGGAAGAAGAAATACTGCATTTGAATTAAGGTGCTGGTAAAGAATATTGAAAGTAGCTAAACAAGTGGCCATCTAGCTCAGAAGCAACAAAGCCCACATGGAAGAAGCACACCAGCCTGTGTAATCATGAGGTGTCGAAGGGATCAGGTATCAGGCATCCTCAAAGCAACAAAATCATATTATTGTGAAGGAGGGGGAGTTCAGAGTGGCGACCCAATGCCCATCTATAGGCAATTGGACATCCCCTTACAGAAGCGTCGCAGGGAGGAGACGAGCCAGTCAAGGTGCAGTGTAGCAACCATGAAACACAACTTTCCTGTAGTTCCTAAATGCTTCCTTCCCCCCACCCCACTATCATGATCCCAATTCCACCTTACAAATCTGGCTGGACCAGAGGATGTACACAGGTAGAGATAGGAACTGGAAACACAGGGAATGCAGGGCGGATGATCCCTTCAGGACCAGTGGTGAGAGTGGCAATACCTGGAGAGTGGAGGGAGGGTGGGGTGGAAAGGGGAAACCGATTACAAGGATCTACCTATAACCTCCCTGGGGGATGGACAACAGAAAAGTGGGTGAAAGGAGACGTCAGACAGTGTAAGATATGACAATAATAATTTGTAAATTGTCAAGGGTTCATGAGGGAGGGGAAAAATGAGGACCTGATGCCAGGGGCTTTTGTGGAGAGCCAATGTTTTGAGAATGATGAGGGCAATGAATGTACAAATGTGCTTTACACAATTGATGTATGTATGGATTGTGATAAGAGTTGTATGAGGCCCTACTAAAATGATTTAAAAATATATTGAAAGTGCTATGGACTGCCAAAAGAACAAACAAATCTGTCTTGGTAGAAGTACAACAGAATGCTCCGTAGAAGCGAGGATGTTTTCATCTGATGTACTTTGGACGTGTTATCAGGAGAAACTAGTCCCTGAAAAAGGACTTGATGGCTGTTAAGGTGGAGATCTAGCATAAGATATGATGACACTCGATGAAATGAACTGACAACAACGGGATCAAACAATTGTGAGGATGTTGCAGGAGCATGCATTGCTTCCTCCTGTTGCAGATAGGGTCACTGTGAGTCGGAACCAACTGGACAGCACCTAACAACCACAACAATACCATCTTAGACTCTTTCAGATTAATAATCTGAGTGCGTTCAGGCAATTGTCATGGTCCCCTTTCAGTCTGTGCAATCAATACTGGCCAAAAGGTGGACGTTAACACACCCTCAATTTCACAATATTAGGTAAAGACGGTGATTTCAAATTAGACCTAATATTCATACCAATAATACATTCAGGTAATGGAGATGCAACCACTTCATACAAAATCGGTTTAAATCATCTGATTTTCATCAAGCTTTCACCTGAATCCCATCAACCATTGAGTCTCTGTATTGCTGGAGTCTACCCTGGGGCCCATTTAGTATTTGATTGACAGGTTTTAGAATTACAGTACATTTGGATCTTGTATCTAGGAGCCCCAGGAACATCTTTTCCTCACTCTTGGGCCAATTTTATCCACATGTGCTTATGACCTTGCTTAGACTCGAGCAGAAGACCCTACTTGGTCTACATCATGTCCCAGTCCCACCCACCCCCCACCACCCCCCACCCCTGTCAGTTCTTATCTTCACTAATTAGCCGAGCTCTTGCTTCAAATGGGTCCCAGGTGGTGCTGCCCATCACTAAATCTCCCCCAGCTGGGTGAGTAACATTAAGGGCCAGCAGAAACTTCCATTGGACTATTCAACCTTCTGTAGTGCCATTGTAGAATCTTTGCATCAACTCCAAAATTGTCTGCTTTATTCATCCCATTCCAATTGTTTGGCACAGGCCAATAAGTGCTTCCATTGTTGAATCTTTCCATCTCTACATTTAGCAATATTTTATACCAAGTACAACTTGGACTTCTTCCTTTAAGAACTTAGGGTTTTGATCATGTGCTGCCCCCTGAAATAGTTAAATGTTGACAAATTAGTTCTTTTCGGTGTGATGTTGTGTCCCTTCCATCATCCTTTGAGTGCTTCCTGCATCATTTAAGAGTTTATCCACAGACTTCTTTAGTTGTGCAAACAGAGGCTTCAATATTTCCTCTGGTTTTGGTTTTCGAACTCCGGATCTTTGCACATTTCATTATAATACTTCATCTCCTCAAGCCACACATTGCAATTGTGTCAGCTCTTTAACTTCGTCATTTATTCCCTCCATTTGTCACAGCAAAACCATGACTCGGGAATCATAAGGTGGCATTCTTGGAGAACTTGAAAGAGGCCATTTTATTAACCAGTGACCAAGAGGAACTAGTGTTCTAGCCGATCTGGGCCCCGATTGGCAGGCAGGTATAGCTTTTATACCTTGAGAGCAGTCGTACAAAATCAGAATAGGCGGAGATTTCTAGTGCCGACATGGTCAGCAGTATAGGAGGAAGTGATGTCAGGAGAGGAAGTCCATGACTTGAGGCAGTCTGCCTGGTTTCTTTTCTGACCGTTAAAAGCACACTTCTAAGTGCTATACTGTCTGTGCCTTTTTTTAATAGGGAAATTATATCAATTACATTTAAGGTTATTACTGAAATGTCAACTTCATTCGTTTTACTTTTAGGTATTTCATATCCATTTCATTTTTTAAAAATTCTCATTATCTTATTACTATTTGTATTTTGCTGCTTTTTTTGTGATGAATCTTGATGGTTTCTTCCTCCATTTCTTCTAAGTTCAGGGTGATTTCCTCCTGGTTACCAGACATATTAACTTATATAATTTGCAATTACGATAACATTTAATTTGCAAATAACAGATTATATACGTTAGCATATTAAATTTGTTCTTGATTTGCTCCTTCCTCCCCCATTTTTGTTGGGGATTGTATATCCTACATTTGCTAGATTACTTTGTACTTCTTTCTTGCTAATTGATGGGGCATTGTTTGCAGGTTTAAGTTGTTTGGTTTATTCATAAAGAATATCTTATAGTTGGCCTTATGATTGATGGCCCACATTGTCACATATTTTGCTTTTTTGTTTGTTTTAGATCCACCTCTCTCATGTTATTACTTCCCCGATTGAATCTGAGTATTTATTTAATGTTCATGCCTTTCTGTTTGGGGAGCTGCCTGGAGTCCTACTGGTAGAGCTGGACTGGTAGTGGCAAATTCCTAGAGCTTCTGTTGATGCGGGAATGTCTTCATTTCCTTTCTGTTTTCGCCTGACAACATTACTGAGTGAAGCATTATTGGTTGGCAACTGTTTTCATTTGATATATGTACCACCCCATTGTCTTGGTCTCTGGAGGAGAAATTCACACTAACTTTAATACAGCATCCTTAGTAAGTTGTGTGTTGCTGGGTGTTTTTTTTTTTTCATGTTGCTTTAAAAATTATCATTTTGTCTTTGGTTTTGAGCAATTGTATTAGGATGTGAAACAAGTCTGGTCTTTTTGTGTTTTTTCTAATTGAGGTTTGTGCAGATCCCCTTATTCACAAGCTCATTCTATGTTCAGATATGGAAAATTCTCTATGATTGTCTCTCGGTAATTCTACCCGTGACTTTCTTATTGCCATGGTGTTCTGAAATTCCAATAATCCTTGTTAGACTTCTTAACTGAATCCCATGTTTCCATTAGGCTTTGTTCTCTTGTCTCTGCTTCCCTGCCCTGTGTGTCTTGTGTCTTGATAAGGTCAGTGACTCAATGTATTTTTGCTCTGTCTGACTCTTGCATTTCATACTTCAATTACATCATCTTCTGTTTCAGTAATATTTACTTCCAGTAGTTCAAGTTCTCTCTCTCTTATATTTTCAATTTTGTTATTGAGCTTCTCATTTTGTTACTAAATTTGTTTCCTGGTTGGGGTTAATTTCTTTTCGGTGTGCTTTGCCTTTTAAAAAACATGCTTAGCACCATTTTCTTAGAGTTTTATATTCTTTCTATTATCCTAGGAGCCACTGAAGAAGTATTCGTTTTTTCTTATTTTCCTTTTGATTAGTCCTTCATCTCTTGTAGTTTTGTGTACCTTAGTCTCAGAAACTCACAGGGGCAGTTCTACCCTGTCTATGGGGTCACGATGAGTCGGAATCCACTCACTGGCAGTGACTGTTTGTTTTGGGAGTTTCTTGTTGCTGTTGCTGAAAGTAGCCATTTAAAAAAATCATTTCACTGGGGGTTCGCACAACTCTTATCACAATCCATATATACATCCATTGGGTCAAGCACATTTGTACATTTGTTGCCATCATTCTTCTCAGAACATATTTTTTTCCACTTGAGTCCTTAGTATTTTCATTTCTAAATTTCCTCGTTTTCTTAAGAACCACTAGAGGGCACTCTTATCCTTATATTTTTTCAGCGCTGCGTGAATCCCGAATTTCTACTTTGAATGATTAAGTCTGTGTGTGTTTGTTCTAATTTTCACTGAAGAAATTGAGTTGGCTTATGTGATAAGTCTCTCTTGTCTTTTGAGGTTTTGACTATGGCCTTGGATGTACCCTTGAGGTTGACTGATTTCCTTTTCTACCTGAGTTTTGGATCTTATGGCTTTGCAGCCCCAGGGCAAAAACTCGGGTTTTTCTGCTGGCCGAGAAAGTCTGCAAATGGTGGTTGTTAAGTGCCTTCGAGTCTGCTGAGACGATGATTGTAACCTTATGCACAACAGAATGCAACACTGAGCACTAAGCAGCGTGCACCATCCTCAGCACAGTTGTTCTGCTGGAGCCCTGGGTGGACGCCACGTGTTTCTCCATCACATCCAGGATCTTCTTCCGTGACCCTCTACTGTACCATAGCAGTCCCACGGGGCTGCCACAAATTGGCATCAGCCTGATGGCAATGAGCTTTAAGACTGCACTTTACCAAGGGTCTTAGGCCAGGTTGACTAGAGAAACAAATCCAAGGACACTCATATGTGTGTAAGAAAGAACTTTATATTAGGAAACCAGTATGTCTCAAGAAATCATCTCAGCCCAGTTCAACTCAAGCCTGTAAGTCTGACAGTAGTCCATAAATCCCTCTTCAGACTCACAAAGTCACATGATCTGAGATAGGACTATCACAGGCTGGTGGGTGCAGGGTCATGTGGATCCAAGGTCGGCGGAAACATGGCAGGGCTCTGGTAGCTCTCAGGGTTGGTAGTGGGACATAAATGGGAAGAGAGGGGAGGAGGTCCCAAGGATCCTCCTTATAAGAGGGCCACACTCCCAAGGAGACAACCTCAGACTGTAGCCTCACTGACAGAATGGATTCCACCCTACAGTTTTGTACATCTTCAAGTTGAGGTAACATTATCTAATTGCCACACCCAGCATGCTATCCTTCTCTGACTATTCTTTTCTGACAATGTGGCCAAAGTATGTGCAATGAAAGCTCTTCCTCCTCACTTCTACAGAGCAGGGAGCTGTACTTCCTCTAAGACCGATTTGTTTGTTCTTTGCTAGTCCATGGTACATTCCATACTCTTCCCCAACACAATTTGAATGCACCTGTTCTTCTTTGGTCTTCCTTAGCCATTGTCCAGCATTTGCATGCGTATGAGGCAACTGAAAATACTATGACAGGAGGTGGGACTCAGCTTCCCCAAGGGAAATGTTGGCGTACTCTCTGTCTTTCCTTGACAGGCGTTCCTCTATGGGCTTGCCCACAGTGTCCTGGTGTGCAGGGAGTAAAGCGTTTCCCTCTGTTGGCTTTTTGATATTTATATCTCACCCTGCGTGAAGGCTGTGTACCACAATATTCTAGGTTCCAGAATCCATCCGCCTTGGGATTTGGGGAGATTCAGCAGCGCTCACTCATAGCATCTCACTCACACTTGATTCAAGCCCTAGCTATAGCTGGCAAATTCGCACAGCCTGCTGTGCTGCCTTAAAAGCTGTACTATACACCTGGGGTCTTAAAAGTTTGTGAGCCACCATCCTAAGTGCAACTATTGGCCTCTCCCAGCCTGGAATGAAAACGAATGATGAAAACCGAAAGGCATATGGAAACAATGCATCCGATGAACTCATGGGCCATGTCAGCCCCGTAAGCCTGAGGCCAGGAGTCCTAGAGGGTGCCCAGCCACCTGCAGGCACTGCTCTAAAAAGGATCACATTAGAAGGCACTGGGAGAAAATGTCGAACAAAGTTCCAAATCATAAAATAGATCAGGCTTACTGGTGGAATCCCCAAGCCGATGGCCCTCACTTACTCTTTAGGTCTAAAGAGAAGTCACTGGACTCACCTCTGTGTTCGGAAAATCGACCATTTAAGAGCCAAGTACCTCAAACCAAACTCACTACCATCAGGTGGATGGGACCCCACAGTGATATTGTAAAACGGGGTGGAACCGTCCTGGCGGGTTCCCTAAAATGTACCTCTTTGCTGGGGTAGAAGGCCCATCTTTCCCCTAAGGAGTGACTGGTGGCTTCAAACTGCTCTCCTTGCAATTACCAGCCCAAAGTTTACCCACTAGTCCCCCAGGGCTCTCGACCAAGCACCCAGGGTCAGACCAGAAGGAAGTAATGGGACAAGAGGGGAAGTGAGATAAGCAATGGGGAATTGAGGGGCTTGCAGTGGATGAGTTGAAAGAGAGACCTCAGGCAGTGTAAGATATGGTAAAACAATAATTATAAATTATCAAGGGTTCATGAGGGAGGGCGGAACAGGATGGGAGGGGAAAAATGAGGAACTGATGCCAGGGGCTCAAGTAGAAAGCAAAGGTTTTGAGAATGATGATGGCAGCAAATGTACAAATGTGCTTGACACAATGGATGTACGTATGGATTGTGATAAGAGTTGTAAGAGCCCCCAATCAAATGATAAAAATAAAAAGTAATACCCTGTTTCTGCTGAGAGAAAATAAAAAAGTTTGGCTACAGCTGCTTTAGTTTAACCCTCACCCCATGTCTTCTCTTCTGGGAATTGCCTGTTCACAGTTAAAAATGGCCTTCATGCATCTTCCAAGTGTCAGCTGCTTATGCCTCTGTGGGTCTGTCGCCCTGCTGCTGTTTCCCCATGTTTCTACACTCACCCTGACTTTCCAGCACCACAAGCAGCATCTGAGTTCTGAGATCGGAGGCTGTGTTTGCTCTCATCCATTGTTCTGTGGGCAATATATGGGACTAGCCACTTTGCTATCTTGTCCCACCTTTCCCTCGCTTAAACTTGTATTTTATTTTAAGTTCATGCCCCAATAAACATTTAGAGAATATATTTTGAACGGCTGATAATAAACATACCATTTGTTAAACCCAGTGTGTAAGAATGACAACAAAACTTTTTGTCACAAACCAGAAAAACCAGGAGTCTGGTGTAATGTGATGAAAATAAAAGGCTAATAGCTTATAATTCTATATTCAGGGAAATGATCTTTCTAAAATATAGGATAATTTCAGACTGCTCAGCTGTACAAAAGCTGTAACAATTAATTACCTGGCAGAATAAACATGATAGCTGTGGGAAACAGGATATTCCCCTGGTCCCCCTCCCCACCATAATATATGCCAAATAATATAGGGTCTGATTGATCTAGATGGCTGACAATGTTCAGACAGATAACTTTTAAGCAGTTGGCCTCCAAGTGTACAGTCAGTGCCAAATAATAGTCTGTCCCACCCTAAGTAGAGCCCACTCCCTTCTGAAAAGGATAATGGATGGTTCCCCCAAAGGAGAGCTCAAAGACATCTAAGGTCAAGCCAACTCAGGGATGACCAAGGCTAGGCTGCCGTCTTGTCTCTAGAGCCCCCTTGTCTTATGTGTATGCCTGCTTGTCACATGTATGCCTCGAGTGCGTCCCTTCCTATTGCATGGCCCTTCCTATTCCACTCCTAGCTCATCCCCTTCCTGTCGTGCATATATGCCTATTGTACAACCCCTTCCTGTTATGCATATGGTTACCTATAATTAAGGGGGATTGTCTGCCCCCCTGAGTGTATATAAGCCTTGGCTGGAAATATATTCTCTCTCTGCGTGGATCTGGCTCCTGAAGTCATGATGATCCCAGAGGTGAGCACTTGTATGCTTTATCATGTCTGATGTCTTTTTAATGTTACCCCTCAATTTCACAACCTCCCCTTGGATCCGTTCGATTGTGGAGGTTGGTACCCCACAAATATCCTATGTAAATATGGATCTACACAAAGCAATGAACAACACAGAAAATGCTAACCACAGTGCTAAATATTTCATTGATATTTATACATCTTGAAAATATAATTAACCTTTTAAAGCAAGTATCAAAATGCAACCCATGTGGAAACAAAGAGACTGTGATCATAGAAGCTGGGCCAGGAGGGGAGCAATGGAAAAGTCCTGATGTACAATTCTGGTAGATAGTAGTTGTTAGTTCTGACTCCTAGCAACTCTGTTCATCCTCCCGATGGTTCTAGTTGAGCCTTCGTTGCAGCCACTGTGTCCGTCATCTTGTTAAGGCTCTTCCTCCTGTTTCAAGCTGCTCTTCTTTATCAAGCATGCTGTCCTCTCCCAGGGACTAGGCTCTCTTGGCAAGTACATAGTACGTGAGACAAACATCTCACCACCCTGGCATCGAAGGAGCATTCTGGCTGTACTTCTTCCAAGACAGATTTGATTCTTCTTTGGGAAGTCCACTGTACTTCCAATATTATGCTCCAGTACCACAATTCAAGTGCACCGATTCTTTTTGATTTTCTTTATTCAGTGTCTAATTTCATATACACATGAAGCGCTTGACAATGCCACGGCTTGCATAGTAGTCCTTAAAGTGACATCCTTCCCTTGCAACCCTTTAAAGAGATCTTGTGCAGCAGAGGTACCCAACACAGTGAGTCATGTGGTTTCTTGACTGTGTTGCCATGAGCGTTGATTGTAGACCCAAGCAAGACGAAATCCCTGATAACTTCAATCTATTCACCATTTACCATGACGTTGCCTATTGGTACAGATGTGAGAATGTTTGCTTTCTTTACACTGATGTGTAACACATACTGAAGGCTGTAATCCTGTTCTTTGCTTCTTAGGCGGCTGAGATCAGACCATATTCATTGACGTAATGCTGTTCTTCACTGAGTGCATTCCCCAACTCTGTTTCACTCGTCAACCCTGAAGCGGGAGGAGCTTGGCGTTTCAGAGCACGCCCAAAGCTGGTGGAGCCGTTGGCAACTACAGGATAATTCTTTGAATGGAGGCAACCACGGAGGGAAACAGGCCTTGGACTGCCCGCCCACCGAATGACAGTCATTACGTGATGCAAGACCAAAGGCTCCCTGTGCTTGGGCACGATTTGAAAACACAGCAGCAGGGGAGTTGTATTCACAGAGAACCAGGATGAAAAAGCAAGTGTATAAAACAAAAGGGAACAAATACTAGCAGCTTTATTCAACAGGAAAGAAAATGGTGGAAGTTTTCATCCAGGAAAATTTAATTCAGGACTAACAACAAACAATTAATCAGAAGAACATAATGGAATTCAGAATCATTACAATATATTACAATATGTGTCACCTTCAAAATGAAATGGAGGAGCTGATGTCTTGGCGTGGAATCAAACATGGTGACGTCAGTGGGGTAACGCCGTGGGAGTGGAACGTTCCAAAGCTTCAGTTGCTGATGGGGCACAACTTACGGTAATCGGAAACAGCTACAAAAATCTGAGAATGATTGAGACTTGGAATGTGCAAAATGTGACCTAAGAAAATCGAAGTCATCAAAAGTGAAATGAAATACATGAAGGTTGATATCCTAATCATTAGTGAGCTGAAATGGACAGGTTTGGGCCCTTTGAAATCAGAAAAATCACATGATTTACTATGTCAGGAATAACATAAGAGGAATGGCATGGCATTCGTTGTCAAAAAGGACCCTGCAAAGTCAATCATGAAGTACAGTGCTGTCTGTGATAAAATTATATCTAAAAGCCTGCAGGGAAATCCAATCAAGACAACTACTATTAAACTGTATGCACCAAGCAGCAAACTAGTATTGAAGAAATGGAAGAATTCTACCAGGACTTCAGTTTGAAAATGATCAAATATGCAATGAAGATGCTTTATAATTATTGGTGATTAGAATAAAAAAGTTGAAAACAGAGGAAAGAAGAGTATATGGACTGGGCGACAGAAACGCAGCTGGAGATGGCATGAGAAAACGCTGCGAAACCAGCCACCTGATCACAGCAAGTACCCCTCTTCCCACTACACAAACGGCAACTACAAACATGGACTTCTCCAGATGGAACACACAGAAGGCAGATCGACCACATCTGTGGAAGTCAATTTGCTGAGGAAGCTCAATTTGAGCCCAGTCCAGAGGCTGACTGTGGAAAAACCATCAATTGCTTACACGTAAGTTCCAGATAAAGCTGAAGAAAATTAAAAACCACAAGAGCCAAGATATGTCCTTGAGTCCAACCTACTCGAATTTCGAGAACAGATTTGAAGCAGGAACACTAATGGCAGTAGATCAGATGAACTGTTGGAGGACATCAAGAACATCATTTATGAAAAAGCAAACAGTTATTAAAAAGAGAGGAAAGAAAGAAAAGACGGAGGTGGATGTTGACGACGAGGCACTTGCTCTTAATCGCAGAGTAGTTAAGGCAAATGGAAGAAATGGTGAAGTCAACTGATTTGTACAGAAAAGTTTCAAAGGGCATCTTGAGAAGACAAAATCAAATATTATAAGGAAATGTACAAACACCTAAAGTAAGAAACCCAAAAAGGAAGAACATGCTCAGCATATCTTAAACGGAAAGAACTCAAGAAAACTTGATGCCTGGAGTTGAAATCATAGATTTTATGGGAAAAATACAGCATGATGCAGGAAGCATCAAAAGAGGATGGAAACAATCTACAGAGCCACTGTAACCAAAAGAGCTAGGTGACTTTCAACCACCTCAGGAGGCAGCAGATGAGCGAGAACACATGATACTGTAGGAAGAAGCTCAGGCTGCACTGAAGGCATTGGCCCAAAGCACGTCTCTAGGAATCGATGGAACACCAACCGAAATGTTCCAGCAGGAGGATGAAGCTCCAGAAGCACTTACTCATCTCTGCGGGAAAACTTGGAAGAGAGGTACTTGGGTCACTAACCGGAAGAAATTCCTACTTGCACTCATTCCAAAGAAAGGTGGCCCAACAGAATGCTTAAACGAGCGCAATATCATGGATATTACATGTAAGTAGAATTTTGCTGAAGACCGTCCAACAAAGGTTTTAGTATTACGTTGACAGGGAATTGCCAGAAGTTCAGGACGGATTCAGAAAAGCACTTGGAACAAGAGAGAGAATTGCTAATGTCAGCTGTATCTTGGAGGAATCAGAGAATACCAGAAAAAGGTTTATTTGTGTTTTACTGACTATGCAAAAGTATTTGGCTGTGTGGATCATAACAAACTACGGATATCCTTGAGGAGAACGGTCATTCCAGAACACTTCACTGTGCTCATGCAGCACTTGTACATGGATGTGGTAGTCTGGGTAGGCCAGAGAAACAAATCCACAGAAACTCACATGTGTAGAAGAGAGAGTTTTATATAAAGGGTAAGTGTACATTAAGAAAGCATCCCAACCCAATCCAGTCCAAGCCCATAAGTCCGACATTAGTCCATATGTCCGACACCGATCTACAAAGTCCTCCTCAAAATCACAAAACTCAGGCAATGGCGCCAAATGCATGACGATCACAGGCCAGTGGGTGGAAAGTCTTTGGATTCAGTGGTTGTATAAGCATCTCAGCGCTGGCAGGGGTCTCCACGCAGCTTCTCCTGCACCCAGAGCTGCATCAGGGTAGGTCCGTGTGGTCTCTCCTCAAGGATGTCTCGCAAGAAGTGAGCCTTGCCACTGAGGCAGAGAACCAGCTAAGGCAGGTGCAACTGGTCTGACCATCAGAGCAAGAGACCGAAAGGCGAGGTTCACTGGGCCATTTATCTCTCCATCCTTCAATTAAACTGCCCACATGTGTTCATTGGCCAGGTTGACACAATAAACCTAACTATCACAATGGATCAAGAGGCAGTTGTGCGAAGAGAACCAGGGCATGCTGCATGGTTGAAAATCAGGAAAGGCGTGTGTCAGGGTTGTAGCCTCTCACCAGACTTGTTCAATCTGTATGCTGAGCAAATCGTCAGAGAAGCTAGATTATGTGAAGGCAAATGTGACATCAGCATTGGGAGCAGGCTTTTTAACAACCTGCAACATGCAGATGACACAGCCTTGCTCTCTGACAAGTGAGAAAGACGTGAAGCATTTGCTGATGAACATCAAGGATCACAGCCTTCAGTATCAATCGCCACTCAGTGTCAAGAAGACCCAAGTCCTCATAACTGGGCCAATCGGTACTATCATGGTAAAGGAAATGTTGAAGATGGCAAGGAGTTTGTCTTGCTTGGATGCACAATCAATGCTCGGGGCATAACAGTCATGAGATCAAAGACTCACTACATTAGGCGGAGGGCCATCAAAAAGGGGGAGGCCCACAAGGAAATGGACTGACAGCGTGGCTACAAGAAGGGACTCAAGCTTAGAAACAGCTGTGAGGCTGGAGCAGGGCTGGGCAGTGGTTCTCTGCGCTGCGCACGCGTCCGAACCAATTGGCTGTTGTTAGGTGCCATAGAGTCGACTCCAACCCATGGTGACTGTATACACAACGCAATGAAACACTGCACCGCCCTGTGCCTTCCTCACAACGCTTCCTATGCCTGAGACCATTGAGGAAGCCATCCCCTTCTTCACGGCCCCTTCACTTTACCAAGCACCATGCCCTTCTTTCTCCAGGCACTGGTCTCTAAAGCATGTGAGAAGCCTTGCCACCCTGTCCTCTAAGAAGCATTCTGGCCTGACTTCTCCAAGACAGATGAGTTTGTTCTTTGGGCACACCACGGAGCCGTCAATAGTCTTCTCCAGTGCCACAATTGAAATGTATCAATTTTTCATCAGTCTCCCTAACTCAAAGTCGAACTTTCACATGAATACGAGGCAATGGAGAATAGCATGGCTTGGTTCAGGCGCACCTTAGTCCTCAAAGTAGCATCCTTGCTTTTCAATACTCTAACGGCGTTTTGTGTAGAAGATTTGCCTAATTCACTGTACTTCATATATTTTAGAAAGCATATGTCAACATGTTCATGTGTAACCTTTTAATTATCTGATGTTGAAACTTTAACTTTTCTCTGGTTTTTTAACTAGCAGAGTGTACACTCAGTGTAAAATCAAATGGCCAAAGTAATTG
>NW_022104341.1:53180880-53183241 GCF_000313985.2 Echinops telfairi
AAAGGCGAGTCTCACAGAGCCATTTATCCCTGCGCCCTTCAATTAACCCCACATGTGCTTATTGGCCAGGTTAGCACAATAAACTAACTAACTCAGTAATGTATTCATGAGTATAAAGAAACCAGAGGTTCCCTAACCAACGAATATCATTTTGAAATGTTCTTTCATATAGTGTGTTATTAGACTGTATGTCACTAGAGGGTGCTGTTGGTTTAGATGAACTTCATTCATAGTACCTTATAATATACTCTTGTATAAGCCGAGTTTCTCAGCACATTTTAAATTGTTTTTGTGGTAAAATTAGGTGCCTCAGGTCGGCTTAGGTGATATTCGGGTCGGCTTATACTGGAGCACATATGGTAATTCCCGCACCCAAAAGTGCTTGTGCTGATAAGCACCCTCCAATGGGGTGGCTCTTCAGAATGATGCAAAGCACTGAAAGGAGAGATGTGAAGTAAAATACATTTGGTGTAAAAGTGGATGAAAGAGGCTGACAGGAATTCTTTGCTAAGGTATGTCTGAATGACGTCACCCTTGTGAGAGAGAATTGGCTACAACATGCTCTGCATATTTCTACCAAGTGAGGCGCCTGTAAATAAAAATGATCCTAGCTTTTGCTGCAACTAGAGACAGATCAGCTTTGCTTTTGTTGTTGCATGCGTCATGAAATGGGCTTACATTTAACAATAAAGGATGATTTCAATAAAGAAAACAATGACTCCTTTCCTGTGAAGTCACTGAACCCCCTGGGGAACCCGGGTGTGGCCGATTAGAAGGCCTCTCCACAGGGGCTTGTGGCCATGACCTTTCGGAAGCAGATCGCCAGAACTTTCTTCCACGATGCTCTGGTTTCAAACCGCCAGCCGTTTGTAGTCAAGCACTTGCGGCGGCTCTCGGGGTCCAGGAGATCTGCCCTGGAAGCCAACTGCTGAAGAATGGAGCGGGGTGTGCACTTTCATCAAAGGCTGGGGAGAAAGTTATAGCTCAGAATAGCCTCAAACATGATCTTACTTCTCAAATTGCAACATCCTAGAAAAAATTTTTTTCCAAATATGGATTTGAGAGTAATTTCAGCTAATAAGACAGACAGTGGGGAATAGGCTTCAAAGTAGTCCACCGTATTCTTGGTTCCCATGATAAACATGGCGTCTGACTCTAGCAGGGTCTGACGCATAATGACCCTGTGCACAGCAGAACCGCACACTGCCTAGTTCTATGCCATCCTCCTCCTCCTCGACTGAGTCCATCGACGCAGCCATTGGAGCAACTGTTTCTTTCTTTTCTTGTTTGTTACCCCTCTACTTTCCCAAACATAATCGGTCCTGCCTGTTATCATGTAAAAAGTATGTGAGATGACATCTGCTCCCTCTTAATTTTATTTTTAACTTTCAAATTTTGAGTTGAGTGAAGGTCTACAGAAAAATAATCAATTTTACATTAAAAAATTCGCACACATATTGCTTCATCCTACTCATTTTAATCTGCCCAACGCAGCACTATTCATTCTACTTCCTTCCTGTGTTTCCCGCCTCCAGCCCTCCGTTTCTCCTCTCCCTTCTTAACTTTGACCTTTAGCAAATACAGCCTCCTAAGGTGTGCATTCATAGCTAGTGTTGTTTCTCCCTAAAAGACCTGAAAATTGAGCCATGGGCGTGAGTTCCGTCCCAAACCTGGAGGGCCTCTTTCGAGTTTCAGTGTAAGACGGAGTCTTGCCATCCTCACTTTTAAGTCGCATTCTGACTGTATGTCTTCCAAGGGAGATTTGTTTGTTCTTTGACACTTCTGTTCAAAGCTCTAGGAATTGATGGGCTATCAGATGAAATCTTCCAGTAAATGTGTGCAGCACAGGAGACGCTCACTGGTCTTTGCCAAGAAATTTGGAAGACAGCTACCTGGCTAATTGATTGGACGGGATTCATATTTGTCCCCATTCCAAAGAAAGGTTGTCTAACTGATTGTGGAAATGATCCAATGATATCATTAATACCACTTGTATGTAAGTTTTGCTGAAGACAATTTTAAAATGATGCCACAGTACCTCAACAGGAAACTAGCAGAAATTCTAGCTGGATTCAGAAGTGCATGTGTAATGAGGAATATCAGATGAATCTTGGTTGAAAGCAGAGAAAATATAATATTGTAAAAGCATGATACATAAAACAGTGACATAAAAACAAAGAATGTAGGGACATATTTTCGTTTTAAAAAAATCATTTTATTGGGGGCTCATAAAGCACTTATCCAAATACATCCATTGTGTCAAGCACATTTGTACATTTGTTGCCATCATCATTTCGTAAACATTTTCTTTCACTTGAGCCTTTGGTATCAGCTCCTCATTTTTTCCCCTCCCTCACCGCT
>NW_022104341.1:53183792-53187151 GCF_000313985.2 Echinops telfairi
CTTTTTTGCTTCTCAGCTAGATGGCCGCTTGTTTATGTTCAAGCCTTTAAGACCCCAGACACTATATCTTTTGATAGCTGGGCACCATCAGCTTTCTTCACCACATTTGCAATGCCCCCATTTAATCTTCAGTGATAGTGTCAGGAAGGTGAGCATCATGGAATGCTAGGTTATTATAGCAAAGTGTTTTGCATTGAGGGAGTACTTGAGTGGAGACCCAATGTCCATCTGCTACCTTGATACTTAACATGTAAATATATCCACATAGATCTATTTCTCTGTCATTATATATAAACATATTTACATGCCTGAATTTAGACCTCCATAATACCCTTTGCCTCTTAGTTCTTTCCTCTATTTCCTTTTACTTTCATCTCGTCCCCCAATCATGTTTGGCCTTCATTCGAGTTTCAGTAATTCCTTTCAGTTTCTTTGCCTTTGATTAAGCCCTACCAGGCATCCTACACCCTCCTCGCCATTGATTTTAGATCACTTGCTGTTCCCTTAAGGGACATATTTTCTCTTCTCATCTCCTACCACTCATTTGTACACACAATGGACATCCACTGAGCTAGGAAATGAAAAGAAACTGACCAGGCTTACCCTGAAAGCCTATTCGAAGTCTGGATAATTTTATAACCCAACCCAAACCACTACCGTGGCGTCAATGCCAACACAGAGTGAGGCCTGTATAGGATTTCTGAGACTGGAAATCTTTTTTTTAAAACAGTTTTATTAGTGTTTCATCCACATGTCATACAATTTAAGAATTCAATCATATCAAGAAGAGTTGTACAATTATAACCGCAGTCAATTCTAGAACTTATTATTTTTCTTTGTACTCATTGTTATTCATGTAAATATTCTTTCTCTAATTGTAACAAAAATACACACAAGAAAACATTCTCCAATTCAACTTCTACTTGTATGATTCAGTGTCGTTGATTATCCTTTTCATGTTGTACAACCATTATTGATATTCTTTTCCAAATTATCCCACCACCATGAACATAAACTCAATGCTCGCTAAGCAACAACTCTTTCTCCTTTATCCATGGTAACCATTGGTCAAGTTTGAAGTTTTTTGCTGTTTTTTTAGCAGTAGTTTTTTAATATAATATTCACTTGTTTCTTGACATAATAATCACTTTCATATATTTCCATAGTTAAATCACTTTCGAAAGGAGTTGAACAGTCAATTCAAGTAATCCCTTCCCCTTCCTGCATTTATTGTTTGCTCCCCAATCTCCTCACCCTCTCCACCCCTGATCCTCCCTCCACATCCCCTATATCGCATAGCATCAGTTATTGTCTATGCACCCACTCTTCGGTGCTCCACAAACTGTGAAATCTAACATGAACAAGATGAAACGAAAACAAAACAAAACAAAATGGCAAGAAGATGTATTAATAATAATAATACAAAGATAAAAATACAAATAGAGCATAATAAAGAAAAGAGCACAATCGATATTTAAAAGGCTGGAGAAGAAATGCTGTAACAGGTGAGAAAATTCAGGTTGAGTCAAGAGGGAGGTCAACTCACCAAGTATCATATTAAACCATGGTTCAATCCACCATAATCACGTTTAAAATAGTCTCTGTCTGGTGATAAAACTGTTTGATTCCCTTGCCTCTGGCTAGAGGGGATCTGCCAGAGGCTTACTCTGACAAGACAGTGAGGCTGTAAATCTTCATGGGAACAGACAGCCTCATCTTTCTCCAAGGAACGTCCAAGTGCCTCAGCCACAGTGCCACCAGGACTCCTCCCCCACTGATTCCTACGACCTTATGTGACAGACATAGAGAAAACGCTTTAAGGGATGTGTCCTCTTGATTTTTAGTAATTTATACTTAAAACCCACTGCCATCAAATCGACTCCAACCCAGAGCTACTCTACACAGAATTTCCAAGACTGGAAATCTTAAAGGGAGGAGTTAGCTTTCTTTGTCTCCCTCACATCGGTTGGTGAGTTTAAACTTCCAAACTTGAGTTTGAGAGCCTAATGCTTAACCCACAGTGCCATCAGGGCTCTTTGAAGAATGTAATGGTGCTGAATACTTAAGTCAAGTAGCTTAAATATGTGGAAAAATGAAGCCTGTAAATAACTTTGTTAATATTTTCGTTTCCTGTGCAAAGTGAACAAATTACGAACTAATCCCTCGCTAGATTTGGAAACGACTGTTCTCCCCACTAATTTTCACCATAGAGTAGGAAGGACATCCCTGTGTTGAACACTATCGCTGCACTAAGAAGATGGGGACTGAAAAACTGCGGAGACATCGTGCATATTTCATAGCTTCTTGGAAGCACTGTTCCTTCAACTGACAAGAGGTAATACTCCTAACAGTGCAGTAACACCAGGCAGGAATCGAAGTAACTGCTTTGTTTTTCCATGTGCAAAACACCTTCTGCCACTGAAGGTGCAGGATTGCCACTCTTCTATCACTCTCCAGGATCAAGAAAACTCACTGCCACCGGGTCAGGTCTGACTCATAGGGACCCTAGAGGACAGAGCAGAACTGCCCGGTGAGTTTCTGCGTCTCTCAATCTTTGCAGGAGTAGAAAGCCCGTCTCCAGTGGAGCTGGTGGTTTGTCCAGCAGCTAGCTTTGCAGTTAGCCACACAGCGCACAGCCCGCTACTCCACCAGGGCGTCTCACTCTCCATTGGTGGAGAATGCGTAAATTTTGCCTTCTCTGATAGCTTTCTGCTTTAGGAAAATTCAGCTTTCGCATGTTTTACTATTGTAATAATATCTTACAAGAAGAGTACCTAGTAGAGAAAGCGTTCGTGAAAACGGATAAAATACTGGCTTAATAAAGATGTTACTGCGTTACTCATTGTTTTACAGTCATTGCGTGTCCTCCAATTTCAAGGACAAAAATGCCATGTCCTCAGAACACCTAAATAGTGTCCATCCCAAACTGTATGAGAGTGAGCCCCGCTGAGCGGCAGTCGGGCTTTTTGCGTAAAGACCTCCCTCTTCCTCCAGTCCCCTGGCAGCGATGAGCAAATGGCTGCTGCCATGCTTGAGCCACTTTTGCCCTAGCTGACCTGTTTGTTTTGGTGGTGGTGGTAAGGGAGGCAATACGAGTCGATGGGGGTACTGAAGAGTTCTTTGAATTTCACCATGCTGGTTTTATTGTTTGGTTTTCCTTTGCTTCCTTCCTTACCTGGCAAGGCACGGTCCTACAGGTATGGGCACGACGTGGAGATCCGGGCCTCAGTGGTTCAGGGCAAGGGCAGGGCAGCTTGCTGGGGGAGTGTGCAGGTGAGCTGCACTGGGCAGGGTCAGGAGGACCCCGGGATCTGCGGATGGAGGGGACCGGCTAGCTCACGGCTTGCCTCTGGTGGGGA
>NW_022104341.1:53188164-53204931 GCF_000313985.2 Echinops telfairi
CGAGCCACATGAAGACGCGCGCCACCCGCCTGGTGCTGCTCGGCGTGTGGCTGGCCGTGCTCACCTTCGCCCTGCTGCCGGTGCTGGGCGTGGGCCAGTACACCGTGCAGTGGCCCGGGACGTGGTGCTTCATCAGCACGGGAGGAGCGGCGGGCAACGCGACGAGCTCGCGGGACAACTGGGGCAACCTTTTCTTCGCCTCCACCTTTGCCACCCTGGGGCTGTCAGCGCTGGCCATCACCTTCGCCTGCAACTTGGCCACCATTAAGGCTCTAGTGTCTCGCTGCAGGGCCAAGGCCACGGCGTCGCAGTCCAGCGCCCAATGGGGTCGCATCACCACCGAGACGGCCATCCAGCTCATGGGGATCATGTGCGTGCTGTCAGTCTGCTGGTCGCCGCTGCTGGTAGGTGGTGGCTCTAGGGGAACGGAGGTTGGGGTAGCTGTGCATGCAGACGGGAAAAGACCACTGGTGAAAGCCGAGACTTCTGCGGGGCCGAGTTTGCAACCTTGGAGCCTTAGAAGGGTTGGAGCGGGGGCCTCACAGCCCCAGCGCTTCAAAGCTGAACCACTCATTTAAGGTTCCGAGTACTTTCTTTATAGACCTTCCATTAAGAACCCTGGTGTCGCTGTCCAGGAAAAGTTGGTCTGCTGACCTCAAAGTCGGCAGGTCAACTCCACCAGCCACTCCGTAGGTGAAAGATGAGGCTATCCGCTTCACTAAAGACTTACAGCCTCAGAAATCCTAGACAGGCTCGCTGCGAGGCGGAATCGACTAGTTGCCAGTGCGTTTAACTGTGTCTCATTAGGTGCTAGTTATGCAAACATGGAAACCACAGACCTGTTGTCCACTAGAGCCCTGGTGGCGGAGTAAGTTCAGAGGCGGGCTGCTAACCCTGTGCTATGCAGTTGGAAACCACCCGCTGCTCCGCGGGGTGGGGGGCCGGGGAAAGAAGGGGCTTTCTACTCCCATAAAGAGTTACAGGCTCAGAAACCCACAGTGGCAGTTCTAGTCTGTCCAAGAGGGTCTCCAGGAGTCAAAATTGACACGAAGGGAGTGAGTTTGATTTGGTTTGGTGAGCCATCCTGCCACCAGCACCGGGGAGAGGAACACCTAGGGCCAAGGGCAGGTGCCGGGGAGAGGAACACCTAGGGCCAAGGGCAGGTGCCAGGGCAAGCACAGAGCATGCTTTGCCTTGGGTGTTCTGGAAACAGAAGGGTGCTGAGATTATGGATTTTCTCCTTGTGTGGAACCCCCTCTGTATTCCAAGGTGCTTTTCCATCTATAGACGTCCCCTACCAGTGACCCCCAGGTCCCCACAGCCATTGCACAACTTGAGCATTATGGCACAGTTTCCCTAGCCGGCAGCGTCAACGGTTCCTTACTCACATTTTACTGGAAGCAGAAGGGAGGACACTTCCCACCACTGGAATCATCCTCAGCTTACCCCCACCCTCCCGCCTGCTCCTCTCCTCTGTGTTTTATCTTCTAAAAAAAGCTAGACCCCAATAGGCAGTGGACTCCTGTTGTCAGGAAACTGTAATCAGCATTTGCTTTCCTTATTGCAAAGATCTGGGCTCACTCACCTCTAATCCTGGGATAGGAGGTAGGGGGTTATCCACGTCTTGGCTTCACATGCCAGCATACTTCTGGGGAGGAGCAAGTGGGATTTGCATGCATTTGTCCTTGTCCTGACACCTACTCCTATAAAGAAGTTTTGAAGCTCTCTGTAATGCGTTTACTTAGATTTCTATGGGCTAGTGCGGTTTACTAATTCCTGCTGGCTGGTAGGTCTGTGGTAGAATTGTTGTCTCCAACCAGGAGACTTCAGTTTCATCCTCAACCAATACACTGCATGCACAGCCACCAACAGCTTGTCACTGGAGGTGAGTGTGCTGCACAGATGCTGAACAAGTTTCAGGGGCATTTCTAAAGACAGAGTAGGAAGATCTACTTCCCAAAATCAGCCAGTGCAATTTTCTATGTATCACCATGGTCATATCGACAGTCAGTCCCAGAGATGGCACACTTTCCTTCTGTAGTGCCCAGGGTCCCATGACTGGGGGTGGTGGGGGTGGTGGGACCGAATGGCAGCTAACAACAACAAAAATGTAGTAATCAAAGCAACTTTCAAAGACAAACTAGAATTTCCACAATTGCCATTTGAGCCCTTCACCTTTGAACTCTCTAGCACAGGATTTATGCCCTTCGGGGGTGGGGGGGTGGGAGGGGGGGAAATACAGTTAAAATCCTATGAACACTTGCATACTCAACAGTCAATCAGGCCTGTAGATTTAAAAAACGCTTTAAAAGAAACCAGTGTCTATTCTGTTTGGAAATTTTAGTTCTAGTACCATGACATGATAACCTTAAGAAAAATTTAGATCCTGAGAATTAAAATTTAGTATGGCAAAATTCACTTACTCTTAAGAAATACTGAATTTGGAACAAGACTGATGTAGTTTACATTAATATCTGCATTCACATAATATTGATTAGCTTTCAACAATTTCTCAGCCTCCTTATTAATTCGGTTCTCATGAAAACATTCAAGTTGAAATAAATTCAACATATGATAGTACTGAAGCAAAAAGTTCACTGTTTCCAAAATAGCTGCTTTGTAAATGAAATGAAATATTTCTTGGGCTTGTTTTGTGCATCATTGAAATTAAATCACCAAATATCTTCCAAAAGATCTACATCACAATGTTGGAAGTATTTCAAAGGAAAGAAAATGGCAAAATTGCTTTCTCAATAATTAAAGGAATTGTACGAATCAAAACTTGGTGAATTGAATTTTCAATATGCTAATGTAAAAGCGAAAGACCATTTTGATACTCCCCCTCCCTCCAATCCCCTTACTATGGGTAAAATACCAGGGGCTTCATAAAGTTCATGAACAAATTGAAACTAGAGATAATGGAATTTTTCCATGAGCTTTTGACATCCCTTTATATATGTTGTCTATTAGCTTTGGATGAACTGGGTACAGAACACTGATAGCATTATCCACACATGCACTTAGAAGAACTCAATATATCTTCATTTTGAAGACAATCATTGCTATCAAAACTTAATTGTTACCGCTAGAGAACTTAGTAGAGCAGAAATAAAATTAAGTGTGTTAAAAGTTACAAGTTGACAGCCTATAAATACTAAGAACAGAGATTTGTGCTGCAAGCTAAAGCTTTTATTTTTCTTTAGTACCCAGAAACGTTTTGCAAAATGCAATATGGGATTTGAAATGAAGGGCACGTCATGTCTCGATGGAAGGTGGTCACTGGTCTCAATTACTATTTCTATGAGATACAAATTGCCATTCTCATAGAATCAATTGGCTGGCTCAGCAATATAATCTGTTTAAATTACTACTATTATTATTTTAAATGAAGCACACTCACCGCATCATTTTGGAATGATACGCCTGTTTCCAGAAGCAGGATTAACTTTGGGGTGTTGTTCAGAAGAAGCCATGAGTACCCTTTGTTCTTTTGGTACACCTAGCACCCCCAAGCCGGTAGACTGTGGTTAAAAGAGGAAATGCAAACCTACCTGTGGACACTGTGAAAAGCGAGGTCCAGGCATTACCTGGGTAAGAATGAGATCCAATCCAAACTGTCTTAAGGGATTTGTAGGTAAATTGGAACAGGTGCGCGTGGTTATTTTTCAGCCTTAATTCAGTGCAAGGAAAGGCTCAAAGCTTTTTCAATGACGTAAAAGCTGCACATGCAGCAAGTGAGGGCGACTGTGACGAAGAATTTATTATGAGCAGAAGTTGGCTCAGTAGTTTCAGAGTGAAGGCAAATTTAGGTAACATTGAAGGGCAAGCAGGAATTGCCCATAAATTGGACTTCATAGGCTGTATAAGGCGCAAGCAGTGTTGCCCATCTACAACTTTGGGACAATGTGAAAGTAGTCTTAGGAAATTTTGCCTACAATCTTGAGCCAGAAATTTCCTGGCTCAAGATACACACATGCAAGCAGAAATACTTCAGTTCAAGAAGATGTTGCAAAATAAGAGTTGTGATTTTTCTTTTTCGTATTTTAGGAATCTCATACATAAATTTTGAGCAATAAAATATACCTTTAATGCACAGCATGTGGTTGATATGAGAGGGCTTCCAAAAGTCCATGGAAAAATGGAATTAAAAGAAAATTAATTTTTCCACTAGCTTTTTGAAGCCCCTTGTAGCTTATTTTATAAAGCAGTGCTTTAGAATAGTACATAAAGTAAGTACTGTTTGATTGCTAATCTTCTCTGCTAGTAAATCTTTGCCATATTCGGGATATTACTTTGGTGAAAATGCTTAAATAAGTGAATCATCACCAAAGGGAAACATGTTCTCTAATTTGATTTTTATGATAATTCAGACTATCCAGAACACTTTACATTTTTGAGTTTACTGCAATGTATGATTTTAGGCACTGTGAAAGGGAAATCAAATACGCTTGTGAAAACCTGGTCAAAGAGTTATAATCAATTCAGGAATGCAGAGAAGAAAAATTTTCACATTTGTGAAGAAAGAGAGAGTGAAACAGGAGAGGATAATGTCTTTGACTCTAAGAAAAAAGTTATCTTCCTGAATTTGCCAGAGTAGGATTTCAGAAGGAGTCCAGAAGGTGGTTAACTGCTTGGCTGCTAATCAAAGGCTTGGACTCCACATGATGGTGCTGCGGAAAAACACCTGGAAATCCACCTCTGGAAAGTCAGCCCTTGGGAACCCTGTGGAGCACAGAGTGGAAAGGAAAAGAGAGACCTCCAGGGAAAGGTGAGGCGGCAGAGCTTCAGAGCTAGACTTCCTTCCAAGCCGAGGAGGAGCACGAGTCTAAAACCCTTCTAGTGAGAGCAGAGTGTGTGCACTAGAATGAAAGGATGGTGAATGAGGCAGACTGAGGTAGTAAATCCCTGAAAGACAATGTGAGCACTACACATTTTTGACAGACGGCAACAGAACCCCTGCTTGGTGTTTTTTAATAGGGCAAAAAGTGTGTGTGGATAGATGTAGCCCGGAAAATGTGAAATTGAGATCAGTTTGACTTGCTTTTGCCAGACTCTTAGGGCCTTAGTGTAAACGACAATTTGAAGGGATAAGACATAGAAGGGCAGGTCAGAGGGAACCAAGGTTATTAAAATGACTTATTGGATACTTAAAGACTTAAGTATTGATTCAACAAGTATTTATTGAGGATCTACAATGTCCTAGGCACTATAGAAAATATTTTCACATTTATTACCTCATATAGTAGCATTGAATAAAATTTCCACTGTTATCTCCATTCAGATAAAGAACACAAGTATTGTTATCTTTTATTAGGTTTCCTTGTTTGCATAACTTAATAAGAGACCCAGCATTCAAGTGCTAACTTTGCACCACCAGGTTACGTATCCTCTTGTCAGTAAAGCACAGGAGTGGCACTAGTAGATATCTTGGACCTTCTCCCACATATATTTTTCTCAGATCCTCTTAGTTGTATCAACTGAGGTTCAATTAACCAAAATGCATAATTTGAAAGAGAGGTCGTTTGAGCTTTTTGGACATGGTACATATAGGATGCGGGGGGATTATTGCTATTGTATACTGTCAAGTGGATTCAGATTCACAATGATCTTATATGACAGAGTAGAAATGCACCAAAGGTTTTACTAGGGAGCAACTTTTTACTGAAGCAGATCACTAAGGATTGTTTTTGCTCCTGAAGAACCTCTGGTGGATTGAATTCACCAACCTTAGCAGCTGAGCACTTAACCAGTATGCCACCAGGGCTCTTTTAGCTAAATGATATATGCAGATATGGAGATACTTTTACTGTGAGTTTCTCAGACAGAACCAGGCCTTAAACACTTCTCATACCATTAGCGTTGAATTCAGATAACCGAGAGTTGTAGCAAAATTAAAATTCTTTGGTCTTTCTCTTTAGAAAAAGCTGTAAAGGTCACTATCTCAATTATGAAATTCCCATAGGTTCAGCTTTATGGGAATGGCATTTAAGAATATGTACTACAATCATTTGTAATATCCCTGCCTGAGAATGCTGAGGGGTGGTAGGTGAGGACTACAGGGAAGTTGTGGTGGAAGTCCTTTCTAAAACTGCTTACAATCATTTGATGTTCTCATAATCTGCATTCTTCCACAATCATCTCATTAATGCCTCCTAATCTTTATTCACACCTACCACTGTAACATGTCAAATTTTGACCCCATCATTGTACTCTATTTCTCATCTTAGAGGTAAGTAGGATATTTGTATTTAAGTTTGTATTTCAGTTCCTGCTGTAAACTGGTTAGAAGGTCTCTTGTGGTAGTTACATAATCTGTTGTCAATTTGAGACTGAAGAGTGAAGGGGTGGAGTTTAGCCTGTCAATCAGGTTGTAACTTGATGACCACACTTGGAGGTGCTATGGAGATAAATAGCTCGCTGGAGGTGAGGCACAGGCTCATTCCCTGCAAGACTTGCTTGCTGACAAGACACATGGAGCAACGCTACAGCCCTGGAGACCCCTGCCAGCGCTGAGATGTGTCTACCTCCACTGAATCCAACAGGTTTTCCACCTACTGGCCTGTGGTCTTCCTGCATTCAGTGTCATTGCATGTGTTGCGTGAGTCTGAAGAGGAATTTATAGATTGGTATTGAACATATGGGCAAATATCGGACTTATGGACTTGATCTGAACTGGGCTGGGATGTTTTCTCAATGTTCAATTGCTCTTGTATATAAACCTCTTTCTTATATACATATGAGTGTCTATGAATTTGTTTCTCTAGTCCACCCAGACTAACACACATCTCGTCTTTCTTTTTTTTCCTAGAAATTCCAAATTTCATAGATTAAAGAGGGGAATAAAAGGAACATCATTTTTCTTGGGGGCCCCTTTAATTGTGTCCCCTACGCGTATGTCAGAAGGACTCCTTGTGATGTAGTGGGCTACGCAGTCAGTGGTTAGAACCTCTCTGGTCGCTCCTTGGGGGAAAGATGAGGCTCTCTGCTTCCTTAAAGATTTAAAGTCTCAGAAATCCAAATGGGCCATTCTCTTTGATCCTGTAGGGTCCCTATGAGTCCCAATTGACTTGATAAGAGGAGTTTTGGTTTTAAATATATGTTAAAAATTTTTTTTAAATAATCATTTTATTAGGGGCTCATACAACTCATCACAATCTGTACATATGCCATCTGTGTCCAGAACTTTAGGACATATGTTGACTTCATCATTCTTACGACACCCACTTTCCACTTGAGCCCCTGGTGTCAGCTCATTTCTCCCCCTCCCTCCCCACTCCACAAATAGGAGCTGGAAATACAGTGAACCCAGGACAGATGAACCCCCCAGGACTAGTGGAGAGAGTGCCGATGGCGGGAGGGTGGAGGGAAGGAGAGGGAGAAAGGGTGAACAGAGGACAAGGTCTACATGTGGCCTCCTCCCTGGGGGACGGACAGCGGAGAAGTGGGTGAGGGAGACGTTGGATGGGGTAAGATATGGTAAAATAATAATAAATTATAAATATATGTTAAAATTTTTCAGTAAGCACAAAACGCATTGTTATACAGTTGGACCACTGTCATTGTTGCTAGGTGCCATCGAGTCAGCCCCCACCCTTCGCGAACCTATGTATAATGAAATATTGCACAGTCCTGTGCCATCCTCACAATTATTCCCATGCTTGAGCCCATTGATGCAGCCACTGTGTCAAGCCGTCTGGTCGAGGGCCTACCTCTATTTCACCACCTTTCCCCTTTACCAAACATGATGTCCTTCTCCAAGGACTGGTCTCTCCTGACAGTATGTAAGATGAAGTCTTGCCACCCTTGCCTCTAAAGAGCCCTCTAGCCTTACTACTTTCAAGATATATTTGTTTGTTCTTTGGGCAGCCCATAGTACTTTCCATATTCTTCTCCTATAATGAAATGCATCTATTTACTTACAATGCATCTACTCTTCTACGGTCTTCCCTTTTCAACATCCAACTTTCACATGCATATGATACAATAGAGAATACCATTGCTTGGGACAGGTACACCTTAGTCCTCAAAGTAACATCCTTGCTTTTCAATACTCTAAGGAGGTCTTGTGCGGCAGATTTACCTAATGCAATATGTATTATATTTTGATCTCTTGACTGCTGCTTCCATGAGAATTGATTATGGATCCAAGTAAGACAAATCCTTGCTAACTTCAACCTTTTCTCCATTGATCATGATGTTACCTACTACTGGTCTAGTTGGGAGGAGTTTGGTCTTACTCACATTGAGTTGTGATCTACATTGAAGGCTCCAGTCTTGGATCTTCATCGGTGAGTGCTTCAGTTTCTTTTCACTTTCAGCAAACAAGGTTGTGTCATCTGCACACCTCCGGCTGTTAGTCAGACTTCTGCCAGTCCCAGTGCAGCATTTTTCTCCATGTAATCCAGCTACTCTACTGATTTGCTCGGCTTCCAGATTGAACAATTATGGTGAGAGGATACAACCTTGACACACACCTTTCCTGATTTTAAACCAAACGGTATTCCTTTGTTCTGTTTGCAAAACTGCCTCTTGACTTATTATAAGTTCTGAAGGAGCACAATGAAGTGTTTTAGAATTCCCATTCTTCTCATGGTTATCCACAGTTTATTATGGTTCTTTCAGTCTAATGCTTTTGTATAGTCAATGAAACTCTAGTAAACATCTTTATGATATTCTCTGCTTTGAGCCAAGATCCATCTGACATCAGTAATTATAACCCTTGTTCCACATCCTCTTCTGAATCTGGCCTGAACTGCTGGCAGTTCCCTGTCAATGTGCTGCTGTAACCTTTATTGAATGATCTCAAGCAAATTTTACCTGTGCACTCTATCAGTGATATTATTCTACAGTTGGAGCATTCTGTTGGGTCACCTTTCTTTGGGACACTTCTGTAATATGAGTCTCCGTCACTCTTTCAAGTATCACTATGTAGTGGAGTTGGCGTTCTGTGATTTCATGCAGACGTTTCTCTTTACTCAGAATAATTTTATCTCTGTTTTTTCCACTTGCTAATCTATTCCTTAACCATCTAATATCTACCAGCAATCACCCCCTTTATATTCGCTAAGCCCTCCATTCAGAAGTACATGTATTTGACTTTGCCCAGCTTTCCCGGGGTGTCTTTGCCTTGTGCTTCTTCAGAATACCACACTTCTTCATCGCACTACACTGGGCATACTTGTTAATTGACTTTCTATTCTTTTAGAATTCCTGAGGGTAGGTACAGTATCTGTAGTTTTTATTATTATTTCCCTAGAAACTATCAAAATCGCCTACCGCACACTGTGTGCTCAAGGTTTGCTTATTGACTGAATTCCTGAGTACCAGAATCAGAAGACAAGGTCTGGTTCCGTTTACACAAGCTTTTAATTGTGTGGCCTTAGACAATTCACTTGCTTTACTAATTGTTTCCTTTTTGCTGTAATGGAAATAGCCTCTGCTCAGGCCACTTCACAAGATCACACTGAAACCCAGCATGACAAATTTCTATGGAAATAGTCATGCTGTATAAAGTACAATGAAATGCTTTAGTCTTTTAGTAAGTTGTCAACAGTCATTCCATATTAGGACTACTAGCATGCCTCACAACTGAATCAGTTGGTAGCATCTTGATAACTGGAGAAAGGATTGAAGTTGTCAAGGATTTCATCTTGCTTGGATTCACATAAAGCACCTAGAAGCAGCAGTCATAAGATCAAAGGACACATTGCATTGAGTAAATCTGCTGGCCAAGACCTCTTTATAGTGTTAAAAGGTAAGGATGTTACTTTGAGGACTAAAGTGTGTTTGACCCAAGCCATGGTATTATCAATCATCTTGTAAGAACATGAAAATTGGACACTGAATAAGGAAGTCTAAAGAAGAATCAGTGTATTTGAATTGTGGTGTTAGTGAAGATTATTGAAGTGCTATGGACTGACAAAAAAAAAAAAAAAACAGAACAAAACAAAACACAAAACCTCTGTCATGGAAGAAGTACAGCCAGAATGATTCTTAGAAGCAAACATGGCAAGACTTCGTCTCACATACTTTGGACATGTTGTCAGGAGAGACCACTCCCTAGAGAAGGACATCGTGTTTGGTAAAATAGAGGGTCAGCAAAAGAGAGGAAGACCTTCAACAAGAGGATTGACACAGTGGCTGCATGTTCTCAAACATAAGAACAATTTTTAGGATGGTACAGAACTGGACCATATTTTTTCCTGTTGATAAAAGGGGTTGCTATGACATGACGGCACCTAGCAACAACAACAACAACTATAATGTCTGATAATTGTGTTGGCTACATAGAATATTCCACCCAGAAAACTGGAGAAAAGAGGAAAGTAGATTAGTTATATTAATTGTGATGGAGAATAGAACTTTTAAAAAAATGAAAGAAAGAAGAATGATAACATGGTAATTTTATAAAGTTTCATAATTCATCTCTCATCTACCTCTTTAATATATTACATCAGCCTTTGAGTACAATCCCCCTCACAGTTAGCTGTTAGCTTCCTAAATCTGAAGTATGTTGGATCTCATTTCCCAGACGCTTAGATCCAGGGACATAACCTGCTCCCTCTAGAATAAACTCTCAGTTTTCTAGCAAAGATTATAAATATCTTTTATAATTTACTCCCAAACTACTTATTGACATCATTCTTTACATTATACCCTTACTGCTTTAGTTCTAAGACTGTATATCCTATACTAGCTTTAAACCAATGTTCTCTAATTGTACTATCTGTTCTGAAGACCTCTTATTTAACTAGAATACTCTTCTCCTATGTGACTTCGTACTTGTGGAAGCAATAAATCAAATAATGTGTTGCACCAAGGACATCTGCCTCACAGCTCAAAAACTCACTGTCCTTGAGTGAATGCCAATTCACAGTGACCTCGAGGACAGGGTAGAACTGCCCCGGTGGGTTTTCTAGACTGCATCTCTTTTTTCAATGAGCAGTTTTATTAGCATTACATCCACATGTCTTATGATGGAAAAATTTACCCACATCAGGAAGAGTTGTAAAATTGTCACCATATTCAATTCTAGAGCATTTTTTCTTCCTTGTACTCATTGTTATTTAATTGTGGCAAAAATATTCACGACAAAATATTCTCCAATTCCGCAAATTCTACTTGTGTAACTCAGTGCTATTGATTGTACTCTCTGTGTGGTACAACTGATACTGATACCATTTTCCACATTATTCCACCACTATTGACGTAGACTCAATGCCCCCTGAGCAACGACTCTTTCCCCTTCACCCATGATAATCACTGTCTACTTTGGGTTCTTTCTTTTTTTTAGTAGTTTTCTTGCTATAGTATTCACATTTCATACATTTCCATGGTTAAATAATTTTTAAACTCAGTTATACATACATCATCAAAATTTATCCTAATGCTTCCTCCCCTTTCCTGCATTCATTGTTTTCTACCCAAATCACCTCACCTTCCCCACCTCCACATTCCTTATAAATCATTGCATCAGTTTTTATCCCTATGCATCTATACCTTCTGTGACTCATCAACTGGGAAACCCAACAGAAACAATCAAGAACATAATAATAATAATAATAATAAGATTAAAATTCAAAGAATAAAAAATGAAAGTTCACCATCAACATTTAAAAAGCCAAAGAAGAAATTTTTGTCATGGAAAAAGCAAGAAATACTTGAACCCAGATCAAATTCACGTTGGGTCAGGAGGGAGGTCCACTGACCCACTATCAAATTATACCACATTCAATTCACCATAATCAAGTTTATAATAATCTCTGTCGAATAGTAAAGTTGTTTGAGTCCCTTGCTTGTGGCTAGAGGGGAGCTACCAGAAGCTTAATCCGACTAGATACTCTGCAGATGGATTTTGGGCTCCCACTGTCCTCCATGGCCTTTTACAAAATGGGTGTTTACAATTTCAGCCCTGATACTTTTCCTTTCATGATATTTGGATTTTATTATGGTCATCTTTTGATCACACAGGCTGGTGTGCTTCTTCCATGTGGACTTAGTTGACTCCTCAGTTGGCTGCTTGTTTGAATACAAGCCTTTAAGACCCCAGACATTATTCCAATTGATAGCCTGGCACCATCTGCTTTCTTCATCACAATTTGCTATAATGGCACGCTCATCTTCGATGCTTACTTCATGGAGGTGAGTAGTGAGCAGGGCCACATTATCAGCACCGACTGTTCTTGGATTGCCGCTGGAGTTAAGCGGGGGCACAGAATCCATCTGCTTGTCCCTGGGCTATGAACCACTCTGGTTTACTTTGGTGGTCGTATTATAACAAAAACCCACAAGACCACCAACAACAACAAAAACAAAAACAAAAAAAGGCAGAAAAACCAAAAAACAAAGATACGAAAAAGGAAAATATTGTCAATTCTACCCCCGAGGTATAAGGCGATTGCATTGATAACATCAACAATGTCTCCCATGGCCCAGAACTCAAGACACTGTCGAGCTGAGGGGGGACGGCAACTTTGCTGGAGCAGACAGCCTCATCTTTCCCGATGTAAAGATCTGTGAAATAATAAAAAAAGAAATGGTGGCTAGGAAGGATGTGCAGGCTTGACTATTCACACCTTAATATATTAGAATAAAATAACTGTCACCACTAACTCAGGTAAAAGTAAATGCTTCAGGGACGGTTAGCAATTGGAGTCTACCAGAGGCACCTGAAAGAAATGCTTGCCAAGCTACTTGTTAAGAATGACTACTGAGCAACACCCTGGAGCATATGAGAGTGCTGAGTCAAAGCAGACTGATGCAACTGATCGATCCTGCATTGAATACAACCGCTATTTAAAAAAATCTTGATCCAGGTTGAGTTGGAGCTGGAAGGCAGTCATTGATCCAAAAGGAAAAAAAAATGGCATTGTTTTAAAAATATACATTTCACGGAACCTTTACTGTTTCCTGAAGGTAGATTTAATCTGCATTATCTATTTTCTTTCTTTTCAAGTACTTAATAGATATAATTTTTAATGGTTAAAAATATGGTTGTCGATAGTATGATTCATGAACAGTTGAAAAAATAAGTATGTTTTTAATGTAGAAAGCAATGGAGGAAAGATTGTAAAAGATAAGATACACTTTAGGAAATGCACAAGGCAATCAGACGCATATTTATTGTATTTTAAGTAAAAGTTTACAGAGTAAATTAGCTTTTCTTTCAACCATTTGATACATTTTGTTTCATGACATTGATTACAATGCCCTCATTCCTGTTTCCATCCAGGGTTCCCCTTTCATCCTTTTCTGCCCCTTCCTATCTTTTGAACTTTGTTTTGGGGCAAATGCTGTTTCCCTTTTGGCTTCTTATGGTTAAGTGTAATGAGGAATACACTCCTTCCTGGTGTTGTCATTCGTGTGATAGGCCTGGCTACTGTTTGGCTGAAAGTTGCTCCTTGGTGGTAGGCTCTGTTCCAGGCTTGAAGAGTGCTAAGTGCCATAGTCTCAAGGGACTCCCCAGTCTACATCAGCTCATTGTCTAGTTTATTTGACAATTTTGAATTTGATTCTCAATTTTTAAATATCCTTTTTAGTCTAGGAACTTCTCTTGTGATTCTGATTACAGCATCAGTTATCAGTGGCTGGGCACCATCTAGTTCTTTCGGTCTCATGGTAGTGAAGGTTGTGGTTCACATGATGCATTAGACATTTGGACTATTGTTTCTTTGGAGCTTTGATTTTCTTCACTTTTTTTTTCTGTCCAGGTAAGGAGAGAACAACATTTGCATCTCAAATGGCTGTTCACAAGCTTTAAGACCCTAGTTGCTACTCTAAGGTGTTTATTTATGTAAATATTGCTCTAATGTATGACAGTCTTCTGATAACTTACTGCTTCTAACCACCTTGTTTGAGTGGTGTTTCTGGATCCATGAACAGTCATCATTTTCCCAGATGGACATATGCTTTTCATCCAGCTCCTAAACCAACAATGGACAGTTAGTGGTTAAGTGACCCCGACTTGTAAATACTACTCTGTTTCATGAGAGCAAGAGCAACAAAACGTTAATGAAGAAGTCAGGTGAGGGCCTCACAGAGAATAAGACACAGAGGGGAGGAGATCTGGGTTCTAGCCTTAGCTTTGCCACCGCATGGTAGACGTCTCTTTATCTTTCTGGTTATTCCTTTCCTCATCAATAAGATAAAATGATTATCAAGTCTGACTTCACTTTCGCTTTTTGGCTTCCTGTGGTTCAAAAAGATGAAATGGTTTCTCTTGAAAATACTAGAATAAATATGTGAGGGAAATACCCAAAGAATTCTTAAAAGCATAAGACATAAGTGGACAAAATAGGTCACTCATTTTTAATCTACTTAATCTATAAATATGCATTGAATACTTGTTATGTACCTGCCAGTCTGTTCACCTTGGTGTTTTAGTGGTGACCAGTCCTAACTTACATGGCTGAACCACTTGTGTAGTTATGCAACCCAGGGGCCCTTGTTCATAGGTAGTCTATGCAAGTATGGTGCAACCTGTGCCACTGTCCTTGGTAGTTGTGATGGTCAGCAGGGTTACTCACTGCCATCAAGTTGACTCTTACTTCACACCCACCGGGTTTCTGAGACTTTTAATTTTTATGGGAGTACCCAACGAGCTCATCTTCCTCTTGAGGAACTGCCAGTGGGCTCAAATTGATGACCTCATGGTTAGCGGTTCAGTGCAGAGCCCACTGTGACATCAGGGCTCCCATAAACAAAATAGATATGCCTGATTCTTTCATTAAGCTGAAAGTGTAAGGTAGATAGAACATACACAAATAATCATTCCAATAAATCTATGCAGTCAGTCTGATGGGCTAGTACATTGGTTCACTGAGTGCCACACTGTACAATTTGGTTTTGTTTGGGCTAAAGGGCAGTGCTGGCTCACTGCTGCTGTGGTACTCTGGTGGGAAGATGTACATACCCAGGCTATAATCTGTTTGATCTTGGACTCCATCCCTGGTGAGCATGTTAGTGCACACCCATCATTCCTGTTTCAATTGTGCAGAACACAAGCCACTGTGCTGGGGTATATATAGCCCGAAGGGTGTGGCCAGTATTAGGCTACTTGTCCTTCTGAAACCAGCCCGCCCTATTCTGCCCTTAGGGCCTGGGCTCTAGTCAAACCACCCTCTGACAAGCTTCCATTTCCCTTCTGATGAATTTTCTTCTAAGACTTTTTTTTATGTCCTTTTCCTCCTGCAAATGTGACCCAAACCACTTGTCACCAAGTAGTTTTGCCATTAGATCTTGGGGAGAAAAGGTTGCTTTGTTGGCCAATTTCTTTCCCAGAAGATACTGGGCCCCACAAACAAAATAGTTGACCTCTTCCCCAGGGACCCCAGCAGTATGTATAGCAGGAGTTTTGTGTGTATTTTCCATTGCTACATCACACAGAGTTCTGCCTTGCAAATACCTACTCACTGTCCGTTTACCCAAGTAGTTTCTGCAGTGGCTGCTCCCATGTGTAATTTGGCATGTCCACCTGAGCAGACAAGGAGGGCAGTTTCTGGTCCTCCCTGACACGCATCACATACACAATGGGCGTGTTATAAAGGCGAGAAAAAAGGGTTGATGGGAGAATGTCAACGAAATGCCAATGAGGGTCTCTTCTCTCTCATTTTTATTTAAATCATTTTATCGGGGGCTCATGCAACTCTTATCAAAATCCATATACATCCATTGTTTCAAGCACATTTGTACATTTGTTGTCATCATTATTTTCAAAACATTTTCTTTCTACTTGAGCCCTTGGTATCAGCTTCTCATTTGTAAAAAATCATTTTATTAGGGGCCCATACAACTCTTAACACAATCCGTACATATGTCGATTGTGTAAAGCACATTTGTACATTCATTGCTCTCATCATCCTCAAAACATTTGCTCTCCACCTAAGCCCCTGGCATCAGCTCCTCATTTCAGCTTCTCATTTTTATCCTCTCCCTCCCCCACCCTTCCTCCCTCATGACCCCTTGATAATTTATAAATTACTATTATTTTTTCATGTCTTACACTCACAGATGTCTCCCTTCACCCACTTTTCTGTTGTTCATCCCCCTGGGAGGGGGTTATAGGTAGATCATTGTGATCAGTTCCCCTTATATTTCACCACCTTCCCTTTCCTTTCCTGGTATGGCTGCTCTCATTATTGGACCTGACGGGTTTATCTGTCCTGGATTCCCTGTGTTTCCAGTTCTTATCTGTACCCATGTATATGCTCTGGGCTAGCCAGATTTGTAAGGTAGAATTGGGGTCATGATAGTGGGGGCAGGAAGCATTAAAGAACTAGAGGAAAGTTGTATGTTTCATCGTTGCTACATCACACCCTGACTGACTTGTCTCCTCCCCGTGACCCTTCCATAAGGGGATGTCCAGTTGCCTACAGATGGGCTTTGGGTCTCCTCCCCGTACTCCCCCTAATTCACAATGATATGATTTTTTGTTCTTTGATGTCTGATACCTGATCCCACTGACACCTCTTGATCACACAGGCTGGTGTGCTTCTTCCATGTGGGCTTTGTTGCTTCTCAGGTAGATGGCTGCTTGTTTATCTTCAAGCTTTTAAGACCCCAGATGCTATATCTTTTGATAGCTGGGCACCATCAACTTTCTTTACCACATTTGCTTATACACCGCTTTGTCTTCAGCAATCGTGCCAGAAAGGTGAGCATCATGGAATGCCAGTTTAATAGAATGAAGTATTCTTGCATTGAGGGGATACTTGAGTGGAGGCCCAATGTCCATCTACTACCTTAATACTAAACCTATAAATATATGCA
>NW_022104341.1:53205031-53211892 GCF_000313985.2 Echinops telfairi
GTTTATCTTTAAGCCTTTAAAACCCCAGATGCTATATCTTTTGATAGCCGGGCACCATCAGCTTTCTTCACCACATTTTCTTATGCACACATTTGTCTTCAGCGATCAATGTTGGGAAGGTGAGCATCATGGAATACCAGGTTAATAGAACAAAGTGTTCTTGTATTGAGGGAGTACTTGAGTGGAAGCCCACTGTCCATCTGCTACCTTAATACTAAACCTACAAAAATATGTACATAGATAGATTTCCCCATCATATATAAATATATTTATATATGTACATGCCAGTATTTAAACCTCTATAAATGCCCTGTGCCTCCTAGTTATTTCTTCTATTTCCTTTTACTTTCAAGAGGGTCTCTCTTGATGAAAGTGTGGGTAGTTAGAGAGGGCCTCTGAGCAAATGGCCTTTATAATGAACCTTGAAAGATAGGATCTTTAGGAAAAAAGAGCAGTATGTTAACACATCATTGGAGGAACTGAAAGAAGGTCAGATGTATGGATTAGAGTATTTTCAAGGTGAGATTTGGGTGGTAGGCAGACACCAGATAATGCAGAATTTGGTCATTTTTGTCTGGGGGGTCTAGATTTTTGTCTGAAGTACAATGGGAAAAATTCAAAAAAGTCTTAGGTGAGGGAGTTATTGGATCAGTTTTATGTATTAAGGAGATCTCTCAAGTTACTTTATGGGATGGAGAGGCTGGAGGGGATGGTGTGTGTGTATGGCAGGGTGGGGGGAGGTGGTGGCATCAGACCCCACAATACTGAGAACAGACAGAGGTGTAGAGAAGTCAGTGAGGAAAAACTTTCTGGAGTCTTGTTTTAAGTGTTGTCTTAAAAGAGGGAAAGAACATAACTTGTCATAGAATTGGGGTGGGAGAGGATGTAGGAATTCTGCTCTGAGCCAAAGAGAAAAAAAACACAATCAGTTCTTGTGTGACTGGCAAGTAAAGCTGCTGTCATTGGAGGCCATTTGAGAATGTTGAGAGATATTGTGTTAAATAGGGTTCTCTAGAGAATGAAAATGAGGACACTTCTGATTTTCGATAGATAGCTAGATAGAACATAAGAAAAAAAGCCAGCTAATTAGTCCACAGAGCAGTACAAATGGCTCAGTTCAACTCACTTCCTTGAGCCAGTTAATACACTGGCAGTCCTTCAACTCACGAGGGCTGCTGGGTGCAAGTCAAGGAAGCAGACAGCTGAGTCTTCTTTAAAGCAATCCAGGCAATCCAGCAACAGGCAGCAAACAGCAGGGCAGGTCAGATGACAGGGTCTGACAGTCCCCAGCTCATGTGATGTATACACCAGCAGTGTGCCGAAGCCGGTCTTGTAGGAACATGGTCCACAGGTTGGGTGTCCCACAGGGAGTGTAGCTCACAAGTTGAGGCAGAGAACTAGCTAAGGTAGCACACTGGCCCGATCATCAGAGAGCAAGAGACAAGAAAGGTGAGGCTCGCCAAGCCATTTATCTCTTTGCCCTTCCATTAAACTCTGACCTTATTAATCCCACATGTTTATTGGCTAAGTTGGCACAATAAACCTACCTATCACAGACACTGTGAGTCAAATGGAGATTGAAGGGTGAGGAAGGGAGAAGCGCACTATTGGATTGCAGATTAGGAAAAAACACTTGTATTTCATCCTGAGAAAGTTATATTTCTTTTTTATACATCTATTCCATATTTTTATAGCAAGAGATTTCACCTTATAAACTTTCTGAATTCATAAAGATCATTTAGAGAACCAACACATCGAATGTTTTATCTCTTCCTAGAACATCATTGGCCATATTATCCAAGTTTTGCTTGAATGCCTTCTCATAGGAATTTTGTTGCTTTTGTAGAGAACAATGATTTTTCTTAAAGTTAGTCATTGTGTTGTTCCCGCCCCCCCCCCCAATTTTCTTTATTTCTCTCAGCAACCTTATGAAGTAGGTATGATTGTCACCTCCATTTTACAGAAAATGAAGAAACTGAAGGTGAAAAGTTGAATGATTTGTTTATGGTAACAGCTGGTAAGTAGTGAGCTGGAATTCGAAAGTCCATGTTATGGTGCCTTAGAATAGCTAGGTTCTCTTTGGCTTATTCATTCTGTCAGAGAAATGGTTCTCAGACTTATCATTGAACTGGAGTATGGCTTAATTCTAGCTTCCCACAATGGATGCTAACTGTAGTCCTTGGTTCATATAGAACAATATGAAGTTTAATCAGAGACTTTTCTTTTTAAAGTTGTATGTTGCTATAATTTTATATTGGGTCTCAAAGAGTTCTACGGAATTTATGAGTAAGAATATAATATGAAATTATCTTGACTCTATTATCCTGAGCCATTATCTATTAATTCATTTAATACCCATATATTGAATATTCTTTATGTGCCAGGTTCTGTGTTACAACATGATGGAAAGATGGCATGGTTTTTGTTCTTAAGAAATGTGTTGTTTATAGAATGATTTTCTGGAGAATCTTAAGGGTAAGATTCAAAAACACAATTCCCTGGTCAATTTTGATTGTAGGAACAAAGGTATGTAGAATTCTATTATCCACCCAGAGTATACAATGAATGTTTATTGAGCACGTACTGTGTGTCAGGCATCGTTGTAAGTGCTTGAGCTACATCAGTGAACTGCACAAATGAGCTTCCTGCTCTTTGAGAATTTAAATACTAGTGGAAGGATAAAGTCAAGATAAAATAATGAACTAGAGGTCAGATTTTGAAAAATGTTGTTATGAAAATAAAGCAGCATGATGTGACTGAGACAGCCTTGGGAGCCTTTGTAGACGGAGTTGTTGGAGAACATATCTCTGAGGAAACGTTTACTTTAGAGCTAAACAAAAGAAGAGAACCAGCAAAGAACCATGCGGGGGGAGAAGCCCAGGCAGAGGTAACAGCAAAGTTCTCACTTTCAAGGGTTAGAAAGAAGACCAGGGTCGCTGAGGCTGAAATGAAACACATGTTTGAGGTTGAAGGAAGGATAATGTTGTAAAATGAGTCTAGAGGGGACCTTGGGGACGGATTGTGTAAGAACCTGTCATAAGATTTCAATATTAAGAGAGCCATGGAAATTTTGAAACAGGGAGGTGATGTTACTGGATTTATGCATTTAAAAGACCATGCTTGCAGCAGCTGTGGGGATTGTAGGTCGACAAAAGTGGGAGTTGGGAGACCAGCTAGAAGGCATTTGCAGTAATTCAGGTGCAAAGAGACAGCTGGGGTGAGGTGAAATTGACAGGTTTATGACTTGTTTGGGAGACAGTTTACCAGATGTTCTGAAAGGTCTCCGAATCCCTGTCCTTTGTCTCTAGTGAGAAATCGAAACTTCCCTCCCTACTTCCCTATGGTTTCAAGGCTTTATTGAATTGCGTGCACACATTTGGCTCCCTGAGAAGGAAGAGAGTGCTCTAGGTTTACACTGTGAGTGATGGGCAGTGTCAAGGTATACATTCTAGAAGATGCTATTTTTTTCTTTTCTTTTTTCTGAGGCATGAATCAGGACAGTCTGACAGAGACATAAACATCAGCCATGTGCCCTGATGCAATAGGAGGGTTTCATAAGAATCATGATCCTCAGAAGAAGAACCGGAGCAACCTACTTTTCATGCCAGATTTCAGAAGAGATTTATTTTATTGTGATTGGTCTTGCTAAACTTGCTCCCATTGTTGCCTCCTCTTCTACTAAACTATGGGAGCGATTTTGAAATTAATGTTATCAACTTTTTAAAAAGTTTCTTTTTCAAGTGACGGAAACATAAAGCACATTAACTGCAGGGGAAAACAAAAGGAAACTGGGGGGCTTGATACAAAGAGTAGGACTGAAGACTGAAGACTTACGGATTACGAGAGCCAGGACTTAGCTTTCTGCTTTCTGTGTCATCCCCTCTGGGTTCTCAGGTATCAGAACCACCCATTCAGTCTCTGTTTCTAAGGCATCAACCTAAGACTTAGCATAGCACGTCATTCGCTAGGCCTTGTGTTCTCTTCCAAAGCTCCAACTTTATAGGCTTATAGCTATATTGTGGGGTTTAAATTGTGTTTTTATAGTCATAAAATATTTCAGTGAATATATCATCTTGAAGCACTATTTCAGCATCATATGCTATGATTCTTTGTGTCTTTCTCCTTGAAGTTTTTCTTTGGTGAATATAAGAAATGACAATATATGACATTAAGTGTCAAAGCTCCACTTTATCCTCAAGGACTAATGCAAGTTTTGCTAGACTGTGATTAAAGATTTAGATTCTGGGAGGTGGTTAATGTGTTTAAAGAGTGAAACGTGAGGCTTCAATGGCACAGAGGTGGTTGTGTAAGGCTCACAAACACTGGGTAATCACCATGGTGAGGGGACTGGAGAAAGAAAAAGAAGGTTGTGCCTGATTCTTCCATAAAGGGTGAGTCTGGCTTTGAAGTTAATCTGGCAACTGCTTTTCTCTTTATAAACCAGTAGCTGTGCCACTGGCCAAGATACTGGGTGGTAAGTGTTTAAATTTATCTACTGGTACTAATTTCTTACAACTGTGGACATAGATTTGCCTGACTCCAAAAGTAAATTTCTTAATCTTAGCTATCTGTTCTGTTCAAAATTAGGGAACATTTTGAAAATGTGCTTTCTACCATCAATTCCCAATTAAATTAGGCGGAAGATCAACCTTAGGAAACATGGGAACTTTTCAAAATGGCTTTTGACTTCTGACCTCTGGTCTCCTCCCTAAGATGGCCCTTGGCCACAGACAACAGAATTTTTCTCCATGAAGGGCTTAGGTGAGAAGGAAATTTGGGTCTCACAATCAGTTGGGTGCTGGTTGCTCAGGGTTGAAAGCCAGAGAGGACTCAGGATGTTTTGGGTGCTGAAATTCAGGTCACACTTCTGAGCTCCAGCTGCAAAACAGGTACTACGTGCTTCTGGGCCAAACCCAGCATCTCAGCAATCCCTTCTTTTGTGTCATTCCCAAGACTCAAAGTCCTGGGAGCAAGTGTCTAACTGCTGTAGCTCCAGTTATTTGCCTTCTTACTCTATCCAACAGTCAACCGAGGAAAAACCAGGCTTCCTGTTTTTGGAGTGGGAAGTGATATTGGGAAGTAATTGGTGATATTTCTCTCCCACAAACTACACAGAAAAAAAATTCTTCCAAATTAAAATATAACTAATAAGAAAATGAAAAACCACACCCACCGCCGTTGAGTCTCTTCTGCCTCACAGTGACCCTCTATAAGGTTTCTGAAATTGTAAACCTTCAAGAGAACCAACAGCTTGCTCTTTGTCCTGTGACATGGCTGGTGGGTTTGAACCACCCACCTTGTAGTAGTTAACAGTTCAGTGTCTAACCCACAGTGCCACTGTAAGAAGTGGGAGGTTGTTTGTTCATTCTTAGAGATAATGGGACAGGATATGTGTGTGTGTGTGTGTGTATGCTCATGCACATTTTCTTTTGCTCAAAACTCACTGCCATCCAGTTGATTTTGACTCCGAGCGAGTCTGTAAAGTAGAGTAGAACTTCCCCTGTGGGTTTCTGAGTCTGTAAATCTTTACAGGAGCAGACAACCTCGTTTTTCTCCTGTGGAGTGACTGGGGAGTTCAAATCATTGACTTTGTGGTTAGCAGTTCATTGCATACCTACTATGCCCCCATGGCTCCTTCAGGGAGATGAGATTGTAGGAAGACTGGAGGTTGAAGTGGAGGTAGAAGAGACCACCTCCACCCCACTCCTGAAAAAAAAAAAAAAAAGAGCAAAAGAACTTACACTTATTGAATGCCCACCACGTAAAGTCACTTAAGAATTACTACAGACCATAGGCTCTCTGGTGGTATAGTGGCGTATTGGCTATGCATTGGCCTACTAACCACAGCAGTTAGTATAGCCAGTTCAGTCAGCAGTTCATAACAACCACCCACTTAGAGGGGAAAAGATGAGGCTTTCTACTTCTGTAAAGATTTACAATCTCAAAAACCCACAGGGTCAGTTCTTACTATGAGGGAAGTTTTGGCTACTAAGTGCGGAGTTTGTGATTCAATTTCACCATCTCTTCATAGGATAAAGATGAGATTTTTGCACTCCTATACAAATCACAGCCTCAGAAACCCATAGGGGCAGTTAGGCTCTACGCTATAAGCTTTCAATGAGTTGGAATTGATCACAGTGAATAATATATAATATGTTATAATGTATTACATATAATATCTCAGTTAATCATCACAATGATTTTATAAGCTCAGTAATCTTCAATCTCAATTTACATTTTTAAACAAACAAAATCACTCATTTTCCTATAATAGAGTCTTAGATGGCTTTATTGCCATATAATTAACATATGATACAATTCCTATTAAGATGAATTTTGCAATCATCATCACAATCAATTTCAGAACATTTGCTTCTTTCTCATACTGGTAATTAGCTCCCCATTTACCCCCACCTCCCTGCCTACTCTTACGTAATTATTAACCCAACTATTCCTTCTATAGATTTCCCTATCTTGGATTTCATATTCAGAAACTCATACAAAACACAAATAAGAAACAAAAAACCAAAAAATAATGACAAAACACACTAAAAAAATCTCAATCAGGAAAAAAGCAGAAAATATTAAAAACTGAAACTCTACAATGGGTCAAAAGGGAGGTGATCTGATAAGGCGCTACATTTTAACGTAACCATGTCTGTCACAGTCCACTTGACCGTGTTCTTTGTCTAGTTGTCAGGGTATTCATCTCCCTGGACTACGGTCAGAGGGCAGTAACCAGAGGCTTAATCCATGCGGGGACCCTGCAAATGGATTTCGGGTTTCACTGCCATCAAACCTTCTGCAAACCGAGTGTTCAAAACTCAATTTCAACATATAAGTTTCAAAATATGATGTGAC
>NW_022104341.1:53212533-53214416 GCF_000313985.2 Echinops telfairi
TTCCCCTCCCTCCCCGCTCTCCCTCCCTCATGAGCCCTTGATAATTTATAAATTGTTATTTTGTCATATCTCTTAAAAAGCTTGAGTTTCTAGAGCATAGTTTAGAAATCTCTGTGGAAGGTGGTGGGAATTTTCGCTTATCCTGTAATCGCTGTCCAGGCACTCTAGTGACTAGGATCGCTGCAGCTTAGCCGGTGTAGAGTTTCCATAAAAGTACAGCATCGGTCTCATCAGTTGTGTGTGCTGGTTCAGGCAAAGAATACTCATCCAGCGATAAAGTTTTACTAGGCAAACATTTTTCAGCTTGCACAACTCACAAATATTATTCTTTTCACCAAACTATTTATACAACAAATAAAATTGTTTATTGAGTTCTCATTTCTTAGAGGGAAAGTGTTTGACTACAGTCAAAATTAGAAAATTTGTTTTGACAGTTAAAAAACTTCCAGCAAGATACAGTGCCATTGGGAGTCTTGCCAACCTGCTTCCACCCTTCTTTCTTAGAACTAAGCAAGCGTCTTAGAAAACCACAGTGGGGTCCCAGAGGCTTGCCAACGTGGACTGCAAAGATGCTACTTTCCTACAGATTTCAAGATCTTTAGGGATCTGGCCACACTTACTATCCCTCCCTCAATCCTTTTCCTTCAGTCAAAAAGATAATTTGCATACAATTTCGCACTTAGAAGTGTAAGCTCTCTGTCAAAACTCTTTCTCTCAACAACAACAAAAAAAAATACACCACCAAAAGAGTGAAAAAGAGAGAAAAAGAACTCTCCCCTCGGGGCCCTTGTTTTTTTCGGTCCATCCTTGATCCTGAGGACTGTGTATGTGCCCCTCCTCTCATCTGCAGTTATGTAGTTGAAAGTTTGGAGTCTTTCACATCACCTGCTGGGCTTCTGAAAAAATGCCTGGAAATCTAGTTAAAAAGAACACAGCCACTGGAAATTCTATAAATCACAATTCTGTTTTGAAACATATGGTTTTGGGTTGATTTTTGTTTTGTTTTATTTTTTTGCCTCTCTACTCCATAGCCCTATGTGAACACTTCACTATAGTGCTTAATGATCCAGAGTTATATTTATAATGATGGCAATAGGATGTTTTCCCACAATAAGCGAAAGCTTACTTTGAAAAGGTGCTGCTCTAAGAATTCAGACATAATCTTATTTTTTTAGCAGTAATCTGAGAGAGTACTAATCATCTATATTTTCAGATGAGGATACTATTTTTGAGACATTCAGTAACTATCCCATGATGACAAAACTAATAAGCAGAGCTGCCCTTTAAATCCAGATTGTATGATTCAAAAGCCTATACTACTAAGCACGAAACTATGAATATATGACCCCACTCTTGTTAATATTCATTTGCCTGATTCACCCACAATTTGCTTAAGAGCTCAGACCTTGCCTTATTTGTCTATAAATTTTGCTGGCTTATAATAGCCACTCCAAAAATTACTGTAGAACTAATTGAGAAAGAAGGTTATGATAAATTGAATATAACACTAACTTTGGAATCAATATATATATTAGCCATAGGAATTTTATGTATATAAGTTTTAATGTTCACATAAATCCTGCAAGGAAAGTGGTATTTATTCTTGTTTTTTCCATTTGAAGGAAATGAGGATTAGCTGGATAAGCAACTTACTTTAAGGCCCACGTATTATGTAAATTGACTAAGTATTTTTGATTCTAAAGTTAATAATTTGTATCATAGTTTAATATTAATAGTCTATATCATAGCTAATGATTAATGGGAACTACCTATACTGTAAAACTTGAAAATCTTTTGAAAAGTATTATAATTTTTTCCTTTTTATTATTTTTGCTCAATTTCCTCATTGTTAATAATAAAATTCATTAGAGACATTAAAATCA
>NW_022104341.1:53215506-53216884 GCF_000313985.2 Echinops telfairi
TAAATATCACTTGGTATCTGATAGTCTATCCGGGTCACCCGTGTAGTGAATGACAGGAAAGAGTGATTGTGGAGATGTAACATCTGACATAATATAACAAAAACAGTGACTAATACATAAATAATTCTCAGTATGAGTCAGAGGCTGAGGACAATTTACCATATACCATACATGTTAACCCAGTGATCGTGAGAGATTAGGAGTCTTCGGTGCTATTTGGTATACACCACAGTAGAATTGCTAGCAATGTCCCTTCACACGGTCCAAGCAGTAAAAGCAAACCAAACTCACTGCCATCGAGTCAATTCCAACTTAGAGCGACCCTGTAGGACAGGACAGAACTGCCCTGTGAGTTTCGGAGGCCGTGCATCCTTAGGGAAGTTGAAATGCTCATCTTGCTCCTGTCGTAGTTGGAACTATTACTCTGTGGGTCACAGCCCAGTGGGTAGTCCATGAAGCCACCAGGGCTCCTGCCAAGCAGTCAGATTTAATCCAGTCAGCACAGCTCTCTTTAGAAAGATGAAGGCATTGGAGTTTGCTCTTCCTAGCTTAATCAGGAACTCGCAGAACATCCTTCTTATGCCAAAGGAAAAGCGAGGCTATATTCATTGATGGCATCTGCAGCCCTCATCAGCTCCGGATCCGGAAATGTACCATTCTTAGTTGCTATTGACAGTCAACAGAGAAAGAGTTCACTATAAAGAAAGCCAGACATTTTCATGAAGGTTGTATGTTGTGTTGGGAAAAAGAAAATATTTAATTTGGTGTGAGGAAGTTCCTGATGTTAATAATGATTATAAGTCTATCATTCAAAAGGGGATCTTTCAAACTATTATCTGTTTGACCCTAAGAGGTGTTAAAATTAATATGCAGTCTCATATTTGTAAGAAAGCATTCTAAAGTCCAGAAATTCTAGAATTATATTCCTAACATTTATGCAATAAAAGGACAATCGGCTTACTATATATTAAAAATGTTATACTTAATTATATGTATAACATCTTTTGTTTATGCCTTTAGGCATAATTTTAAAGTTATTAAATAAATAGCCTAATTATTTTTCCTTTTTGATAGATTGAAAATAATTCTATTCTAAATATCTGCTTCGATTTGTTCTATATTCCCATCTTGTCAGTTTTAGAGTTACTTACAATCACTATGATTTGAACACCAGAATACTGTATTTCACTTAAAATTAGAGATGATTAGATATATTTGAGGTTTATTAGTATCTGTATGAGTCTGGGTACTTTAGAGAAACAAATCCATAGAAACTCATGTATAAGAGAGTGTTTTATATAAAGGGTAAGTGCATATCAAGAAAGCATCCCAACCCAGTGCTGCCCAAGCCCACAAGTCCAACATTAACCCACTAACC
>NW_022104341.1:53217978-53219111 GCF_000313985.2 Echinops telfairi
GGTTGTTCTTTCCTGATGATGTGCCCAACGCAAGTGAGAAGAGTCTTGTCATTCTTGCTTCTACACAGTGTCATTCTGGTTGTATTTCTTCTAAGACCGATTTGCTCATCTCTGGCTGCCCATAGTATATTCCGTTTTCTTTGCCATCACACAGTGTGAATATGTCGATTATTTTGCTTTCCTTTTTCATTGTCCACCTTTGGCAAGCGAGGTGATGGAAACATCATGGCTTGGGTCAGGCTTTCATCCTCAAAGCGACCTCATGGTCTTGACCACAGACTTATCCATCACTGGATTTCTTGATTGTTGTGTCCATGGCTGTTGATTGCTGATCTCAGTAAACAGTAACCACGGAAAGCATCATTTTCTTAATTATTTATTATGAAATTGCTTATTGGTCCAATTGTGAGAATTTTAATTTTCTTCATGTGCAGAAGTACATCACACTGAAAATTGTAGTCTTTGACCTTCATCAGTAAGTGCTTCAAGCCATCTTTATTTTCAGCACGTAAGGTTGCATCATATTTGAATTTCAGTTTATTAAGATATCTTCCTCCACTCTACATGTCATGTCCTTCTTAATATAGTCTAGCTTCTTGAATTATTTATTCATTATACACATTGAATAATGTGCATATTTATTCATTATACACGCGGTGGTACAGTGGGATAAATATTGGATAAATAAGGTCAGCAGTTCAAACGTATTAGCCACTGCATAGGAGAAAGATAATACTGCCTGTTCATATAAAGATTTTTGATTTCAGAAACGCTGTATAGAAGGCAAATCAATTAGATGACATTGGGGTTGGGGTTGGGCATACCGATTAAATAGGTAAAGTGAAAGGACATGAACCTGATGCATACTTTTCTTAATTTTAAGCCTGTAATATCCCATTGTCTGTTTGAACAACCGGTCTGTTGGTTTATGTATAGGTTTCTCATTAGCAAAATTTAAGTGTTTTAAAATTTCCATCCTGTGTAATGCTATCCATAACTTGTTATGATCCACATATTCCAGAGCCTTCACATAGTCTATAAAACACAGATAGCACTTGAAAAATACTTTCTGCTTTTGGCTAAGATCCATATGACATAAGGAATGGTGTCCCACAATCTTCTTTTTTTTTTTT
>NW_022104341.1:53220199-53221981 GCF_000313985.2 Echinops telfairi
CGGTTCAGCTTTTTTGTTTCATAAATTCTTCATTGTTTAATGGAAAGTTTCAGAGTTTCTTCTGACATCTCTTTTGATATGTTCCTTCTTTTCCGGATTTCTAATGACCTTTCATTTGCTTTATGTATGTTCTGGATATCTTTGATATCACCCCACAACTTTTCTAGTCTCAGTCATTAGTGTTTAGGAATCAATTGTATTCACCCTTTGAAAGTGAAATACCAGCTAGATTAATGCTTTAAGTGTGCATAAAAAACAAGTAAGAATTAGTCATGTGAACCAGAGAAGATCCATATAGGCGAGAATCCAAGCACAGGAAGCACCATCCCTTTCAAAGACTGCAAAGAAATTCAATATGATTGGGATGTAGATGTGAAAGTGATGAATGGGCTTGGCTAGAAAGCTCAATAGGGCTCAAATAATGGTGAGCTTTGAGTATCCTCTTAACAAGTGTGGACTTTAGACTCAGGGCAATTAGAAGCTACTGATGTGCTTTTCAAATCGGAATAAATAACACAATCAAATTTTCATTTTAGGAGGGGCCTGGAATGGAGGCTAACACATCACATATAAAATGACTGTAGTTCAGACAGGAGATGATCGTGACCTGGGTTTAGGGTTAGTGAGTGAAGAGATGAGATGTGGTGAATTTAGAATATGCTAGACACTCATTGCAGACTGCTAGAGTGTGGGGAATACAACAAACGTGATGGAAGGGGTGGAAGAGAAAGAAGAAGCGAGAAAGGGATAGATGCCCACACGCACGAATGAGTCGAGGATGGCTTTCTGTTTTAGGGAACTGGGTAACTGAGATAGGAAAGGTTAGTGGGGAAGTAGCTTTAAGGAAGAAGAAAATGATCTAAGGCTTAGGGTTATAATAAGCTTATGTTAATCATAAGCTTGGGCTAATTATAAGCTGTCAGCTATAGAACTTGATGTAAGATACCTTAAAAGGAAAGGGCTATAGGGAGCTAGACAGATCAGTCAGGAGCTGAGAGAAGAGGTGTAGCGCACAGATGCTTTTTGAGGAAGTCGCTGAGTAAGGATACACAGACAGGAGGAGAGACCCTAGGGTCGAACTCTGAGAAATGCTAATGTCATTGTTGGTATGGACAAAGTAATAGGAACCCACAAAGGATTATACAACAGAATGCTCAGAGTTGGTGAGAGAAAATTACCGTATTAACAATATCACAACAAATGATGATCTGAATATTAGAGAAGAAACTGTTTCCAGAAAGATCTGCAGTCAGCAAGAACTAATGTTGCCGGCAAGTCATGTCAGGACTGATCCGTGGCCAATGTATTCATCAAACTTTGTAGCCTTTGAAAAGAACTGGTGGACATTATACTCTGGCTCTAGAGGACTGAGGACTAAATACGAAGAACGGAAGATAACGCTCAGAAGTGTTCTGCTGTAAATTGAGAGGCATATTGAAGTCTGTATCTGATGGCGCAGGGATGAGAACTGCACAGAAAGTTTTGCTTTCTCCAGATGGGAAGCATTTTGACATCTGAAGATGTTAAGAGGGAACAAGAAAAGAAAGAGAAGTTAAGGAAGCAAGAAAGAGGGAAAAGACAATTGAGAACTTCCTGTCTTTGACACTCATAAAGGATTAGATGCAGAAAACAGATAGAGAAGTGGCTGTAGATAAGAGACCATGTTTATTTTCCGTTTAAACAAGAGCAAAGAAAAGAGACTCCTCGATGAAAGGAGGTGTAGGAAATCGCCACTGTGGGGGAAGGAGAGCAGGAAGAAGCGCGAACTGACAATCAAGGTAA
>NW_022104341.1:53223209-53246335 GCF_000313985.2 Echinops telfairi
TTTTTTAGGGATAACTGCTTCCAGTAAAATGTACAATTAAAAATTATATATGTGCAATATTTTTTAAAAATTGGATTATAGAACATAAAAAAGAGTTAGTTTCAGTGATCACATTCTCAAATATCTTTGAAAACATTTTTAAATGGTAGTGTTGGCAAGCATGTATATAATATTCATTAATTCATGTTCCTTAATTTAAACAGCATCATCTTTTTAATAATTTTAACAATTTTATTGACATGTAATTCATATACCATACAATTCAAAAGTTATATATATATGAGAGTTAAACAATCATCACCACAACCAATTGTAGAGTATTTTCATTTTTGTATTTATTATTATTAGCTCTCCATTGCCCTTAAACCTCCTTTGCCATACCCCTACTAAACTATTAATCCATTTACTGTCTCTCTAGATTTATCTATCTTGGATTTCATATAATGAAAATCAGACACAGAAAACCTCCAATCTGAAAGAAAGAAGAAAATAATAAAAACTAGAACATTTAAATTGTGTCAAAAGGGAGACCAAATGATAAGGTGTTAAAATTCTACCTAACTGCATCCACATGAATCCACTTCCCAAAGCACTGTCTGACAGCAAGGCTGTTCACATCCCTCGTTAGTGGTCCGTGAGGATCCACGGAAGTCTTACTCGATGTGGGGACTCTGCATGCAAATGGTTCAAATGGTTTGGGGCTTTCACTTTCATCCATAGCCCTCTGCAAACTAGGTGCTCAGAATTTAAGCTCTATTATAATTCCCTTCTAATGGTCTTGGATTTTATTACTTACAGTCTTGGATCACATAGGCTGGTGTGCTTCTTCTGTGTGGACTTCGCTGGCACCTCACTTAGAAAGCTTTCCAGACCCCAGAAGCTATTCTTTCTGATAGCCAGGCACTACCTGATTTCTTCACTATACTTTCCCACAGCATCTATAGCTTCAGTAAAGTGACTTTTTGTTGGTCACTTGTGTTGTTACTAAATTTGTATTTCTGCTTTTATATTGTGGTGAATATCCCTGGACCCCAAACAGTCCACATCACTGATGCCTTCCTTAACCATTTAGCTGTTCTCAATTACCCCTCATAGCTTGGTTCACGGGCTGAGTGATAAACAGGAGTAAGAATTGTTTGGCTTATTTTAAACAGTTTTCAGAAGGAAAGAAACAATCTTAATTCCAAACATTTTTAAGGGTTAATGATCATTAAACATTGACAAAGATATGCTTATTAGATTTTCTTTTGACTCCTAAGACATAAACTTTTAAAATATAATTAAGATATTTCTTCTGACCTGTGTAAAAAAGGCTAGCCTATAGTCAATTATCCAAGAATGAATACTTTATATAGTAGATTGTGTCTTCTCTTTTCAATAAGAATTTGAATATTGACATTCTGTAGTTCTAATAAAATATAAACATTTGTTTAGACATCATATAATCATATGTATGAGAGTAAGTAAAAAAGTATTGCTACAAATTAATAGATAACTTTAGTATATAAAAATACCAAAATATAAAGCTGTTGTTTCTTAATATACTCTCCGTCTAGGTGGATACATTTCTGAAGGTCGAGTTTTCATCTTTCTAACCCTTCCTGGAAGAATTTCTCATTCTTCCATTTATATGTTAAGAAGAAGGTAGTTTTGACATGCTAAAGGGAAAGGGGTCCAAATAGTGTTCCTTTTTGAGGCTGGGAAACAAGCAAAAAACCCCAAATGTCTGAAGGGCCACCGCAGGGCTGGGGGTGGGAGGGATAAGGTTTCCAATGAGCATCTCTTAGCACAGCCCTGGGTACTGTGGAAGGATGAGCAGATGCACTGTAATGATGGGATTATGTTTTTCAGTGCCTATTTTCTTCTTTGTCTAAGTTCCTATGATTGTGCTGTGTCTGCCGAGAAAATGCATGGAGAATACCACTTTGGAATTCCCCCCAAACAGTAGCCCTCAACTTCTGAGCTGAACTGGCTTAGCACATCCCTCTCGAGGCCACTTTTGATTGGCCCTTTTCCTTGAAACCTTCCTCAAGAGACTCAGACAAGTGTATTATGAAGAGAACCATGTAAACGGGTTTTGTTTGTAATAAATCCGGGCATGGCATCAAGTCACTGTGAACTGGAATGGATTGATGACAAGGTTCTTGTTTATAGGTGAGAACTGGAACCCTGGTAACAATACTTTCTGATTTGCCCAAGTCCTAGGCCTTGTTGTCCTACCTCACAGTTCATACTAACTCAGGTGGGGAAATTCTTCTGCAGCAAATAATGTAGTGGAAGGTTGTGGGCTTTGGTCATTTCAAGCTTCCTTATGTGGTCAATAGATAATGATCCTGTATTACAATAACCAAACAGTGTCATACAGCCATTGTGAGAGTTTTTGTTAAACCACTCTTCTTATTAGGTAGGAATTTAAGAAAAGTACAAATAGACACAATAATCTCATGTACTTATAGCGTCCCCTTAAACAACCGGATTCTCCTGTGTCGGATCATCTAAATGTGATGTTTGGTGAAAGGCAACAGTGCCTGTGGCTTGGGAGGAAGGATGCGATGTAAATTGAAGGTTTGAATTATTCTTATCGTATTTTAATTAGTAGCTTATTATTATTGTTTGAAACGGTATTACTAGATGGAGAAGATTTGGATTAAGTATGCATTAATCATATTTTAGAGGAGAGAGCAATTAAGATACAAAATTAGGTCATCCGTTTCAAACTTGAAGCAGAGCTGAGTCAGCTTTATGAATGTCTTTAACCCTTGACCAATGTATTTCCCTAAAATGACTACCTCTCCTGCCACCCCTCCCTGAAAATCTCCTTTTAAGCCTCATGAATCTATTCCCTTGTTGTTTTATACTTTTTGCTTTTGCAATTTTTTTCTTTCCTCTGCTCATCCCTAAACAAAAGATACATTTAATGTTTTCCATAAGAGGAATTTTGCCTTTAGGGTTCAAACTTTTTATTGTTTTTAAATTTTCCTGGTTAGCCCTTGCCCATTTTCCAGCTTGGTCTTAGAATTCATCAGAAAAATCTTAACTACAGAATCATTTTTGGAATTTGTGAATTTAATAAAGCTTAGAGAGTAAATTACTTACTTAAAGTCATAAGTGCTGGCGGAGACTGTAGTTAAATTTAGATTTCCTAATTCTTAACCCATTGTTGTCCATTTAAATTAAATTACTGAGAAAGTGAAATGAACAACTTGTCATAATTTTTAAAATGTGAGAGCCTGACAAGGCAGGAGCCCAAGGCTTCTGAAGTGGTAGAATCTAGAATGCTGAAATGAATTATCGTCAACTTGAGAACAGAGTTGTAGGTAGATGAGGAAGATTACAGTTGCTTTAGAAGTCTACGGTGATGCTTCTTCCCATAATTGTCCTTTACATTTTATAATTAAGCAGTTTAAAGGGCCCAAACTGGTTTCAGGGTATTATAATATAACGCATTAATCAAACTATAGGAGAAATTTCCTGAAGAACAGGTTATTCACCATAGCTCAACAACAGTGAATGATGAAAAACAAACCACCATGCATAAACATTGGCTTGTGAGGAAAAACCAGAGCAACATAGAAATACTCTGGAAATGCCTAAGAGCTACATCATAGAGTCCAAGGGTAGCTAACTAGCTCTATCTTTTCCTGTCCACAAATTAATGTTCCAAAATGTATTCATTTGTTATCTTTCAGACATGTGTAGCCTATAACCTGAGGCATTTTTGAACCGAGATAATGCGCACTGAAGATTTTGAAGTGTATAATAATAAGCCTCTGCAGGAAAGAAAATCCAAATGCACAACATTGAAGAGTCTCCCGGATAATTCTTTTCCATGTTTTTAGAATTGGCATATAATTCACTCATACAACCCAATAGTGTAAGCATATTAAGAATTGTGCATTTATCACTACATCAATTTTAGAACATTTTCTTATTTTTAGTAGTTATTTTTTCAGTTTTATTGGCACTTCAACCACATTTCATTCAATTCAATAGTTCCATCATATTATGAAGAGTTATACGATCATTTCTGCGATCAATTTTACATTTTCTTCTCCCCTATACTCATTGTTATTCATGTAATTATTCTTTTAATTGTGGCAAAGGTGTATACAACAAACCATTGTCCAATTCAACAACTTGTTCATGTATGATTCAGTGCCATTGGTTATCCTCTTTGTGTCGTACAACCATTGTTGATATACTTTTTCTATATTATTCCACCACCATTAACTAACATAGACTCAATGCCCCCTAAGCTAAAGCTCCTCTTCTTTCACCCATGGTAACCATAAGTCAAACTTGCTTTCTCCTTTTTGTAGGTTTCTTGATATAATATTTACATATCATACACTTCCATAGTTAAATAACTTTTTAAAAAAGAGCTGTATATACACCATCACAATCAGTACTAATATTCCCTAGCCTCTCCCGCATTCATTGTTTGCTCCCCAATTCCCCGCACTCTCACTCTGCCCACTACCCTTCTTGATAAACCACGGTGTCAGTTATTGTCTCTATGCACCCATTCCTTCTATGCTTCATAAACGGGGAAACCTACCAGAAGCAATAAAAAACAAAACAGAAAGAAAAAAGTAATAATATAAAGATAACAATTAAGAGGAAGAAAGAAAAGACTACCCAACAATACTTAAATTCTAGAGAAGATATTTCTGTTGTGGAACAGCAAAAAATATTTGAGCTTGGAGCAAATTCAGGTTGGGTCAAGACGGAGGTCAACTGACCAAATATAATATTATACTACAATTCAATCCACCATAATCAAGTTTAAAATCATCTCTGTCTGATAGTAAAGTTGTTCGAGTCCCTTGCCTGTGGCTAGAGGGGATCTATCAGAGGCTTAATCTGACCAGAGACTCTGCAGATGGATTTTGGGCTCTCACTGTTCCTCATAGCTTTTTACCAATTGGGTGTTCATAATTTCAGCTCTGATATTTTTCTTCATCATATTTGGATATTGTTATCATCATCGTTGGGTCACACAGACTGATGTGCTTCTTCCATGTAGACTAAGGTGGTGCCTTTTTTAGATGGCTGCTTGTTTGAATACAAGCCTTTAAGACCCCAGACACTATTCCAACTGATGGGGCACCATCTGCTTTCTTCACCACACTTTGCTGTAGCACCCTGATCTTCAGTGATCTCTTCATGAAGGCGAGTATTGAGCTGGGCCATTGTACATATAAGATGTTCCTGGATTGTGGTTAAAATAATGTGGGAGGCTACATGAACTAACTGACCTTGGATTGTGGTTAAAATAATGTGGGCGCTTGTCCATGGGGTATGTACTGCTCTGATTTATTATGATAAAAACAAAAAAAGTAATTAAAAAGAAAAACACTATCAATCATCCCCTTGGAGTATAAAGTGATTGCATCGATAACATCAAATACTTTGTATAATGGCATAGAATTTAATGTACTGCTGATATAAGGAGTTTATGTGAATGTAATCCAACTGAGAGCTGCAATCCATGAGTTGTTGCTTTGTACAGTTTGCCTCCTTAATTGATTGAACTCTGCTTACATTGAGCATGAGGGTTGATGCTAGGGGAAATTTTCCTGTATCATTTCTTACAAGGGCAGATCTTTGAGTTTGTGTAGTTATTGTAGCTTCTCATTTCCCCCAACCTCCCTTTCTATGTCCCTCGGTTATTATTAATCCAGTTTCTGTCTACATAGATTTACCCATTTTGGAGTTCATATACAGAAAAAAAAACATACAAAACAAAATCAATAAAGAAACCAACAAACAAAAACCCAACAATGACAAAATAAAACAGAGGAAAGCCTTGATCGAGATGAATTATTTCCACATTTAAAGAACATTATCTCTGGGTAAGGTTCAAAGCATGAACAAGTCACTGACCTTGACACTAGCCAAAGGCTCAGAATTTAGTGGACACTGACGCAAATGTATTCCTGGTTATCCATGGATACATAAAGAGCTCGCACTTCCACTGGTCACAAGAGAAGAGGCAAGAGAGCCTGGCAGAGTGGCATGGAGCCTGAGGAAGGCGCTGGCAGGAGGGCTGCAGTTCTGTGCAGCCAGAATGGCACTTTTCCTCCTCCTGGACACCTTAATTGAAGGTATTAATTTGTACCTTTCAGCCAAACACATTGAAATCTAATTGACGGCTCAAGAATAATAGGCATTCATTACATGAGGTTGTTCAGAAGCAAGAGGTAAGGTATACGTGTATGCTTAAAAAAGTTCACTTCCTGGCAAACCTGTGCTGCTTGGGCATCCTGCTTTTATCTGCTTGTTCTCTTAGCAGGAGAGGGCTTCAGACAGTACATGGGAAGATCGGATTTTTCCACAAACTACTTGAAGCTCCCTTGTATGAGTTGTCTATTCCAAGTCATGATAACACCAGGTGTGGATGGTAGGAGTCCTTCATAGAGTTTTCAAGGCTGTGAACTTTAGGAAACGCATTGTCAGACCTCTCTTGTGAGACACTGATGGATGGATTTGAACTACCAATCCTTTTATATAGTAGTGTCACTCAGGGAGAGTGATTGAATTAATAGGAATTTTTTTAATTCTATAAGAAATCTACATACAAGTATCAACATGTGCATGCTTAAGGCATTCTCTTAAATCTGAGCAATCTAAAGAATATTGGCAAATGTAGGAAAAATGCAATCTGTTTAGCATCTTAAATAAAAGGAAGCAAAGCAACAGATACTAATTTTCATTTGTGTTCAAAATTAGTCTAGAAATTTGGATCTCTGCTTCCATCACGATGCTATTTGGCAATGGCAATATCATGTTCACTGCATCTAATTTCAATTATCTTCAAACTTGCACATCTCGTGATTTCTTGGAAGAGCTAAAGTGTATCTCAAACGATGCCAGTGATTGCTTACAGAACTTGATTTCATAATTTTATAATCATTGCATTGCCAATAGTACATTATGGGACATTACAGGGTACTAAACACTCTAAGGCATATGAAACCAATATTAGTTTCCAAAAATAACAGATTTTATAAAATTAAGGAGAGTTTTTATTTATTTGTTTTAGTAAGGGAGTCAGTGTAAAATTTAATGAGTTACTTAGTAAATTTTCCTAATCACAAAAATGTTTATAAAAGCAAATGAAAATGTGACTTACATAAGTTTTAGATGCCCTCCAGACCGGTCTCACAGAGCTCTGGGGCATGGTGGGTTACATGCTGGACTCCTTGCCGCAAGGTCAGCAGTTCCGGCCCAGCGGCTGCTCAGTAGTGGAAAGATGGGGCTGTCTGCTTGCATAAACATTCACAGCCCTGGAAACTCAAAGGGGGCAGTTCAACTACGCACTGTAGGGCCCTCGTGGGTTGGAATCCACCTCATGGCAGTGAGTTTGCTATTTGTTTGGTGTAGACCAGGCCTAGAGGTCTTGGAACGTGCTAAGTGCTCAAATATATTTATCTACTCGGTGAAGCAAATGTCTGAGAGACTAGACAAGACTTTTCAAATAGTTTATTAACAGAGGGAAAAATAATTAACAGGCGTATGTTTTCCTTACAACTCAGTTGAAAATATTACTTTTATATCTTTCAGTTAAACAGACTTGAATTTAATTGATACCACTAGAATAGAATGTATTCATTTTTATATGTTACAAATTTAGAAAATGAGATAATTTAGATAGGTTTGAAGAGGAAGCTTACTTTTACTTTATTTATATTACCAAAAAATATTCTAAGGAAGAGAAGAATGTAAGCAAGTTTGCTAAATTGTTTTATCTGTGAGAGAATGCAGGTCCCCCGCCCCCCAAGCCCGGCCACCATCTACTCCCAACATTTGTTGATTGCTCATTATATAGGAGTACTCGTTTTTCATGGCTGCTGTAACAAACTATTACAAGTTTGATGGCTTAAAGCAATGCAAATTTATTCTTTGACTTTTAGAAATCTTGCATGAGTCTTACGTCTTGTGTGGGCCTAAAACCAAGCTGTGTTCTTTACTGGAGACTTGAGGAGAGGATCTGTTCTCTTGTCTTTTCCTGCTTCAAGAAACCATCGATTTTTCTTGGTTGTGACTCCATTTATTTTTCTTCTAAGTCATAAATATTGCATATCTTTGATTATTTTTCTGGCTATATTCTCCTACTTTAGTCAGGGAAAGTTGTCACTATAAAATTTTATAGGGCTAGATTGAGCTATTCAGATAGAATAATCTCTCCATCTCAAGGTTCTTATTTTATTCAAATTTACAAATTTCCTTCTTCCATGAAAAGGAATATACTGATAGGCCCCAGGGATAAGATGTGACCAGGGATGAGATGTGAGATCTTTGGGAGTTATTATTCTGCTTAATACAATTGGAGACCATATTCGGTTCTCAGAACTGTCGGCTAGACACAAAAAATATTTATGTAGGTATATTTAAGTATACTTGCAGTAGAATAGTGTGCATTTATTAATGAAGGAAGTGATTATTCACTAACTTTAAATAAAAGACTTTCTTAGACCATTTGGTATGTGTTTTTATTAAGTAAAATTTTAAAATAATTTTAAGATTATTTTTTACTACCAATAATTCCACAGTTTTTCACAAATCTATGTATTTTATGTAATTATAACAATATAACTTTATATGCATTACACTATTTTATTATTTTTAGCTTAACTCTTAAATACTGTGATATTAATAGGTCATATTGTATTAAGCTTTACTCCTAATGTTAGAGCTTTATGCATCTAGAGTTTCTTACTAATAGGAAATGCTTCTCTGAGTAATCACTTGTTTCTACAGTCTTTTAAAAAATTAAAATTCTTTGGAATGAAGTCCTATGAAAGAAATTACAGAGTCAAAATAGGTGGTTCTCTACTTGTTCCGTGCCCATTGTCCTCCTTTCCTTCATTTGTGGAACCACCATTTTGCCCCGTAATTAGGTGATAATTTGGCCAATGGATGTGCATCAAACCCAGGAAGTGAATTAGTTTAATGTGTTCAACCTGGAAATTCCTGACTCTTGACAGAGATTGTATTAAAAATAGCCCGATGCTATCCTTCAATAAGCTGAAGTGGGGGAAAGTATCAGAGCCTAAATTGTGAGATTCTGGTTTGCAGAAGGCTGTGGATGCCAGAGGGAGCCCAGGATACCTCCGTGAGATCGACACAGGAAATGAGCCGCCAGGGTTTCCCTCTGTCCTTAACAGCAGGGTGGGAAGAACCTGCTTCCTAAACGAAGTGCATTCAGAGACGAAGGTCAAAATGAGAAACCTGACCTGGACGGTTAAAGCCGTGTCCCTGGATCCTGTCTTTTTTATTCTTTTTCATATTGCGGTGTATCGTGATGTGTTTTGTCCTTGGAGGTAGCCCTCTTGAGTTTTTGTTATGTTTTTCTGCATATGAAACCCAGGATTGATGAACCCGTAAGGGCTCCTGGGGGGTGCAGTGGGCGGAGGGGGAACTAAGGGGAGCCGATATCAAGGAGTTCAAGAAGAAAGACAATGTGTTGAAACGGATTGTAGTAGCAATTGTACAATACTTGTACAATTGTACATGATGGCTTTGAACTATGGAATGATATGATATCTGTAATAGCTCCCAATAAAATGGTTTTGGAAAAAAAAAAAGATTGAAAGGGGGATAAAATGGAGGCAGGTCACAGTCCACATACAAGTAACCTGATCAGCGCTTCAATGTAATCTTCCCGATCTCTCTGACCACTAACTTGTCAGCCTTCTTACCTGTTATGCAGCCATACTTTTAAAGTGAAATTGGGATTCTGTAAGCAGAACTGGCGGTGCCAGAAGTGCTGCCACCTGCGCTCTGTGTTCTTGCTGCCCTGCACCGGAACGCCTAGTCAGCCAAAAAGGCAGTGCAATAGGAAAAGAGGCAGACCGGGGGATCAGGGGTGGGTGGGGGGATTAAAAGAATGAATATCTTCTGACATCAAGCTAATATATCAAATTACTTTTGGGGGGGAGGGGCTGAAGTGTTGACTCTCATTTGGATCTCTCAGTGCACTGGTGCTTTTCTGAAGCAGGACAGACCGGCTTTGGCTAATTTTGAGATGTGTCGTTTTCAGGCCTCTTAAATTCCACAGAGCCTGAGAACGCGGGCTATTTAGCTACAGCAGAATAACAGCAAAACAAAACAAAAAAATGTGGGAAAATCTGTAAGAATGCCTTGTATAAGCCAGGGCTTAGCTTTATGACTAGGAGCCCTGGTGGACCAGTGGTTAAAGCGCTCCATTCGGAACCAAGGTGCCGGTTTCTGTGAGGATACCTCCGTGCACACGTCAGGGGCCAGGTAAGTTCTGTGCTTCCGAGTTGCTCCAATCCAAAATCAACTCAACGACAGCGTCTTGGGGGGAATTCTGTGAGGATAGTATGACTTGAATGAATCGTTTTGCTCTTTAGCTCAGTTTACCGAATGCTAACTAGCGTTTGTGTGAAAGATCGTGTAATTGACATGCATGACTTTATCAATTTTGAACGATTATTTATCTCTTTCTCAGATAATGATGTTGAAAATGACCTTCAATCAGACTTCAGTTGAGCACTGCAAGAGTCAAACCGAAAAGCAGAGCGAATGCAATTTCTTCTTAATAGCGGTTCGCCTGGCGTCCCTGAACCAGATCCTGGATCCCTGGGTTTACCTGCTGCTAAGAAAGATCCTGCTTCGAAAGTTTTGCCAGGTAGCCAATGCCGTCTCCAGCTGCTCTAATGATGGACAGAAAGGGCAACCTATCTCACTATCCAATGAGATAATACATGCAAGCGCATGAAAGAGAATATGTAACCTGCTTTGAGTGTTCCCAGAATCAGGCAACAAGGAGCCCTAGACTTTACTGTGCATGTAAGCATCAATAGCATGCCTCTGTTTATGCATCCGAGGGGGATGTTTGATATAAGAATAAATGGTCTCAAAAGAATAGAGAATCCCCTATGTGCCCAAAATATCAAAACACAAAGGAAAATATATTCATCACAATCTAATGCCTTGGGGGTCTCCGTCAAGTTTAGCAGAAAATATAATTATGTGATGAGCACTTTCTTATTTAAATAAATGATCTTGGCCTATTTGGGAGTGAAGTAGGCATAACTAATATTCTGGTATACCGAATATAAGAGGATTTAACCATGCATATCTTTAAAGACAAAGGCATAACGTTTTTAGTTCAGAGACTTTGGTCTTCTGTGTTCTCTCAGTCTCTCTCACTTTTGAGCTGTGCCATGTTCCCCCTCACATGTTAAAAGGTTAAATTGGAATGGAAGCCAATTTATTATGTATTCTTTTGGATCTTTAAAGGTTAACTCTGATTCTAGAGCCCACAAATATTTTCAAAGGTTTAAAAAAGGCTTTCCATAGTTTAGCATTTTTATTCAAAACCAAAACCAAATCTACTGCGGTGAAATCAATTTCAACCCTCAGCGACCCTCTGGCGCAGAGTTGGACCGCCCTGGATGATTTCCAAGACTGTGGTTTCTCCAGAAGCAGACTGCCACCCGGAGTGGTTGGTGGGTTCAATGACCAGCCTTGAGGTTAGCATCAGGTTGCTTACCCACTGTGCCCCCTGGACTCCTTGACCCTGCTTATAGAATAAGAACTCTAATAATATTGACCTTCTCATAGTTCTTCCTCTGTGTTCTCCTCAAAATAGCACTACCTAACTACTTATGATGACTAACCTTGATAGCTAAGCATGGCACCTTTGTAACACTACACTGAGATTTGGGGCTTGCGCTTTAAACAAAGTTCCTTTAAGTTCTAAGAAACTCACTGTCATCAAGTCGATGCCAACTTTTCCCGACCCTTCAAGGCACAGTAGAACTGTGCCCGTGGTTTTCCCGGCAGTAAATCTTTACAGGAGTAGAAAGTCTCCTTTCTCCTGCAGAGTACTGGTGGGTTTGAACTGCTAACCTTGTAGTTAGTAGCTCAACACATAACCTACTATGCTACCAGGGACCTACTCAAAATGCTCTTCATATCCTTTGGTATATTCATTTGCTAAAATACCCTAAAGTCTTATTGAGAAGATTTCCATTTGTAATTTATTTTATTGCTTTCCTTGTGTGTGTTTTGAATTTTCAAATTTTGTACATTTTGTTATAACAACTGTGCTTCTTTCCTTGTGTTTAGTGGGTATTTAAGGAAAATGAATTATAGTAGCTACACTATATCCATTATATTAATGCATACACCTGAACCCAAACCAAACCAATTGCTATCGAGTCAATTCCGATTCATCGCAACTCCATAAAAAGGTTTCCAATGCTTTGTAAATCTTTATAGGAACAACTGCCTCCTCTTCCCTTGTGGAGAGGTTGGTGAGTTCGAACCACTAACCTTGGAGTTAACAGTCCAACATTTATCCTATAGTGCCACCAGGCCTCCTTAATATATACATCTGCATAGGCAAATTAGAAATAATCAATTTATTTCACACATTAAACTGAATGAGAAGACAAGGGCTGCTGAGAGTTCTTATGGAATTTAGGGTGGTTCCAATGGTCTAAATTTGGGGAAAGATGATAAATCATCTGGAATGATACCCCATTATAAAATCTTTGTCCCCTCACATTGGATTCTTCCACAGAGCACCTTATGGGATCTGAGGCAAACTACCTGATAATCGCCCTTTTTCACTTTGTAGGCCACACAATGTATGTGAGTTATGTCTATCACTTTCAGAAAGCAAAGAAAAGCACCTATGTGACCGAACAATACTTGCCTTTACCTGTTGGGTGGCCTTCTGACCTTGAATTATAATCAGATGAATGCACACATCAAGTTTGGTGTGGTGTGCATCTGGAAAATGTGAATGGGTTTGGATTATTCCTTCTAGCGTCTAGTGCAACAACTTGACTACAGAAAGTACTTGATAGATGTTTGCTCAGTGTATGAATGACCAACTGTCTCCCAGGATGGATTGTGCCTTGGTGATACTTGTGCCATGCCGTTGAAGTGCTTGCACCCTTCAAGTCCATCAAACTGATAACGTGAATGATCTATGCTTACGTAATTACAATTTATCCTCAAATGGGTAGCATCATACTGCCGGACAAAAATGCTTTGTTTGCATTAATAATTCAGGGGACTGTTATTTCAAAACCATAATGGCGATTACTGACAAAGAAGATCACTTTTCATCAAACCACAGAGATACAAAAAGACAAAAGAGCATCTGACTTATCCATAACTACAAAAGAAACTCCTGCCCAGGAGATCCATGGTAGGAGTTTTAAAATATTGGCAGTGCTTAAACAAGTTTGAAAAGAAGGCGGAAAAGAAAGCAATTATGCAAATGGTCCTTGTGTGTTACAATCAAGTCACCTGTTAGTGCAGGGAAAACATACTAAGAAGTAAAAATCCCAAATGATTCCAGCCTTTGGATAATAGCTCACACTAGACTTTAAAGGTGTGTAAAGGCCTTAGAGAGGGCTACAGAGTGGGCCTCTACCAGCCCTGCACCAGGGCATGTCTGTTTTCAAGTTCAAGTCTATGGGCTTTTAAGTTAGCTCTCACAAATGTCATTTATTTATGCATATATCTGAACAGTACATGCATAGATTATGAAAATTCCTATAATTTGCTGTATTGGTTTAAAATACAAACAAAAAATGCTGAGAGACCTAGTGAAAGAAGTGGGCATGTGCAGCATAGGAATATGTGAAAAATATACTTAAAATCAGCCAGCATTGACTTTGCAAAACAGCCCTGCTTCTCCAAACAGTGAATGCACGTGGCTCTGCTGTGTCACAGAAGAGAATGATGTGCTTCATGCTCTCCAACCAGAATAATGAACTTTTCAAATGAAAGATCAATAGTGGAAGTCTCAAATATATAATTTGGGTTAAAGAAACAAAATACATTATCTCAAGCATTATCAAATACCTAATACTATATGTAAAAGTATTCTAAGCGAATGTGATTAAGCATGCCACATCTAAACAACCATCAAGTAAAAATATGTGCATCTATTTCTACTGAACATTTATTCATTATATAAAATATATAATGAAAAAAAATTGTGAAAGCTTGTGAAAAGAAACTTGAAAAGACCTTGTGACTATACTGGAATAGAATAATAGGTGAACCAAAAATTCCAAAAAACAATATTGTAATCGGGTGGTCTTTCAGTGGCAGTATTTTAATCTCAAATTTTCAAGACAAATTTGGCCTTTTACTGATTTCGTGTGTTTTATGTTTCAGTTGCTCTTTTTTTATGTATTCTAATTTGGTGATCAGCTTTCAATCAATTCCACACACATGTGGATAGTTTATTAGATTGGGATTAAATCAGAGACAGAAAAGAGGGGAGACATTTTTGAAGCTTTTCAACACATTTGTTATTTATTTTTCCATTTCCCAGAAGCTTCTTTGAAATGTGCAAGCTAATAGGAGCTGAGTGACCAAGAGCTATTGTAGGATATTGGTATGAATAGCACATACAAAACTTAATCAGAATAAAGAAAACAGCTATATTTTGTTTATAGGAAAGTTTTAGGCTATCAGTTCTCCCAGATTGTCACAGCTGCTTTTTTATTGCTTGTTTGTAATTATAACATTGAGGTCTAAATAAATGGTATGGAATTTTACAATGAATTAGGCTATACAATTTTAAATGGAGAATTTTAATACTGTAGCTAAAGCCATAGAACTATTTTTGCTGTTGCTGTTATAATAAAATACAGATAAGAGGTGATATGCCTGTGATGTTTCTAACACAGGTTTTGATAGAGCCAATTTACAACCTAAAACCCACAGACACATTTGTTCAAAAGTGGACATAAGTACATTAGTCTAAGGAAATTCACAAAGATTTCATACTAAGTATGGAGCAGAAAATTAGGAGAAAATTTTGAATTTAAACATAAAGTTTACCTAAAGTTTATATTTAGCTATATTATCCTCATTACATGGGGTCAATTTTGTGATTAGATGATTTCTACTCATCTGGTTAATACATAGAAGCATCTCGGCATCTTCATTGAATGCGTTTGCTAATGATCTTGAATAGAACTGAAAAAAGTGAGGAAAAAATGTGGCCCAGGGTGATTTTATTTCCAAAATGAAAAAAAAGAAAAAGACAAAAACTACAGGCATCGACGACAGAAACTATAGGCATCTAAGACAATTTGAAAAGTCTATACTTTTCTCACAAAAAGGGTCAGTGATCCATTTTTGGAGAAAGATACTAAATTTAGAACTTGAACTCAAATCAGATGAGACAATATTTCCAAAACATTTGATTAAACATTTCCTTTCTCACATGAGCCTATTCTCCACTTGCTTTATAATTCTATATAAAGGCAGATCATTTATACAGGTTTAGTTTATTAATTTTGATGTCATAAACACATTAAGAAAGTAGCTAGAAATATAACTTTAACTGATACATCAATCTCCTTTATATGTTACTCCATTTGTTTATTGCAAATGAACACATTTTCTTTCTTTAGATGAAAATTGTTATATTTTCTGAAAATGTGCCCCAATCTGTTTCATATAATGAACAACTCAAATGGCTATTTGTTGTATTTGCTTTGTTATGAATGAGAATATTCCACTCAAATCTCCTTACCCCAGCTTAGTTAGCTAATCTCCCACAAGGCAAACGTGTCAGGAACATTTCTTTGTGATGAATCTGAGATTGTTTTTATTAAGAGAGAGCAATACTGGATATTTTCAGTTTTTGTGAAAATCAGAGCCATAATATTTATCAGGGGGAAATTGTATGCAACTTACTGAGACATTTCAGTTTTGTTTCTTCTTTTGAAAGAGTGCTTTTGTGTGATAGGTATAGGGGAGAAAGATATAGAGAAAAAGCACTATATTTCCAAGCTATGAAAATTAATCTTTTTAGGTCATACCACAGAAACAAAGACTGTGGTACCATATTTATTCTTGTCCACTGGAGAATCAGGACACGGTGCGGATCAGCCTGTGCTCCTAGCTGGCTGCTGAACTCTCCTTCACATCCAAAAATCAATTCCAGGTCATGGCAACTCCCGGGGGCAGACTGGAATTGCTCCCTCGGATTTTCAATATTGTTACCTTACCTTTTAGAAGCAGACCATCAGACCTGTCTCCGGAGGCATCACACAGTGGGTTCAATCCACCAGTCATTCAGTTAGTACTCCAGCATTAAATCATTTATATCTATCTGTCTATTTATCTCTCTCTCTCTCTCCTATCTATCTATAATCAAGCTATCCATCTACCTACTTACCTATCTACCTATGTATATATATGTATATGCATATGTATATGTGCAAAGAAAAAGATATATATTTTGTCCTCTCTTATTTTACCAAATGTTTTACACAAATAACACAAGATTTAACTTAAGAAAACAAACTGAAACTAGGCAGTGATTAGCTGATCTGTTTATAATAAATGATTATATATGCTACTATTTGCATGGTTTGTCCAAATAAGAACTGAAATCATAGGTTTCTTGATCAGTGGGAAATTCAGCAGACACGGTGTATGTTTCTCCACCTTTCTTCCTCAGCCTCCCATTCCTGCCCACTTTATTAAATGACAGAATAGCTTTTGCTACCACTATATGAAGTTTTTTGGGAAAAGCTATCCTAAATATATTGAAATGTATCTTCCAGTGCTTTTAAAGGCTGATCTTAAGTATTGGGGAGACAGAGTATAAAAGAGACTATGAAAAGGACATCAGGGTTTTGATGGCATACAAATCATAGCTAGTCTGTATGTAATAAATGTATGTTATTTATGTGGTGTATGTAAATGAAAAATAAAATTGAATGTTCTGAAGAGTCCCTTTTTTTTTACTGTCTTTTTTTACTGATGCCAATTCATGTCAGGAATATTTTACATCTAATTGCATTAAAATTTTCACTTATTTCTTACTTAACACACTTAGTCAAATAACAGCACAATGTAATTCAATAGTATCATGATATCTGGAACAATTATATGTATATTCCATAATCACAATAGTAAAAATTATCATTAATTTGTTGTAAATCTGAGAGATACTCTTTTCACATTACCAAGATAACTTTTTTTAATGTTAAAATCACAGGGTTTTTTGTTTTGTTTTGAACACAAAGAATACATTTCTAAAATATTGTAAATTGCTCTTCTAAATTTTATTCTAAATTCTCTCTTGTGAATTCTAGTGTAATTTTCAAACAACCAAAAGAACAATTGTCATTTCTTGTAGCTAGACCCTCTAGTCAACTGGTATTGATGTGAACTAATTCTTGGTGTAGACAAGTGCTGGACTGCCCCATTACTCTCCTTCCCTCCCTGCCGTCGAGTCTTGTCCATTCCGACTCAGTGATCCTATAGGACAGTAGAGCCGCCTCTGCATTTCCAAGACTGTAAGTCTTTATGGTAATAGAAAGCCCAGTCTTGCTCCCTCAGAGCATCTGGTGGTTTCAAACTGACGATCTTGCAGGTAGCCATCCAACCCATAACCACTGCACCACTAGGGCTTCTTGCACCACTCTGTCCTAAATATTTATTCTTTCTTCTTCAATGAAAGAAATTATGTAGACTGTAGACTTCAAAGCCAAGCTCATTAAATGCCATACATTAAGCTTGCCCTCCTTCCTCCTGAGTAAAGGCATGTCGAAGACGCACAGTCACTGCCAGACTCTGTCTCTTCTCCTGGAAAGTCCCGATCCCTGGACAAATTCTTATGTTTTCTACAGTCAGTTTTCTAGGCAATTTTGGATAAAAGTCTTTATGATGATCTAGTAGCCCAGAAGTTCCTAACACAATACCTATTCACACTCTTAAATAAAACCAGTCTGTAGTACACACCCTGATAATCAAAGCCAACCCATCAAGGTTTCCTTCCTTAACAAAGATGTATTGTGTATATGTTCTTTGCCAAGCACACTGTTCGCAACTAAAATACAAGGCCAAATACCATCACTCCACCCACCCTCCCCTCCACTTTCAAAGGATTTATGATCTAGAGAGAGAATAAGCAATTGTTTGGTCAGCACTAATTAGGGTAACCATATGAAAGCACATAAGGAGGAGTGAAAAGCCAAGAAAATGTTTTGGATTGAATTATGTCCTTCCAAAATATGTGTTGTAGATCCTAACATACATGTCTGTGGTTATAATTTGAGGGTGAGTTTGGGGTTATTTTTGTAAAGCAGGATTAATATAGGGTGTATCTTGGGTCCATCTTTTACAAAATAGATAAAAGGAAAGAGAAACCAGCAGAGACGAGGAGAGAGATGTGAAGGCACAGGAAAATGGCCCAGGAGCAGAAGCCCCAAGTGACAGGAATCTTCTTCCAGACCTGACACACACAGAGAGACCCTTTCCCTAGAACTAGCACCCTCAGCTCAGACTTCTAGGCTCCTACACCATGAGAAAATAAACTTATTTTTTTCAAAGCCACCAACTTTGTGATATCTCAGTTACTGCAGCATTAGATAACTGAGCCACGTGGGAAATGGCTTTCCATAGGTACTAATATTGAATCTGCATTTTGGAGAAAGAAAAGGTAATTTAGAATACATTTTTTCCCAAGGCAATTGGCACCAGAATTTCAGTTTGTGTCTGACGGCACAATGTGGTGCTACTACTAAACAATGCCTGCATCGCCACTAGCCCTGATCTGCTTCCATAACCACATAACCCTATCACCGAGGAAGAGGTACAATTTCTTAGAAAGTATCATCTTTCTATTGATGCATTCAATTCCTGCTTTGTTTTTGATAAGAGGACCTAAGGTCATATGTCTCTCAAAGGGATAACTAAAGAGAGTGGGTCTTTTATCCCCGGACTTTTAAGGGATCTGTTAATAATTCCCTTTAATTAAGTTCACATTTCCAGATAGGTGCTTACTGGGAGAAAAGTAATTTACTAAACGATTTCTTTAATGAACATCTGTTTAACAGACCTATAAGATATTTATTTATTATGAAGATAGTTTTCATCAAAGGGCAGTACAATAGTGGACATCTGAATGGCCATATTTTACTGAATTCATGCTAGCAGTCATACAGAGTTCATATGCCCAGACAGAGTTCATGCCACTATCACTCTCATGACATTTGACCTCTTGTCTGTGTTAACTGAGAAACTGAAGTTGCCTTAAAAATCTTGAAACCCAAGACTGTCCAAAAGATAAACTGAGAGCAATACTGTCAATTATTGAGACAGAGTAAGAACTGTTTCTCTAGAATCAGTGTCTAGCTTAATATTCTCATTTGAAGTTTGAAAGAAGGCATTGAACGTAGCATACAGCCTTGTTTGAGTCATTTTTGAAAATAGAACTAGGGGAAAAATCTGAAATGATCAGCTACGGATTTTTGTTGGTGGTGTTGTTAAATAAAACAGGGAAGCACCCTGTCTTTATGATCTAAGGAACCTCAGGAGTTCAAAGATTAAAACTTAAAGTTAGAATTAAGTCAGTGAAAGCTACTTCCCGTAAATATAAAAATTCCTTGACATCCCAGTACTTATCCAAAAGAGTAAGTCAGCATAATCAGGGGTATAAATATTAAAATAAATTGCAATCATTTTCTTAAAATGTCATCACTTGAGGGGAAGAAACACAATTCAAAACAGAAGCGTTGCAAAATGGGTTAACTATTCAAAAACAGGAACCCTGGCGGTGTAGTGGGCTATACATTGTGCTGCTCACTACAAGAAGTTCAAAACCATCAGCCACTCCTTGGGAGAAAAATGTGGTGCTCTACTGTAAAGGTTTGCAGTCTTGGAAACCCAAAGATAGAGGTCTAGTCCATCCTATGGGATCACCATGAGTGGGCATCAAATTGAGGCAGTGAGCTTGAGTTTGTTTATTTTGACTCACAAACAGATTGAAAAATTAAAGGAGTTTTTTTGTTTCATGAAGTTCTCAAATGATATATTTGTCTTACAATAATAATAGTAAAAAATGTTTTAGGTTGGCTTGTGTTGGCCCAGCAAGGGAGATGTAAAATATAGCTATTCAAAATATATCACTCTACTTGAAAAAAAAAGACAATCTCCTACGTTCAAATTAGTTGAAGAGTTAGAATGTCACTTTATGTTACTAAGATATATATCAATGTGCATTTGGGCACACGCATATTGTTATATGTGCACACACTGTGTCTTTGCACTGCTATTTTGCATACAAGGAACAAGAATGACCTTTACTGAAGGAACTGATGGTGAAGACGCAGGACATACTCACAGACCATGTAAATGTGATACTGTTTTAAGGAAAAAGGTAGAGCTGGTAGGTAGTAGAAAGAAGTTTTGATATTTATAGTTTGCATTTCTCCTGCAAATTTTTTCTCTTTTTATAGTTTTATTGACATATAATTCACATAACACACACTTCAATGGTTTAATTTTATTTACAAGATGTGTGCTATCATCACCAGGATCATAGTTTTCATTTCTCTAAAGGAGAACAGTTAATGACATTTATGTTTGCTTTTCTCTTGCCTTATTGAGGAATATGTAAATGGGATCTTAGTGTACTGACGTATCTGCCAAGTTGAGGCAGCTCTTTGGTAGCACAGCATCCAGCATTTTGGATGCATATGAATTTTCAAGGCAATTTTCATGAGTCAATATTGGGAGTTTTTTCATTTGAAATTCCATGAAAGGCCATTAAGAGAAATCTTGAAAGGCCATTAAGAGAAAAAGCAATCATACATTGTCATTTATTTTCAACTGTCCTTGCCATTGTATTCTTTGTTAAACATAACTGTTTTATAAATGACACTGATAAAATTAGCTCCACTTGAAAGATTTTAGAAGAATAAAACCATTAGTCCATTATGACTAAAGTTACAAAGGGCCAACAAGTTAGTTCTGGCCCATCCAACCCCATGCACTTATCTAATAGTAGCTCTACATAAGGCTTCTAAACTGTTGATCTTTACTGGAGCAAGCAGCAGCTTCTCTCTCCTGTACAATAGCTGGTGGGATTGAATCTCCAACCTTGTACTTAGTAGTCCAATGCCTAATGCACAGTGCTATCAGGGACCTTTTTAAGAGAAATAATATTGATATATTGCCAAGCTCCAGAGAGGAATCATTGCCTTCCCCCTATTCCAGATTTCTCTCACTGTGACTGGTTTGGACATCTTGTTACCATCCACTCAAGTTTTCTAATTCAAAGCTGAATTGACACACTACATGTTTTGGCCACTATTAAGGAAGTGCAAAGAACTGTGATGGCATCAAGGTTAAGAAGTTGGCTCTTAACCAAAGATTGGAGGCTCCAGCACATCAGCTGCTCCACTTTAGAAAAGACCTCATGATTTCATCCCATAAAGATTACAAAATAGGAAACCCTAGGTGGCAATTTTTATCTGTCCTTTAGGGTCAATGCATTGCAATAAACCCAACAATAGCAGTGATAAGGAGCTTTATATTTAATATAAAAAAATAAAGAATTTGTCAAATAAAGTCATTTCACAAAAAATGCTCTCTAAGGCTTTCGGTTCACAATGAATGGGGGGAAATGGCAACATTGAAAGAAGAGTCAGAATGTCTACATGCAACCATCTTATTAGTTTCCCTTGACAACTCAGCAAATCTCTGCAGATTTATATTTTCTCTTAGCACAGGGTTACTAGGATTGACAGAGATAATGAAGATGAAGAATACTGTGAAAGCATATGATGAGTGGGTCATATTATTATCCTATTTTACCAACACTAGAAAATTATTATTGTTCTCTTCTCCAACAAGTTCAGTACTCATGCCAACAAGTTGATTCCAACTCAGCAACACTATACAACAGGCTACACCTTCCCTCTTGGGTTTTCAAGACTATAAACCTTTAAAGGAATAGAAAGCCCCCATCTTTCTTTTAAGGAGAATGTTGATAGTTTTGAAAGGCTGATCTTGCAGCTAGCAGTACAATACAGAATCCATGATGCCACCAGTACTGCTCTATGTTCAGGTCAACCACTGTAATTTGGTATTGTTGTTGTTAGATGACATTGACTAGGCCCAATCCATAGCAACCTTGTGCACAATGGAAAGAAATACTACACAGTCTTGAGCCATCCTCTCAATTGTTCCTTAGTCCATTGTTGTAGCCACTGTGTCAGTCCATCTTGTTGAGGGACTTCTGTTTTTACTCACTTCCACTTTACCAAACATAATTTGGTTGAGGGACTGGTCTCTCCTGATAAAATGTCTAATGTGTGTAAGACAGGTCTTGCCATCCCTGTCTCTAAGGAGCACCTGACTTCTACCAACACACACTGGTTTGTCCTTTTATCATCCATGGTACGTTCAGTATTCTTTTCCAGCACCACAGTCCAAATGCATTTATTCTTCTGCGGTTTTCCTTATTCAATATCCAACTTTCACGTGTATGTGATGCAATGGAGAGTACCATTGTTTGGGTCAGGCGCACTTTAGTCCTCAAAGTAACATCCTTGCTCTTCAATCCTCTAAAGAGGTCTTGTGCTGCAGGTTTTACTAATGTAATACATTGTTTGATCTCTCGACTACTGCTAGCATCAGTAATTCTATATTCCCATGCTCCTTCAATTAAGAAAGTATTGCTTTCTTAACCAATCACATATCCTTGATTGCATCGGTCATGCCTTTCCTTGGTGTGTCCGTCAGTGGGCTGCTAACTGAAAGGTCAGCAATTTGAAACCCGGACCTGCTTGGAGGGAGAAGGATGAGGTTCTCTATTCTCGTTACAGTTACAGTTGGAGAAACCCACAGGGCCGGTTCTACTGTGTCCACTAGGGATGCTATGAGTTGTAATTGACTTAAATGGAATGAGGCAAGAAAAATTGTCACAAAGATATAGGTCATACCGATTTTCAAATATTGAATCTTCTCAATGTATGTGGTGATGTCCATTATTTCTCAAAGTTTATTTCTTTTCTCAAGTTTTATTTTTTGTCAAACTGAAAAGTTGAATGGGGCTAAATGACTTATCCTGAAACTCACAGTCCTCATTCAAATCCTTCTGCCAAGACCCTGTTCCCAGGAGCCACTATGTTCAGTTGTGTGGTTGGTTGGTTGGTTGCTTTTGACAGTTGCTTTAGCATGCACCACTATGGTTCTAGGATCCTATTACTTTTACTTCTCGCTTCATTTGCTTTATACATTGATTGCCTATCTTGCTAGATTTCACTCTCTCCTCATCCACTCTCCGTTATACACACAGCTACAATTTAATT
>NW_022104341.1:53249761-53253966 GCF_000313985.2 Echinops telfairi
AGTGAGTGAGAAAACGCAGCCCTGCTGGTGCTGTCTGGTAAGTGTTGTACTGCTGACCACAAGGTCCACAGTTCAAACCTACCGACTTCTCCATGGGAGCAAAATAAGGTTATCTCCTCTGGTGAAGATTTACAGTCTTGAAAAGCTTATGTAGGGCCATTATGAGTCAGAGTAACAGTAAGTTTAGTTTGGGTTTTAGCCTCCTAAACTGTGAATAAATAAACCTTTTGTTTATTAAAGTCATTTGTTTATGGTATTTCTGTTTTAGCAGCATTAGGTAGACCCATGTATTTATTTTTAGAGTTAAGAATGTATTAGGTTTTAGATTGGTTTACCTCCTTTTTGACAAACTTCAGTTTCCTACATTCTCCATCAGTTTACCATCTGCCAAATCTATCAGCTAGTCTTTCCCCCATTTGGAGACTAACAGTCCCTGAATTTCTCTTTCCTGCTCATCTTTAAAATTTGTCTCTCTGGCTGGTGGGTTACATGCTGAGCTGCTCAGCACCCAACAGTGCGAAAGCCGCAGTTGCTCTCACAGAGAAAGAAGAGGCTTTCCACGCCCACGAAGAGGTACAATCTCAGAAACCCTCTCCTCTGCGGTCACTGTGAGTCAGGTCCCTCAGTGGAATCCACTCCACACTTTCAAAAAGCCAGAAACAACTGTGGTGACAGTGGAGTCAGCTTGTCTGACAATACCGATTAGATTCAACACATAAAATTGCAACAACAACAAAAACCCTTTGTCTCCTAGGTGCCCTAATTTCCTTTTCTTGATTTATGTGCTCACTTTGCAGATAAACCTGCGGATGTTGAGTCAATTCCTATTCGTAGCAACACTGTAGGACAGAGTAGAATGGTCCCATAGGATTTCCAAGACAGCAGTCATTCGGGGACCTGACAGACACACCTTTGTCCTTCAGAGTTGCTGGTGGCTTTGAGCACCTGACCTTGGTTAGCCACCAAGCAAGTAGCCACTGTACCTCCAAGCTCCTTACATTTAGCATATTTGTTTTACAAAGGACAATTTAGTGGGAAAGAATGTAAAAACCCAAACTCTTAGAAAGGGAAAGAGAATGCTTTTAAGCAAGCATGAACAGTAACAACGTTTGGCAGATATAATTTTATGAGCACTTAAACTTTTCATGTATTATTACATTTCCACACCAACATCACCATTTTCCCGATGAGAAGATGGAGGCACGGGAAGGGAAACTGCTCAAGTCCACAGCCTTAGTGAACTGTGAACCTGGGGTTCTCATCTGAGTTTGTGCTAGAATATATCGTCACGTATTTCCTGAGCAACAAAATACTCCTGTGATGATTTTCTGATTTTATGTATTTGAGAATTCCTCCCAGACCCCATGAAAGAAAGGCTTTGACTCTGTTAGCAATGCCTGCACGCTTTCAGATCACTAGAAACAATTTGCGGAGTCAACCTTTCCAGTAGTACAGATTCGGTTCCGTAAACAAGAAGTCGACTAATAAAGCTTTTACATCCAAAGTGGGTATGCACACAGTCAGACCCCTCTTGGTTAAATGCATGGTCACTTTTGCAGTAGAGAGAATCATCTATGCCTTCACTTCCCGCCTAGGCCTGTGCGTTTTACTGAAAGCTGAGCATTTGTCATGCTCTGGATTACTGAAGATGGCAACTTTTGTTAGCTCTGAGTGGGGTTTTTTTGTCATTATTGCCGCTATTGTTGTTGGTTTGTGTTTTTCCCGTTTACAGTGCTGCCCCTACTCGTGAAATAATTTGGAAGTGGCTCACCCAGTTTCTGAAAGTAAAATGGACCATTGCTTTATAGTTTATCGAAGTCTGGGAATCAGAGGGCAAGCAGATACTCTGTCAGCTGAAATGGTTGTTTATTGTCTTCATTGGTTAATTGTGAATTTTGCTTTAGTATCTTATCTCAAATGATTCCACAACGTGAAAATTGTATTCCCACAATGTGATTTCAATGTAAAGAGTTTTCATCTTTGAGAAAATTAAAATGTCAGCAGAAGACTCCTTTAGGATCTTCCCTGCTTTGTGAAGAGCAGGCAAAATCTGTTCCCTATATTTGACCTTTATCCATTTGACAGCATTCTCTTTGACTAGGCTGCTCTATGATTTCCATAGAAGTGGTCAGACTGATGAGAAGAATGCAGAACATTTTACCTACTGGAATAAAATCACAGCATCTCCAAAGCTTGAATTCTCTATCTCTACAGGAGTTCAAAAGACAATCTACCCATATGTAATTTGAAGTTATATAAATTTGAAGTATTTGTTGTTCTTAGCCTAGTTTTACATAATTTCTTTTAACTATTTCAATATACTTAAATGCAATAGTCTTCAACATAATTTATAGGCAGCTCAGGGCTTACTCAGCACTTATTCAAAATGGGTTCAATTCAATTACATGTAAACCTTTATTTCATTTTCTTACTAATCCTGAATTAATCCAAATCAAATAAGTCTCTGGGTAGGGCAAATACATGAAGGATAAATTTTCTACTGCCTGCCAACATTTATATAATTTGCATTAGAAATGGAGCTTGAAGATTTTCATAATGGCTTGTTAATAATAATATAGCTTATAAAACTAATGTAATAAATTACCTACTTTATTTCATGAGAGATTTTAATAAGAAAATGAATTCAGAAGAAAAGGTTAAACAATGAATGATTACATTGATTGAAATTTCTTAATGATAAGTGTAACTTAACATTTTATTAAGTGAAGAATGGTCCCACTTAACCTTAGGAAAGCTTTCTTATTTTCCAAACAACCTCTAGAAAGGAGAGAGACATATTCTTGGAGAGAGACTAGAGGTAACTAGGAAGCTAACTAGATTAGTAGGATTTTTTTTGTCTGATAAGAAATGTCATGATCAGATCACCCACTTCTTGAAGGTGTGAGAATATGACTCTTGGAGTCAGACATGGTATCACAATTTGAGTTCACAGCTGTGAAATGTAAAAGAAATCCCTCAAACTCGCTAGTATTTTTTTAATGCATATATAAAGAATTGGGATTTTGCACTTATCTGATAGGGTTACTGAGAATTCAATAAGGTAGTATATGTAACTATTCTAGGACAGTAGTACGTACAATGAGTATGTGGAGAGGAGGGTCATTTTAACTGCAGTATTAGAAGTGATGATAGTAGCAGTTCAAGCAGTACAAGTGGCTTGAGGAATCCATAAGCCATAAAGGTAATATAAGAAACATGTCTCAACCTTTTTATTCTTTCGTTCATATTATTTTGGGAGATCCAAGCCCTTGTGGTGTAGTGGATTATGTATCGGGCTGCTAACCATAACGTCAGTAGTTCGAACCCACCAGCTGCTTTGTGGAAGAAAGATGAGGATGTCTGGTTCCATGAAGATTTGCAATATCAGAAAACCAGAGGGTAGTTCTGCTCTGTGCACAGGGTCACTATGATCCAGAATTGACACCATGGGCAATCATATAGAATTGTGCCTGAGAGCAGGAGACCCAAGATCATGGAAAGTTTGGTCAAATAGTAGCCCTGTTAACTTATTAATCGACTGACCTTAACCAAGTTAACATTTCTAAAATGCATATTTTTAGTTATTCATGAAGATAATAATAGTACCCCAGATTTACAAATTTATTGTAGTCAATGAAATAATGCATGCAAAGTTATGTCAAGCTATTGCCTGATACATAAATACTCAGTAATTATTATTTTTATGCCATTATAAATTATTGTTATTGATATTAAAATCAAGTTTAGAAGGCAAATCGGCTGTTTCAAACTGAAGTTGACAATCTTCACAAGCAAAAACAATGTTATCTTGACCTCTAAGACTACAGAGAAGAAGCTATATGAGTCAATTCCATATGAAGCAGAATATAGAAAAATAGAATCCAAAAAAATGATGAAATTTAATTGTTTGCTTTCTGGATTGTGTATGTCTGAAATAAGAAAATTGTTCAACTTCCATAGAAGAGGATGTTTGAAAAGTTCCTGTAGCAGCAAACTTGAGTCACAGCTAAATAGATCATGAGGTATCTGGGTAAACAGACTAATCTTAAGATAGCAGATCTCATCTGAAAAACAACAAACAAGTTCCCTCACCACTATCTAAGATAGACTAGTATAGCTTGTGGCCAACGGGTTCTGGTATCACAGTGGCTAAGTGCTTGGTTGCTAATTAGAAAGTTGGTGGTTAGAACCAATGACTCATTCTG
>NW_022104341.1:53254952-53256996 GCF_000313985.2 Echinops telfairi
CTACATATGACCTCCTCCCTGGGGGATGGACAACAGAAAAGTGGGTGAAGGGAGATGTCGGACAGTGTAAGATATGGCAAAATAATAATAGTTTATAATTATCAAGGGTTCAGGAGGGAGTGGGGAGCAGGGAGGGAGGGCAAAAATGAGCTGATACCAAGGGCTCAAGTGGAGAGCAAATGTTGGAATTTGTTGGCACGAGGCTGCCAGGAGTCTGAGCTGACTAGAGCAGCCAATTCGCCTAAGGGTGAGGGTTTTCTTCATTCCTTAAATCCCCTTTAAGACTCTTCCTCCCACCCTCGTTTTCTTCTTTTTTCTTTTCCTACTTTGGGAATAAACATAATCACAGTGGCCTCAGAAATCTTCTGTTTTTCCTTTGCCCATTGGATAAAAGCCAAATGCTTTAACTTATTCAGATGTGTAAATATGATGGTCTCAATGTAACGCTTCCAGGTGCATCTCAGTTTGTGGGCTTTTCTTTTTTTTGGTTTCTAAACACATTATGCACTTTCACGATCTTATTCCCTTTGCATGCACATTAATTGAACATATTCTATAAGTTCATTAAGGTCCAGCAAAAATGACATCTACCCTAAGAATTCTTTGCTAAGGCCTGCTTTAGAATGAATTGCTCCTTGCTTTCCACCGACATATACCTTCTTTATTCTTCTGTGATTGCTTCCCAGTGCTTGGCTGCATTTTAGTCAAGGATGTGTCTATGAGTGACCCTCCTCCTCGAATGAGCAACAGCCTCTTTTTAAATTTTAGTGTCCCAGGCCTTCCCATTTCCTCCGCTCCCAGGCTGCAGGCTCCAGGCTAGTGAAGACATTTAAGGGCAGACACATAGCAGACTTTAGAATAACAAGAGGCTTCAAAAGGTTTGTGGAAGCTTTACATTATCTTTTAGTTCCATTTTCCCACAGCCTTTTTGAAACCCCATCATTTGGCTCAATTAATTGATTTTAATGACCACACAAGAGAATAAAAGTATAAAAATATAAGGGGGATTTTAACTGAAAATCATACTAAGGCTCATGGACTGCCACTCAGTCAGCTCCCACAGGGGGACCCTCGGAACGACAGAATGCAATGCTGACTGGTTCTGTGCCGCCCTCACAATTGCCAGCAAGTTGAATCCATTACGGAGGGTACTGTGCCAATTCATCTGACTCAGGCTCTCTTTTCCCACCACAGTTTCTCCGTTTTATCATAGGTACTGTCCTCCGTCAGAAATTGCTAAAAAATGAAAACGAGCCAGATAATGGGCAGATTAAAAGGTAGTTGCCCCGGCAGTCAAAGGGAGGGGCAGGCATAGCGAGCATGTTGGTGGGGGCTACAGGGCAGCCTTTGTTCTTTTGATCTCAGTCTAAAGAAACACCCCTATTTCCTCCACCACTCACTCACCAACTTAGCTGTGGAGTCAGAGGTGAGAAAGACTGACACCCAAAACAAAACATGAGAAGCACCAGGAATTGAAAGACTTTCTAGAGCAACAAATTCTGACCATCTCTTTTTTTAAACTGAGAAGTATCAGCACTACTCCAAGGCTTTGAGCAAGTGACACTTAGGAAACATTGTCCTGCTTCCTGTCAATTGCTCTTATCACTAGGTTGTGGTTTCCCCATCAGTGCTGGTCATCACTCACTCATTCCTTCTTTCACTGACTCAGCTAGTAGGCATCCTGCTTGCTTACTCTCTCTAGAGCTGTGCTAGGCCACAGCAGGGATCCAAATTCCCGGGCAGAAGAAGGCATATGTGCAATGCATCAGTACCCTTGCACAACCTCCCTAAGTCATTCTTGAAAGTCTCCAACTGGCAGAGCCATTCAGAGACCACCCACCTCGCTTCCAATGCTGCTAAAATGTATTTCTTGTTTGTTAACATGTGCTGCAGCAAAGTCATAATGGATGGCAAGGAGTCTTTAGGTGGTGTATATGGTGAAGCATTGGCTATTAACTAAAAGGGTGATGGTTTGAAGTGTTTCAAAATAAAGCCTTGGTGATCTGCTCCTGAAAACCAAACCAATTGCTGTAAGCTGATTCCA
>NW_022104341.1:53263500-53265440 GCF_000313985.2 Echinops telfairi
AAATAAATATATTATCAGGAATTTGGTTTTATCTCTCTAGAGAACCCTGTCTAACACACTTGTCTTACATCAGAACCAACTTATAACTGTTGGTTCTTTGCAAGAAAACACTGTTAAAAAGTGGCAACTACCTTCAATGGCTGCAACCTTATAGAAGTAGATCTCAAGGACTCTGGGGAAACTAAGTAGATTAGATCCTCCAACCTCTTATAACTGTCCAGTAATCAACTGGGGGATTCCTCTGTAAGATCACAGCCATTGAAAACCCTATTCAGTGCAGTTCTACTTTGAATCATAAGGGGCCAGTACAAGTCAGAATTAATTTCATAGCAACTAATTTTCCTTTACAAAGCAAACCAAAGATCGATAGATTATGGTCTCTCTAGGGTCTTTCCTTTACGAGGTACATCAAATGGATCTGTGATACATTCTGGGTTGGGGTGAATACATAACAAATAAAGAGAAATGAGACTGGAAAGTAAGACAATTATAGCTTCTGGTGTCTCATCAAAGTCATTAAGGTGGTACAATGGATTAGGCATTTGGCTGCTAACCAGAACATCAGTGATTCAAATCTACCAGCTACTCCATAGGAGAAACATTAAGCTGTCTGCTCCCGTAAAGAGGTGTTGTTATTATTGTTAGGTCCTGCTGAGTTGCTTCTGATTCACGGTGACCGTATGTGTTACAGAAAAGAAACATTCCATAGGCTTTTCTTGAATGTAGGCTTAAAGGAAGCAGACCGCCTAGCCTTTTCTCTGGTTGGGTGCAAGCCACCAAGGTGTGATTTGTATAAAACATTTGTCTCACCTAAGGACCTCTGATCTAGCATCCTGTTGTTAGCTGCCGTTGAGTCTGTCCTCTTAACCTTGACAAATGGCTTCAAGTACATGTGAAAGCTGGCCAATGAAGGAAAAGGACTGAAGAAGAATGGATGCATTTCAATTATGGCTTTGGTGAAGAGTACTGAATATACTACAGACTACCAAAGGAATAAACATCTGTCTTGGAAGAAACACAGACAGAAGTCTCCTTAGAAGCAGAAATGAATTCATTTCACATACTTTGGATATGTTTCGAGGAGGTCTAGTTCCTGAATTAGGTCACCATACATAGTGACCTAATTCAAACAGATGGACCTTGAAAAAGAAAAAGTACCAACTATGTGGACACCTGCCCCTCTCTCCAGATGAATTTATTTCAGAGGACAGCATGAATCTGCAGCTCAGGGAGAGGGACATATCTGATCAGAGCACACAGGAGCAGATGAATGGGGAAGGAAGAAAGAGTGGAGCACATCCTGGCCCAATAAGCCTTGATGAAGAGTTTCCTGCTCAGAGCAGCCAAACCACAGAGAAGACTATATGGCCAGCCCCACTGTGAGACACAACATCCCTCACTGGCCCATAACCCTAGGGGACAACACTGGAGGCACAGTGTGGGAATTGCGCCCTATCTGATCCCACCACACTGAGACAAAACACTAAGGATGTGGAACAGAACAGCAAGAACAACAGAGCAACAAAGTCCCTGGGGAATACCAAAATAGATTTGGGACCAGGGTTTGGAGCCCCATGAGACTCAACTGGAAAACACTCCTAAAGGACAACAAACAGTCCTTGAACAAACTACAAGCTTTTCTTTCATGCTGTGTTTTGCTTTGTTTTTTATCATTGGCTTGTTGTGGTTTTGTTTACTTTTCTTTTGTTGCTTCATTTTGCTCTGTCTTGTTTTGTGTGTGCTATTATTTCCGCAGGTCTGCCTAAATAAAATAGGCTGGATGAACAATCTGGAGAAGAAAACAATGGGACCAACAGTTCCGGGGGGGCATGGGAGGCGAGGAGGTGGGGGGAAAGGAAGTGGTGCTAACAAACCCAGGAACAAGGGAACAACAAGTGATCCAAATTGGTGGTGAGGAGGTTGTAGGAGGGCTGGTAGGG
>NW_022104341.1:53266364-53267448 GCF_000313985.2 Echinops telfairi
AGTGTAAGATATGACAAAATAATAATTTATAAATTATCAAGGGTTCATGAGGGAGTGGGGAGTGGGAAGTGGGGGGAAATGAACTGATGCAAAGGGCTTAAGTGGAGAGCAAATGTTTTGAGAATGATGAGGGCAATGAATGTACAAATATGCATTACACAATTGATGTATGTATGGATTATGATAAAAGTTTATGTGCCCTTGATAAACTGATTTTAAAAGAAAGGAAAAGACTGACACAGTGGCTAAAACAAACAGTAGGCTCAAACATAGCAACAATTGTGAGGGTGGTGCCGGACCAGGGAGTAGTTTGTTCTGTTGTATATAGCGTCACTATGCGTTGAAACCAACTTGATGGCATCTACCAACAGCAATAATATTCTGGGGCGAGTCTGTTGCTCTCTGATCGTCTGGGATTAAAGTGATTTCTAGCTGTCATTCTTAGTGAACGGCCTACTTCATGGTACAAGATGGTTATTTAAACTTCATTCATTGGTTTGCCTGTTGGGACGAAAGAAGGATAAAAGAAGAAGAAAGTGGTACGATTTTCTTCTATGAAGACTTTGCTGAAGACTCCTAGGTCACTTCTGCTTTATATCCTTGGTTAGAACTCAGTCCTATCTAACTGGGAGACAGGCTGGGAATGCAAGGTTCTGCTACAAACAATGGATCTAATACTGAGGGGCAACAGGCAATCCCTGTGATGATCTAAGGATGGTTCTTCTATTAAAATGTATGCAATATGGTACATTATAATCTATTAAAATTTAACTTGTATTATGTCAATTAACGCAGTACCCAAATTACCTGACTTTAAAAAATGCATTTCCTGTGCACAAGTTATCTTATATCAGAGACTTAATAAAGGTGGCACCTGAGGATTAGTGATTTATTTTTCTAATAATAAGAAAAGTTGAATATTAAATACTGCATTATCTTGTAATTATAGTTCGCTGATTATTTGCTCAACATATAGACTGAGGAAGCATGGTGAGAGGACACCTTTCTAAATTTTGTTTGTGTGCTTGTTTTTTTAAAATCATTTTATTGGGGGCTTGTACAACTCTTATCACAATCCATCCAT
>NW_022104341.1:53270043-53271539 GCF_000313985.2 Echinops telfairi
TCTCACACCAGATGATCTATTTCTATTTTCTGTGGTACTCCCTTCCATGGTGGGGTTCGGGCTAGTTCTGGTTAGGACCGGCGTATGGTCCAGTCTCTTTGTGGAATCCTCCGAGCATTACGTTGCCCTCCTGGTTTGGTGTGTCCTGGTGGGGTCTTTATGCACCTTCCAGTTCTGTGGGGACATAACCAATACTCTCTCCCTGGGTGGGTTAGTGCCCTGTTCCCCCATGCCATCAACTCAGTTTCTCCCCACCCTGCTTCTCCCTCCACTTGTTCCCCTTCCCCTTATTTATGTTGGACTCTTATGTACCTCCCTAGGTGTGGCCTGCCCTTCCTCCAATTGTCTATGCTTCCACCCGTTTATTGGTAGGTGTTTATTCTTCTATTCCTGGGGTGCTGATTGTACTTACCTCCGGGGACTCATGTTATACCTGTCCTTTTGCATTTGGCTTACCTCGCTTAACATGGTTCCTTCCAGTTCTTCCCATGAAGCGATGTGTTTCGTGTGATTGTCCATGCTATTCAGTGCTGTGTAGTACTCCATTGTGTGTATGTGCCAGAGTTCACTAATCCACTCATCTGTCGATGCAAACTTAGACTGCTTCCATGCCTTTGTGATTGTGAATTGTGCCGCAATAAACATTGGAGCACAGATGACTGGTTGTGTTTTATTTGTTGCTTCCACCGGGTATATGCCCAGTAGAGGGATGGCTGGGTCATAAGGTAGATCAATTTCCATTTTCTTTAAGTATCTCTATATTGTTTTCCACAGTAGCTGTACAAATCTACACGACCACCAGCAGTAGAGGAGGGTTCCTACTTCACCACAGCCCCTCCAACACTTATTGCTCTCTGATTTGCTGACTTGGGCTAACCTCAGGGGTATTAGGTGGTATCTCATGGTTGTTTTGATTTGGATTTCTCTTATGGATAATAACCTGGAACACTTTCTCATATGCTTATTGGCCATCAGGGTCTCCTCCCTAGTGACGGCTCTTTTCAGTTCTTTTGCCCACTTCCGTAGGGGGTTAACTGTTTTCCTCTTCTTGCAGGCCATGAGGGTGTGGTAGATTTTAGTAATGAGCCCTTTGTCCGATGTGTCATTACTGAAAATCCTCTCCTAGTCTGTGGATTGTCTTGTTATCCTCTCGGTGAAGTCTTTTGAGGTGCACAGGTGCTTTATTCTTATTAAATCCCACTTGTCGATTTCCAGTTCACCTGTGTGTACCCTTCCCTATTGCAGTGAGCCTATGAGTTCCCTGGGCCAGTGTTCTGAGGTTAGTTCCAATTCCCTCCTTGATGGTCCTGAAGGCTTGGGTTTTAACTTCTAGGTCTGTGATCCACTTTGAGCTTATTCTTCTGCATGGGGTGAGGTAAATGTCTTGTTTCATTTTTCTACATGTGGATATCCATTGTTTCCAGAACCACTTGTTAAAAAGGGCATCCACTTCCCACTCGATGGTTTTGGGACCCTTGTCAAAGATCGGTTGTCTA
>NW_022104341.1:53273126-53275211 GCF_000313985.2 Echinops telfairi
TGTCAATTTTGTTAATTATTTCGTAGAACCAGCTTTTAGCTGCCTTTTCTTTTGTATTGTTCTCTTGTCTTCCCACTGGTTTAACTCTGCCCTGATTTTTATTATTATTTTTTCTCCTGCTATTGGAGGGGTGGTTCTGCTGACTGTTCTAGTTGTTGGAGGTTTTGTGTTAATGTATCTGTCATACACCTCTCTTCTTTTTTCATGTAAGCATTTAATGATATCAAGCTACCACTGATACTGCCTTTGCAGTGTCCCATAAGTTTTGATATGTTGTAGTCTCGTTCTCGTTAGTTTCTGAAACTTCCTGATATCCACTCTAATCTGGGCCTCTACCCATTCATGTCGCAGGAGATCATTGTTCATCCTCCAATTGGTTGCCCTTGCTTTCCTGGACATCCTCTTATTCATCTCCAGCTTTATGGCATCATGATTTGAGAAAGATGTCTGGATAATTTACTCAGGCTGGACTTGTGTCCCAGCATGTGGTCTATTCTTGAAAAAGATCCATGTGGACTAGAGAAGAATATGAAACCCTTTGCATTTGGATGGAAAGCGCTATAAATGTCTAGCAGGCCCTGTTGCCTAATTACATTGTTTAGCTCTATGGCGTCGTTGCTGAGCTTTTCCAGTGATCTGTCTTTCTCTGATAGCGGAGTGTTAAAGTCACCTACTATGATTGTTGAGTCCATGATTTCTTTTTTCATCTTTTTAATAGTTTGTTTGACTAAATTCACCGCACCATTATTGGGAGCGTAAATATTCAATATGCTAAGTGCTTCTTGGTTTACTGAACTTTTGAGCATCATGTAGTGTTCCTCTTTGTCTCTTTTTTTTGGCTTGGATCTTGAAGTCAATATTGTTGGAGATTAAGATAGCCACCCCTGCCTTTTTCGAGTTAAAATTCGATTGGTAAACTTTCTGCCAATCCTTTATTCTTAGCATATTCTTGTCTGTGTGCTTAAGATGTGTCTCTTGCAGGCAACAGATTGATGGATTATGTTTTCGGAGCCAGTCCTCAAGCCTTTTTCTTTTAACGTATGAATTGAGTCCATTGGCATTCAGAGTTATTATCACTATCTGTGTGTTCATAGTTATACCCTGTTTTGTGTTTTGTGTCTTTACCTATTTCACTTCATATCAATGTGCTGTGTTTGAATGAAGATTTTCTATCTTGTCTTCTTTTCCATCTGAGACCCTCTTGTCCTGGTAATTGTTGCTGGAATGTTGGATTCTAGATGGATATGGGCTATATGGTGATCTTGTTCTTGATGGAGGTTGATCTTCTGGCCATAGTGAGTCAGCCAGTACTTTCCACAGGTTTGGGTATCTTACAGCATATTCTTTGAGTCTTTCCTTGTCCTGGAAGACCCTTATCTGACCATCTGTCTTAATGGATAACTTGGCAGGGTGCAGGATTCTGGGGGAGGCGGTTTTTTCCTTCAGCTTTTGGAATACATTGCTCCATCCTCTCTCCTCTTCATGGTATCTGCTGATAGGTCTGTACATATTCTTACCCGAACTCCTTTGTATGTGACTGTCTTCCTTTCTCTTGCTGCTCGTAAAATTTTCTCTTTTTCCATGAAGTTGGATATTTTTACTATTCTATGTCTTGGCGTGTTCTTCTTGGGGTCTAGTCTAGCTGACGTCCTTTCTGATTCCTGTATGAGTGCCTGGTTCTCCCTTGTTAGGGTGAGAAAGTTTTCTTCCAGAAATTCCTTTGCTATCTTGGCTGTCAACTTGTGTGGTGTTGAGCTCTGGTAAACTGATAATTCGGATATTATTCCTCTTCATAGCATCTGTCATTGATCTCAGGCTATCTTCTGTTTCTTACATTTTCCTGTCTGACTGTCTTTATTGCTTGCTTAGGTCTGTTTGAGTGTCCTCGAGATCACTGATATGGTTCTCTGACTCCTCAAGCCTAATCATAAATTCTGTGACCTTGTGTGTGGCTCCTGCTACCTCCTCTGTTAGCTCCTGCAGTTCCCTTTGGTGGGTGGACTTCATCCCCTCTATTGTGGACTTCATCTCCTCTATTATTGCATCCTTGTTCTGGGTTGCTTCCCTCAGCTCCTGTATTACTGC
>NW_022104341.1:53276465-53282964 GCF_000313985.2 Echinops telfairi
GACAGCAACGGCTCTGGGGGGAAACAGCCGGCAATGGTGCCTGTCCTCCACCCTGAGGGGAGAGCGCTGCGCAGCAGGCTCAGATCTCGGATCCGCTGGGCGCTGGAAACCCCTCAGCGCACCCAGGAGGGCAAGGTCATTCTGGAAAGTGTGCAGAGCCCTGTCGCTCGCTCCCAGTGGACAGGCTCGCCCACTCTAAACCCGGCAGGCAGGTTTAGTGCTCTGGGCACAGGCCATCCTGCAGGGGCTCTGGCAGAGATGCAGTGTCGAGGATAGAAGCTGGTTTGGCACCAGCAGGAAGTGCACAGCTCCGCTTCCCGGGCCAGGAGTGGAGCGGGGAGCTAGGCTGACGGGGGCAGGCGGCTGGCAAACGGGGTGCTGGTGGAATGGTCCCAGACAGCAATGGCGGTGGATGGTTCCCCATGAGGGTTGCCCAGGCAGCCCCCAGTAGATTGCAGGTCACTTACCTGGGGCTTGGATGAACCAAGGGAGGGGCGCGGGCTCAGGGGCAGATCGCTGCCTCCTGTGGAGAGGGTACCCACGAAAAATGGAAGCTTCTCTCCTAGTGGGGTACTGCGAGTGGGTAGCTGCTGTAGGGGGTCCCGCCACCACTGCACATGTCTTGGCAGAGCAATCAAGCTACTCTGGGCACGGGGTCCCGGTCTGGGGATGGAGTGGGGCTATAGCTAGTTTTGGCTCTGGTGGCGGTGGCTTAGTGACCCTTGATGTCCCACGAATCGGGTCCTGGATCACTGAGGCCCGGTTCAGGACAAATGTGTGGGGTGGGGTGCTGGCCTGGGGGGATATTTCACTCACCAGACTCCTACCACTCAGCTACCTGGACACCAAACCCTCCTTGTTCGAAAGAACTCTCAGAGTATGCAGGCCCCTGGTCCGCTATCTTCCTAGAAGTCCTCCCTTTCTAAATTTTAAACCATGCAGCATTTCCTTGTTCTATTCATAAAACTTCCTCTTGATTCATGAGCACAATGGAGTGTTCTGGAATTCCTTTTCTTCTCATGGCTATCCATAGTTGTTGTTTTTAATAGTCCACACAGTAGAATGCCTTGTTAGTAAAACACAAGTAAACACTGCTCTGGTATTCTCTGCTTTCAGCTAAGATCCATCTGACATCAACAAAGACATCCCTTGTTCAAAATTATCTTCTGAATCCCCACTGAATTTCTGGAATCTCCCTGTCAGTGTACTGCTGGAACCTTTGTTAGATTATCTTTAACAAAAATTTACTTCCATGTAATATTAGTGATATCGTTCTGTAATTTTCACTTTCTGTTGGGTGACCTTTATGTGGCATGGGCACAAATGTGGATTTCTTCCAGTCAGTTAGCCAGGCAGTTCTGTTCCATATTTCTTTACATAGATGACTGGGTGTTTCCAGTACTTCAGCAGTATATTGAACATTTCAATTGGTATTTCAGCACTTCCTGGAGCCTTATTTTTTGGGCCAATGCCTTAAATATAGTTTGGATTTCTTCCTTCAGTAACATTGGTTCTTGATCATATGCTACATTTTTAAATGGTTGAATGTCAACTAGTTCTTTTTCGCACAGTGTCTCAGTGCAAACTTTTAATCATCAAATAAACTGAGAAGTTGGCATATATGAAGAAGGATGTAATATCAGGTGTGGAGGAAGGCTTATTAACAACCTTCGATATGCAGATGACATGATTTTTCTTGCTGAAAGTGAGAACTTGAAACACTTGCTGATAAATCAAGGATTGCAGCCTTTAGGAGAGATTACAATTTAATGTCAAGAAAACCGAAATACTCACAACTGGATCGACAGGTAATATGATGATAAACAGAGAGGAACCTGCAGTGCAGAGGAACTTGTCTTGCTTGGATATACGATCAATGCTCACAGAAGTAGCAGTCAAAAAATTGAAGGCCTCATTGGTAAATACGCTACAGAAGACCCCTTTAAAGAGTTGAAAAGCAAAGATGCTACTTTGAGGACTAAGGTGCACCTAGCCCCAAGTCATGGTATTTTCAATTGCCTCAGGTCAATTGGTAATTTCAATGTCCAACTGTGATCGCTGGACATTGGGTGAGGAAGCCTGAAGAAGAGCCGATGCATTTGAATTAGAGTGCTGGCGAAGAACATTGGAAGTACCACGGACTGCCAAAAGAACAACAACAACAAAATCTGTCTCGGAAGAAGTACAGCCAGAATACTCCTTAGAGGCAAGGATGGCGAGACTTCATCTGATGTTCTTTGGACACATTATCAAGAGAGACCAGTCCCTGGAAAAGGATGTCATGCTTGGTAAAGCAGAGGGGCAGTGGCAAAGGGGAAGACCTTCGACAAGCTGGGGGGACACAGTGGCTGCCACAATGGGCTCAGAAACACAGAACTGCGTGGGTGGCACAGCACAGATGGTGTAGTGCTTCCTTCTGCCATGCAGACGGTCGTCACGAGTCACAAGGACCCCACGGCACCTAACAAAAACAACGACCATCGAAAGAACCAGGTTCACAACTACTGTTCCATAAGATCTAGCTATTTTCAATAGTCAAAATGTGACTAAAGCCACTTTTCTTTGTACGTTCTAATCACTTAGAAAAATAAGAAAGCATTGAGAACTTAGATTTACCATAACGGTTAAATAGAAATGATTTATACTACATTGTGAATTCCATTCAATTATACCCAGTTTATAATGTATTTATTAGTGGTGAATGATGCTATTTCTTTTAATGCTCAGTCGTTTCTAATCCATAAAAGATATGTAATAAATGAGTGCTCAATTGAACTGACCTTTACTGGTCAGATTTCAAGGAGTCCTAGTAGCATAGTAGGTTGCATATCATATGACTAAGTACAAGGTGAGGAGTTTGAACTCACCAGGTGCTTAACTGGAGCATGAGACTGCCTGTTTCCGTAAAGTCCCAGACAACGGGTCTATTCCATCCTGTAGGCTTGTTATGAGTTAGCATCCACTTGATGGAAGTGGGTTTGGTGTTGTGGTACTCAGCTGAGGGAGACCTGCCGACAAAATATTTAAGGCACTCAGCTGCTCACGGAATGGGAGGTGGTTTGAACTCACTAGTCACTCTCCAGTTAAAATTTTAAAAAAGACATTTCAGTCTGTTTTTGTAAAGATTTACAGACGGAAACTTTATGGGGCATCTCTAACCTGTCATTTTTGGTGGCTATCAGTTGGCATCAACTGACCAGTAACAGATTTGGCTTGATTTGAGGTACTCAGTTGAATTTATTTGCCTGTTATATGAGAGACTTTGAAAGCTTCCACTAACATCCAATCACTATCCTCCTGAGAGTGTTGTACTGTCTCTGATTTAATTTGATTGTCTTGGACAGCTGTGGGTTCTTACTATGCATGGCAAGGGACCACAGGGAATCAGGTCAATTTATAGCTTGGTTAGTATTTTGCCCAGACAATAACAATATCTGCAGCTTCAGAGAGCAGGGAATCCTCCAAAAGACTGAGATGCAAAGACGCTCTAATCTGGAGAAGAGTGGATTTATCATGAAATCTATTACACAATGCAATTACCATACAAGAGTCTTTAATTGTTATCAGCTATTGATTTGGTAATTCACATATACTGTAAGACTGTATAGAATCATTATCTTTTATCTGAACTATAGTTCCTATGATTTCCCTTTTAAAAATTGGAATTAAGATTTCAATGAGAGCCTTGATTAACTTTATCTGATTCTGAGTTGTATAACACAATTTAAATCTATTTTAGACTTTATTTACCTTTAGTTATAGTTTAATAACTTTAAAAAGCATTAGGGATGGTGTTCTTTATTAATCTTCCAAATTCCTTCCTGGTCACTTTTATGATGTGTCAAAGTGGAAATCAAAATGTTCCCATTTACTCCATTCATAAATGGTGTCATATTTACTTAGCACCACTGAGCACTTGCTTCCTTTTTTGGCTCTACTTTTGCTAATAGGGTAAAAACTGTGTAGCTTCCCACGCATGAATTTTCTATGCAGAACAAAATTTTCTTACAGGACCTTTTATCTGCTGGTGGGGGCAAGAATCAGAAGCAGGGAGAGTAGAAGGATTCATAAACTAGCAGTTAAAAGTATTATGTTTATCTGATTTTTAAATTTTATTTGCTGTTTTTCTTAATTTGAGATAACCTCATCCCCTGTGGGGGGGCAAGTAATCTTGCTTTCTTGGTTTTTCACTACAGCTTTTCCAGCTGCATGAAGGAGAAAGTTGATATCATTCCCTGACGATGGGGGTAGGTGAGGGAAAGCGCCTTCACCACATGTAGATCCTGGTCTTGCCCTTCAATTTCTTTCTGGCTCTCTCTAATTCACTCTTCTCTTTTTCTGATGCTCAAAAGCCATTGACTCTCGAGCTAGTGAAATCTGGAAACTGTTTCCTCTGCACTTTTGGAAACCCCTGGTCCCGCTTTGCTCACCTGACCCACTTGTGGTCTTCCTGGTTTGTAGACTTTCTAGGCTAAGCCCCTTCCTTCCTTCATGCATTGTCTTGGGCTGACTGTCTCATAGGAACTTCTACCTCTGCTTCCGGTCACCCTTCCCCAAATATATCAACTCCACTTTTCCCTGTGCTTATCTCACCAATAAAGTGCACTAACAGGCCCTGGGCAGCTCTGGTTCTCCACGGTGATAAATCCTTGGACTTAGCATCTTTCAGGAATCCACCTCAAGTTCAAATCTATTTACAACAATAGAACCACATCCTTCTGAAAACCCAGGAAACCCCAAGCACCTAGTTGTGGAACAAATCAAGCAAATTAGGTGCCTCTGCAAATGACAAGGCTATTGCAAACACAACCAAACTGCACCAGCTGCTTCTAACTCACAGGAAAGGTTACACCTCTGGAATATTACTGGTAGCATGATTGATAATATTGATAATAATTCTGTACACTTGATTGCAATTAATTGTTCCTTCTTTGGGATAATTTTCCTTCATAGACTTGGAGTGCACATAAAAGATATGAGAGGATGTGAATTTGACCAGCTGTGCAAAGTTATTACCAAGCTTAAAGAAAAATAATCTCACATATAAAGTTCATCATAAACAACACAGTCTCTGATTTCAAAGGGCTGCAGTTGTGTTGAGAGCATTCATCCTGGCAATAAATACGCATCGAGTTTATACTTTGTACCTTGCACGCAGTATGCAGTCATGGAGTAGAAATGGATAGATATGAACTCCGTCTCCATGGAGCTTAAGAGGGGCCTTCACACACTTTGTGGGGAAACGGGACTCAAAGGTCATGGATTGTTTTTCCCCCATGAACACTTTGAAGCCCCCTCTGATAATCAGATAATGCTGAGATTCAGTAAGTGACCCTGGCTGTACACAGATCTTTCAGTTTTAGCCGCAGAAAGTTCTTTTCCTAATTATCAAATAAAAGGATTCAAATAAATAAAGTAAAATTATCCAAACACACGTTTGTTGACTTTAAGGGTTACGGTCCTTCTAAATCCTCCGATGGCTCCAGGGAGTAGCTCATGTTCTGCTGGTGCTTGCAGGCCTCACATCGGACAGTGGCTCCTTCAGTTCTGCTGCTCTCTGACCTGCCTTCTGACCGGGTTCTCCGTTGGTCTACTGTGCACCTGCTCCAAGCTCTCCATGAGCCCTTACTTCATCCTTCCAGACTCACTCCCCATAACGCTCCTCTTCATAGCAGTCTTCACAGAGAATTTTCCTGAGCCAAGAGTGCCTGGGAAATGAGGAGTGGAAAACAGGGGGACATTTAAAACTATAAGCAACTACACCTAGTGGTCACCCATTGACGGGTCCCTTTCACAGATGACCACATCGATGCCACCATTCTTAGCCAGGCTGCCTTATATCTAGAATAATCATCTTCATATCAGAGTAGCTTTTCATCCTAAGTCCTTAGACCCATAATGCCAGAGCTGCTCTAGTGCCTGGCTACTCCCTCCCCTCTCACTCTCCACAAGGCGGGGGTTCTTTACTGGGTTCTGCAGAGCAGGTCAGCACCTCTGCCTTCACTATTCCTCACCTAGGCCCTGAGCAAGACTCTTCTAAAACACCAAAGCTCTGTACCATATTTCCTGAACTTGAACCTTATTTCCCAAAGATCCACTCTGTGGCCACCCCTATATTGCACAAGTGACCTCAGTTAAGATATTCCTCTCTTCACTGTGTCCTGCTCCCAGGCTAAGCTGAGGCCTGAAATTACATGGGAGCATACCGTAGCAGTAGCTCATCCTGTGGAGTCGATACCAGAAGGACAAGAAAATTCCCTTCAGAGGAAGAAGTCACTGGAGGAAAAGAGATGGAGGAATGTGGAAAGTAGTTCACCTATAAGGAACAGCATGTGCACAATCCCCGAGGTGTGAGGAAACATAGCATTTAATAAACAGCAGTAAATCTGGGCACAGAGAGGGAGACCAAGAGGGAATAGAAGCTTTTTGTGCCATGGAATGAATTTTTGGCCTTCATTAAAATATAATAGGACAATAAGAAACCATTTAAAAAGAGCAT
>NW_022104341.1:53283220-53286119 GCF_000313985.2 Echinops telfairi
AAAACCTCTGCCATGAAGTTGGTTCAACTCATAATAACTGTCCAGAGTTAGAGTTTCTGATACTATACATCTTTACGACAGCAGGCAACTCTATCTTTACCTCAATGAGCAGTGAGTGGGTTTTAGCTGTCAACCTTGTATTTATCAGCCTGATGCCTAAGGTCGAGAACCATGGTGGGTCTGAATTAGACAGGCTGACATTAGTGGGTATCAGGATTCTGAGGATCAACCACCAGAATGCATGGACTTTCATGCCAATCCTCCACTATGACTGGATTTAGCTACTTTCCACCTGCCTCCATTACCAACAGCCTGTTATTTTCCTCTACAGTGTATATTATTTCTTGACATCATACATTTTACTACTCTATCTGCTTGCTCATGACTTTGGTTTTGTGGCTCACTTTCTAATTTTCCAAGCATGTCACCTCCAGAGAACTGTGCATAATGTTGGTTGACCCTTTCCCTAAAGTCTTACCTTCCTTGTCTCTTATGCTTTTTGCCTTCAGCAATATTTTATCAGAAATTAATTTTGCCACCTCTGCTACTTTTATCTGCTGTTTGCTTAACATATATTTTACAACCTTTGATTTTTACTTTCTTTTGTGTGTGTCTATGATACATGCCTTGTCATCAGCAAATTGATGTATCATTCCTTTTGATCCATTCTGCTGCTCTGTCTCTTGCCGGATCCATTTATGCAATTTATATTAAATGGAATTATCATTAGGTTTGAATTTACTGCCGTCATCTTGTGCTTTTCCTGTGTCTATGATGTTGATGGCTTATCTTTTCTGCATGGTTTTCTGTAGTGAATTCGTTTTGTTGATGGATTTTCTTTTCATTGCCCTCATTGAAGCTGATTTTTGGTTATGGTGTCTATACATTTTTTATTGTGATGAAAATGTTTATTTTCTTTGTAGTTACCATGAAACTTACTTTCATCTTCCTAGTTTCAAAAAGTTCATTTTATCTTGATATTGCAGTTTGGATTTTAAGGGTAAGCAAGAACTTAACATTGGACCTGTTTTTCTTGCATTAGGTTTTTGGCTACTCTTGATCCCAAAAACTCATGTCGAAGATAGACTTGTGTGTGTGTAGTGATCTAGTGGTAGTCTCACTTCCCCAGCAGCTACCCCATCCAGCCTTCATTTTAACATGTGTTGTTTCCTTTCTTGACTTTTGGAAATTCAAGGATTTGTCTTTATTCAAGTGTCATTTCTCCTCTCAACTAGATTCTTCTTTTCACAACTTATAACTCCTATGAAACTTCAAACTATCACAAATCACTTTGATTTCGCTTTTCTCTGAATTCTTAGGGGTTCTACCACCTAGAATATATTTTAATGTTTACAAAGGTGGAAAGACAGAACTTCTTTAAAAAACCAAGGACTATATTAGAGCTTATATTTGGAGCACCTGGTTTGTAGAAGGCTATGGTTGATGGTGAAAGCCCCAAATCCATTGTTAGGGTCCCTACATGGATTAAACCTCCACAGAATCCCCTCTGACCACTGACCAAAGATGTGACTGGTCTTGCTAGGAGACAGAATGCCTTGGAAAGTGGACTAATGCAGATATAGCTCTTCAGGTTCGATTCCATCAGATAGGGGTGACCCGTGCACAGCAGATGGAAACACTACACCACATCCTGTACCATTCTCACAATTGTTCCTGTTTGAGGCTATTACAGATGTCAGCTTTAAATGTTATCATTGTATAACTTGTCTCCCTTTTGATCCATTTTAAGTTTGTTGCAGTTTTCTTTTTTCTGCTTTCTTTTCAATTGAGGTTTTTCTCTGTTTTATTTTGTTACTGTTGTTGGAGTTTTTGCTATTTTGGGGGTGGGGGGGTGGGCAGTGCAAGAAGATTTGAGACACCAAAGACAAAGCATCATTGTCTTGAGAACTAGTTTAAGACAGGTTGATTCAACAGAGTGTAGAACAATGTCTGACAGAGGGGAACGATATTGCAGTTTTAATCGAAAGAACCTCGGTGGTGGAGTGGATTACTAACTTCGAGGTCCACCAGCCACTCCCTGGGAGAAAGACCAGCCTTTCTAGCTCCCTAATGGTTTACAATCTCAGAAACTGCAGCGGCAGTTCTACTGCACCTCCCAGGGTTGCTAGTGAGTTAGAATCAACTTGATGACTGTAAGATTAACTTGGCCTTCAACTCCCTTTTTATATAAAATGAAAAGATAAAATTTAGGTTGCCTTCCTCAAAATGTTTTGTTGATTCCAAGTCAATGAAATTTTATTATATCTGCATAAAGAGAGATGGACGTGCTTGTAACTGTTGGGGCTTCATACACACCAGAGGTGCATCTAGCCCAAGCATTACAATCGATGCTATTCTGTGCTGTTCAGTTGACCCCAACCCAGAGACCTTCTAGGACAGAGCAGCCTTGCCCCGTAGGGTTTTCAGAGATTATCACCAATACCCCAAATTTATAAAATATTAATTTAACTAGTCAGTCCCCTTAATTAATGGCTTATAATTTCTCTCTCTAGTTTCTAAGACTCATTTCAATGACTACACAGGCACTCAGACATAATTCATAATAAAAAGTTTTATTAAGAAAGTTAAATTTTAACGCCAGTGAGAAACGCCCAGGGTAGTTGTTTACCAGGACATGTTACAAAGTTTCAGGCCTGCTAGTAAGTGCCCAAAGCACCTATCACTCTCCTGGAAGCATCAACCCAAGGCATTCAGCTCAAGCTCCATGGGTCGGCAAACCCAGCTCCCGGATTAAGTGCCCAGAGTCATCCCACTCCAGGAAGCCTCAGCCCAAAGGCCCTCAGCTCCACTTCTGTGGGTCAGCAAGTCCACCTTCCCCATCAAGTGCCCAGAGTCACCCTACTGCAAGCCAGGTTCCTGCACAGAAGCACTCAGCGTG
>NW_022104341.1:53286352-53314727 GCF_000313985.2 Echinops telfairi
CACACTATGATCCAACTGCAGGAGGAAAGCCGAATCAGCGAGCATGGAAGCATCTCAGCGCTGGCAGGGGTCTCCACACGGCTGCTCCAGCACCCAGGGCTGCATCGGGGTAGGTCCGTGTGGCTTCTCCTCAGGGACGTCTTGCAGGAAGTGAGCCTTGCCAGCTGAAGCAGGGAGACCTGAGAACTTGAAAGGTGAGGCTCACTGAGCCATTTATCCACCCCCCCCTCCCCGCCCCCCGCCTTTCAATTGACCCCACATGTGTTTATCGGGCAGGTTGGCACAATAAACTGACTACCTCAGAAGCCAATCACTCTATTCCATGCTCTGGTTCTGGATTCTGCTGCTGCTCCTTTGTTAGTACAGCTGCCATCTGGATCCAGAAGGTTCACTGCACCAGAATCTAGGATCTAGAGGACCCACTCCATTAGATCCCTCCTGCTTCTCAGAGGGCTCATTTTATACACAGCCAGGATGCCACTCCAGGGACTCTGCTTGCAATTACTCACAGGTGAATCCTATTAGTATCTTCCCTCACCTTCTTACCAGGCCTAGTCAGGGCAAGCTTGTTTGGTGGGAGTTAGAGATTTGGGCTAGAAGAGCCACAGTAAAGGGTTCACTGCCCTGCAACTAGCATGGAGACAAAAATCCAGATTAGAGGGATGTTGAAAGGCAGCAAGGCAATATAGAGTGATGACTAGCATGTGATTTCTGGAGGAAACAGACTGCCATCGTTTGAATTAAAGCTCTGACTCTAACTTGTCTGTAATCCTGGGCAATTTTCTTAACATCTCTGGGCCTCCGTCTCCGTCTCCATATATTTCAAGTGGAGATGTTAATACCAACTACAAAGATTTATGTGAGTTAAAATGTGTAAAGTGCGTAGAACAATGCCTGGAAGGGGAGAAGAACTCTCTAATTGTTGAATTGTTAGGCAATAGAGAGTTGAAGGAGAGAGGCAGCTAGCCACGGTGATGAAGGTATCACTTAGAGAAGCTGGTGGGATAGGAAGGTGAACCATGGGACCACACTTACTGGAAGTGGAAGGGGCACGCTGCCATGCACAGGTGTTTCTGTGTATTTGTTTCCCAAGATAGGGAAACCTATGCATATTTGAAGGTGGATGGAATGGAGCCAGGGAACAGAGAGGCGGAAGAGGGAGGAGAGAGCTGTGGGAGCAAGGTGATCTGGGACAAGGATCCAGGGAATTAGAGGTGATACCAGAGAAGAAAATTGAGAATACTTTCTCTGTATTCCTCCATGATCTGGCTCGCCTTTCTAACATGTTACAAACCTGACCCTGACGGTTCTGCAAACCGCAGCAGACTGTGGAGCTGTTTAGAATCAGGCAGTGACTGGAGAGATATTAATGAGTTGATGTGGGTTGAGCTGAGACTCACTAATGATGAGCAGAAGAGCAGCGTGCAGGGCCACTGGGTCATTCTGGAAGGATCCTCTGCTGGCAGACAATCTGAGCGCTCAGCAGACAGTGGTAGAATGGCTCCAAGAATACAGGCGTCAGGCGTCCTCAGCCAAACCACAAACTGCCACAAGGCCCACAGAGAAGCCAAGGCAGTAGACCAAACAATTGGGCTTTGGTCAGGTGCCTGTGAAGTGCCCACTCACACATAGATCTTTTTAGCCACAATTGCTACAGGAAAATGATTCTGCCCAAGAGTCCAATTCAAATGGGAAGATCACACACACGCGCACACATACACATGCAATCTTTGCTATGTTAACTAAATTCTTTAACAATGTAAGCTTGATGCTGTAATATAAGCTTTACTAAGTAAATGGCTTAGTAAGTAAAGCAGCTTCAGCTGAAACGTCTGTGCTTTCATCTCCAGAAAGCAGAGCAGCTTTGCTAGCAGATTAAATATCATTTATTACTTGACACTTTGGGAAGAACAGAGCAAAGGCAGAAGCCTGATTGAAGCACGGTGAAGAGGGCTTGTTTGGGTCAGGAAGGTCTTAGTTCGCAGAAGGAAAGATCACTGCAGCAACGAGAACTAAGGTGTTTAAGACAGGCCTTTTTAGCCCCTGTCCATTCTCCATTCTCAGCAAAGGCCCGGACTTTGGTGAATGAAAAGCACTGTCTTGGGAGGGTTAAGCACTAAATAGAATTAAATGTAAAGGTAACTAATATCACCTGACACATTATAGATTCAGTGTAATGTTTCTACCCCCATACTCCTCCTTCAACTCAAGGCCTTTTGTAATCTGGACTCTCAATATTGATTTAAAAGGGTTGTCCCCAGCTAACAGAATGCCAATTGTAGGAGTGGAGAGATATTTCAGTGATATTCCTCCCCAGAGCTCCCCAGTCACTACATGGGGGCAGCCTCCTCCACCTCTTGCTAAACTTAATTTGCCAAATATTTACTTAGCAGTGTATCCCACACTATTGAAGTCCAGCCTTGCACCCTAAAGACCTCATGTACCCGTTCTGTGTCACCACCCCATAGGTTTTGCAGCTAACTCCTCATACCTGTGAACTTCAGAGGCCCAATCCTGAGTAGATCTGGAAGGACTTAGGGGTTTCATCTGTCCTCAGACAGCAGTGGTTGATGAGCATTGGTGTAGTGAAATTCAACTATCTATCCGAAATACCTTTTACACTCCCAAGCCCACTGCCACCACATTGACTCCAACTCATAATGACTCACATAGCAAAGCCCCCCAAAGGGTCAGGCTGAGGCTGAACTTCACCTGAAATTTCATCCCCGCTTGACTTCTCTTTTCTTGTTCTACTTTTCTACCCCTTCTTTGCCTCTTCTGGAAGCCCTTATTCAATAAATCACTGCACAAAACAGATCCTTGGCTCAAGGTCTGCTTCTGGGAGTTCTTGGCGTAAGACAAATTACTATTTACTATTCATTAATTCATACAATACATGTTCACTGAATACATAAATGTTTTCTTTCCAGGCTAGTGAAGAAGGCAGATACATCGTTTTAAGTGAAATGTAGATTTGCTCAAGGTGCTCTGTATAGAGATTATATGCTCCTGGAGCCAAGGAATTTTTTTTTAAATAGTGAATTTTAATTTCTGATAAAGTGATTTATAGCTAGTAAGTTCTCATGAGTGGTTTAATAGTTGCCCAGTCCTTGTCCTCGTGATGCTGACCATTGAGGAAGAATCAAATAATTGCCTAGAATTGCAGTTTATTCAATAAGGATTTGTCGAGCACTTTCTATGAACTTGGTGATAGTGGCATATAGGGTTATGTGTTGGAATGTTAACTGCAAGGTACATCAGTAATTCAAACCCACTAGTCACTCTGTGGAAGAAAAATGAGGCGTTCTGTTTTCATAAAGAGTTTCTGTCTTGGAAATCCTATGTAGAGCTGCTATGAGTTGGAATTAACTTGATGGTAGTGAGTTTGGTTAGGACCCTTGGTGGCACTGTCAGGTAAACATTGGGACTATTCGCCTCAAGGTTGTTGGTTCAACTCCCCCAGTCCCACTGAGGGAGAAAAATGAAGTTATGTGCTTCTGTGTAGATTTAGGAGTCCTGCTGGTATATTGTTTACACATGGTGCTGCTAATCTCAAGGTCAGAGGTTGAAACCCACCAATCTCTCTAGGGGAGAAAGATAGGCTGTCTGCCCCCATAAAGTATGAAAAGTTTTGGAAGCCCAAAGGGGCAATTTGTCTGGTAGGGCAACTATTGAGAAACCATATGGTAGTTTTAAGAGTATACTTGAGTAAGAAACACTATTTAGTCAGAAAGCTATTTATTAAGCTACAAATAATAATAATTCAAGTATTAAAAAAATCTTCACAATTGTTGCTATATCTGAGCTCACTGTCAGAGCCACTGTGTTGAATGTTGGCTTCCTTTTTACTGACCTTCTACTTACCAAGCATTATGTCTAGCTATAGTTGCCCTAAAACCATATAATTATTTCACATACTTCAATAATCGCCAAAAGAATGAGAGTGAGATTCTGCATAATGGCACACAAGAGAGGAGGGCTCACATAAAAGAGATTCATACAAGAGAACAATTGAAAACATAAAATTCATGATCCACTGGTTGCTTGGACAAAATCAATTACAGGAATTTGGTGCAAGAGTGAAGGGAAGGTTCCCAATGAGCGTGACCCAGTCGTAGAGGGTAAGGAACGCTGCCCAGAGAGGAGAGGTTCAGACAGTGACCAGGGAAGCTCGTGCTTCACAACTCGCTTCCCCCAGTCCTTCGTAATGCTGCGTTCCGGTAGTTCCTCCTTCCAACGCCACTAGTGGAAACTGGACAAGGATGTGATACCCAACCTCTTCCAGTTACATTTGCTAGGAATGTGAATCCCACAGCTAAACTCACACCAAGTCGATTTACTTAGTTACCACAGGCCTCTAAGCAAGAGCCCAAGTGAATGTAAGAGAAAGATAAGAGACTTCGTGTTCAGCTTGAGCCGGAATCTGTCTAATTAGAAGCAGCTTCTCATGCAACGGTTTATGAATGTATCAAAGCACAAATAGCAAAAAATGGCTTTCTCTTTCATCCCAAGTCTGATTCTTCTCCCAGAACCATAAGATCTCAGTTAAAACTGCCACGTACTTTTTGTTTTTTTCTTGCTGAAGAAAATATTTATCTGAAATAAATGTTGTCAAAGGGTAATTTTTTGTTGTTGCAATGGCAGATCATTTCAGACATTCCGAGTTGCCCTGCCTTTCAAAAACTGAAATCACCCATTTGCTCAACACAGCCCAGGATTTCTGTCTAGACAATTTATGTAACGCTATGCCCCTTGAGATAGGCTTGCTGTTTCAGGTGAACTAAATTTTTTGAGAAATGGGGCTGTAGGAACCCAGGGGCATAAAAAATGACATGAGGAGGAAACACTGAATTTTAGTTCTTTCTGCTTTTTAAAATAAGCATTTAATTTAATTTTTATTCTTATAAAAGAATTACTGAGATATGTGTAAAAGTATTCTTAATTTGTAACAAAATATCTGTTGTCCAATGAGTATAGGCTATGATTTGAAGAAAGATAGGCCTCAGGTTCAGTTACACAGCAACATTCATTTCTGGCACACATGTTACTGCCAGCCGCTATGGTAGCCACTGGAGGCACAAGCAAGCAAGACCAGTCAGCGCTCCTGTTCTCACCAAGTCTGTAGCTTAGAATTAATGATGGCTAGTAAACCAATAATATAATCCTGCTTGGTAGAGGAGAGGGCCAGCCACAAAGAAGTTGCATCAACACAGTGGCTACCACACGAGCTTAAACGAAACCGTGATTGTGAGGACAGCACACGAACCCATCGTTTTCTGTTCTATGTCCATAGGGTCCATGTGAGTCAGAGCCGACTCTGTGCCACCCAATACCAACAACAACAAAATAATAGAAGCAACTATTAGTTGCCAACTTTCATGAATGCCTGAAAAGAAATCTAGTAGGTGCCATACTGAAGGGTTGGTCCTAATTAATAGGATATACTCTGAGGAAGACTTTGTCCAACTGAACCCGGCAAGATAATTAGAACTTATCTTGCTTAGGGTATAAAAGAGTGCTCTAGAAAGAGGATATTGCAAATGCAAAGGTGGGAAGGAAGGAGGGGGACACTATTCAAGATGTTCAAAGATGGCTAGTGGAACTCGAGCTCGAAAAACCAACAAGCAAAACATTTGAAGAAAAGATGGAATTGCAGTTGGAGAACAGGTCAAACAGAGTTTTTGAAGCCGTGTTAAAAATTGTGACCTGCACCCTAAGAACAATGGGAAATCATTGAAAAGTAAAAAAAGGGGGAAAGACAGAAATAGATTTTTCTAAACCCATCATTTGAAGTCAATGTGTTTTTATTCAGCACTTAACCATTGTTGTGATAATAGCTATCGGTATTCAGAAATCAAGGTGTCTGTGCTCAAGTAATGTTTTGTGCAGAATTGTAAAAGGCAGTAAGTGTGAAGTGAAGCATGGAGGCATGGATGAAATAGCCTTGGGAAGACAATGTCTTAAACAGGTTTCATTTACATGATCATATTGTGGGTTGATGTGTGGGTTTTTGTTTATGATTTTCTTTTAAAATGTTCAAGGACGTATCATCTCAGACATGAAGTTGCCTTGACTCAAGTGCTCCCTGAATGCAAGAACCTTTGTTCTACTAATCCGGCACTCGTTGATGCTCACCTTCCTGACACAATCACTGAAGACAAAATGGATGCATAAGCAAATGTGATGAAGAAAGCTGATGGTGCCCGGCTGTCAAAAGATACAGTGTCTGGGGTCTTAAAGGCTTGAAGATAAACAAATGGACATCTAGCTGAGAAGCAACAAAGTCCACATGGAAGAAGCACACCAGCCTTTGTGATCAAGAGTAGTTGATGGGATCAGGTATCAGGCATCAAAGACCCAGAACAAAAAATCATATCAATGTGAATGAGGGGGAGTGCAGAGTGGAGACCCAAAGCCCATCTGTAGAGACAATTGGATATCCCCTTACAGAAGGGACACAAAGAAAAGATGAGCCAGTCAGGATGCAGTATAACACCGACGAAACATACAACTTTCCTCTAGTTTTTTAATGCTTCCTTCCCCCCACTCTCATGACCGCAATTCTACCTTACAAATCCGGCTAGACCAGAACATGTACACTGCTACAGATAAGAGTTTGCAACACAGGGAATCCAGGACAGATAAACCCCTCAGGACCAATAATGAGAATAGAGATACCAAGAGGGTAAGGGGAAGGTGGGGGGATAAAGGGGGAACCAATCACAATGGTCAACATATAACCCCTTTCTAGGGGGATGAACAACAGAAAAGTGGGTAAAGGGAGACAGTGGTTGGTGTAAGACATGGGTACAATTTTTTTTATATATAAATTATCAAGGGTTCATGAGGGAGGGAGGGTGGAGAAGGGGGAGTGAGGAGCTGACATCAAGGGTTCAAGTAGAAAGAAAATGTTTTGAACATGATAATGGCAACATATGTGCTTTACACAGTGGATGGATGTATGGATTGTGATAAGAGCTTTAAGAGCCCGCAATAAAATGATTTTTAAAAAGCAGTGCTGCAACCAATAATTCTGTCCACTGAAACTTTCTGCCTCTTCACAGATTGGATATCACACAAACAACTATGCAGCCAGCTCCACCTTCTTGCCCCACTAATGTTCTCAACTTTGATGTGCAGTGACCATTTGGAAAGGTGAGCATTAAAAGCTGTCTAAATTCCCAGAACCCTCTCCTACTTCTCTGTCCTGATCTGAGTTCATGCCACCACCGGAAATTTCCCTAAGAATTAAAATGAAAAGTAGATAGACACATCTGATTAAGGAGGGGTAGATGCTTCAAAAGGAGCCACATTTGTGCAATAGCTAAAGTGTTCATCAGTTAACTAAACTATTGGTATTCCAACTCAACCAGCAGCCCTGGGGGAGATGCTCCTGTGAAGATCACGGTCTAGAATTCTAGAGGGAAGTTCTTCTCTGTGCCGCAGGATACACACGGGTGGGAATGGACTCCTAGTCAGACAAAAGACGCTTTACAGCGGCTACTGTTGTTTTGTGTTTTAAAAGTTCAACTAAACATTCTTAAACGAATGTGATTTGGCTGCTGATTAGCTCTCCTGCTGGGAAAGACCTGTATGTCATTGATTTTCAGGGCAGGAACTCTCTTTGAGAATATTTGAAGGCTAAGCTACTTCTGTTTTAGTTAAAACATCAGAATCCTGAATGTTCACCACATGATTAGTATAATACAGTTTGCCATTTTGATGAGATCTATTTTATATACAATATGTATTTCAATGAACACTCTAGAAAGCAGAATTTTATGCAAAATATGATAAACCTTTATCTATATTCAATCTGGAGTTTTAGTTTCCTCCCTCAAAGATCTTAGTATCTCTGCAAGTGTTTGGTTTTTTTTTTTTCAGTTCTAGAAAGCTGTGTCTCTCTCCCTGCTGTTTTTTTTTTTAAATCATTTTATTAGGGGCTCATACAACTCTTACCACAATCCATACACACATCAATTGTGTAAAGCGCATTTGTACATTCATTGCCCTCATCATTCTCAAAACATTTTCTCTCCACTTAAACCCCCGACATTAGGTCCTCATTTTTCCCCTCCCTCCCCGCTCCCCCCTCCCTCATGAGCCCTTGATAGTTTATAAATTGTTATTTTGTCATATCTTGCTCTCTGCAAGTGTTATAGCGGTCATTGAATCAAAGGTCTCCTGCGTATCATATTGTATATTAATGTAGTTATTTTTAAGAGACACAAAAAGTTAGTTTCTTAAAGACAGCATACTAATTTTTTGATAGTTGAACTTCTCATTTTAGTGAAAAGTCAGTAGTTCATTTTGTTTCATTCTTTGGGTACTGATGGGTACAATAGCAAGTGGCTATTCAAGCAGTTCAGTGTCTCTCCACCCCTTCTAATGTGGTTGAGGGACCTGAAAGATAACTACTCTTTTGTTTTCCAGGATCTGAAAGTGTCTTTCTATAAAGAGTTAGTGTGCTGCACACAAAACCTATTTGTAAACCTATTTTTAAACAAACAAAACATTGTTGATCTCAAAAATTAAAAAAAAGAAACTCACTGCCATCAAGTCTAAGCTGACTATGGTAACTCTAGAGGATAGGGTAGAATTGCTCCTGTGGGTTTCGGAGACCGTAACTCATTACACAAGTAGGAAGCCCCTTCTTTCTCCTGAGAAGTGGCTGATGGTTTCGAACTGCTGACCATGTGGATCGCAATGCATAACCAGGGCTACTTAATTGTTGATCTAATAAGAAAAAAATGTAGTTGTGGCCATTTCAATTTGTACTTTCACATATTACTCTTTAGGTTTAAGTTATATGTTAATGAGGATTTGTTTTAGTGGATAAAGTATTTGACTAGTCAATGTGTCTACAATTGATATAATGACATGATTTGATAAGTCTGCATTGCAAACCTTGAAACCAGAGAATTTATTTAGAAAAAAGCATATTATTGGAGTAATTAAGTGATACCAGGGCTTAATTAAGTTATCCAAAATCCAGAGTTTTAATATTGCTTTGGTTTATAAAATACACATGTAATTACTTAAAGCAAAAATGTTTTGAATGTCTGAGGCATAAGAATTTCTTATGAATATCTTATTCCTCACACCATACATGACAAAGAAAAACTCCTTTTCTATGCTGATTATATCTTTCTTTCTCTATTCGAACAGATAATGAGAACATGGAGTTGGATTTTAAATGCAATACCTGCCTCTCTGAGTTTGTGCATTTTTTTCCCACCAGAGAAGGAGACTTTTAATATTCTGATCTGGATTGTGTTTCAATTCCCATCTTGTTTTTAATTTTAATTTTATTCTTATAGTGATATAAAATACAATTATAATCCAGTATTACAATTATAATCCAGTATAATCTGAGTATTAAATTAGCTTGTTCAATTGGACTTACAATATGAATTTAAGATGTAAGACAGCATTTCATAAATGAAGATGATGGGAAGGAAAAGTGAGAAAAACAACAATAACAAAAGCATTTAAAAAAACACTAAATCTTTGTTATAGGTATTTTCCTCTCACTTTCCAACTTTTATCCGAATCTTAATTAGTGTAAACATCTTTATATTTTTTTATCATTTAAATTTTGCAATGAGTTTAAATGATCAATATAACTTTTGACAATAAAAACTCAACAAATTAAGAGCGAGAAATCAATTAATAGGATAGAAATTAAGGCAAGAAGAGACAATGACAGAGGAGATTTGTACCATATAGTGATCAATGTTCCAGAGATGTTGTGCCCCTCTGGACCAAGTTTAGACCTAGCTGCCCCTAGACTCAATTCTGGTTATATGCCATTTAGTAAGAATCTACACAATTGTTATTTCTTTACCTTTGAAAGCTAAATGGAATTGGAGCACACGGCTCCCTTACAGTGCCATATAAACAATAATGAAGCTATATGATTAACTATTTAGCTAGAGCAGTGAAAAAAACAACAACCAGGAACAGCCCTCTGATTCACCACTATCAATGAAGAATTTCTTAAAATCTCTTCTTAGGAAGGGTAAAAAAAGGGGAAATCAATGTAATGTGGATATAGAATGTCAGATTTTATTACATTTTAATGAAATATAGGGATCTATTTTGCCTGTATTGAAATAGGAACTTTTGTGGCTTTTAAAAATACATTGAATCATCTTTTTAAGAGATATGCCCTTTCCTGCTTGCTTATGAATTCAACCACCCTTTCTTTTCTCTTTTAACTTTTTTTCTCTCCCTCCCACCTTTCCTCCCTTTATCCATATTTATCAAGTGTATTGCCTTAAGCATGTTACAACAGACCACATTGACATTCTATAGGATATCTTGGCAAGGTATACAACACTGTATCTTCAGTTTTCCGATAGAAGTCTTTTACTGCAATTTCATTGCTATTTTTATAGATTAAATGATAATTACCTCCACTCACTGCCATTGAGTTGATTCCAACTCATAGCCGTTCTATGGGACAGAGAATTGCCCCTGTGGGTTTCCAAGACTGTAAATCTTTTCAGGAGTAGAAAGTCACACCATTCTCTCATGCAACAGCTGATGGTTTTGAACTGCTGACCTTACATGTTAGCAACCCAGTGTGTAACGCACTCCACCACCAAGACTCATTTAAACCAATTGTTAAGTCAGTGGAAAGAGTTGAAAACTAGTTGTAAATTAGTTGTGCATTTCAGAAAAGGTTCAATTTTTAATGTGCATTCAAGATAGTATTTAAAGTAACTATATAAAGCTGGCGTTGAATATATTTTTAAAATCCAGATTTAAATTCAACAAACTTCATTGAACACATAATGTTTACTATCATCCATCTATCTGCTCTCCTAGTCATCATCTATTTATTATTTAATTTCTACAAAATAGATCAAGGGTACAGCAGACTTGTCCAATATCACCTATCCAATATAAGTAAGAATTCAGATTCAAGTTCAAGCATTTTTATTTCATATTTAGAGTTCTTCCTACAACATAGTTATGTACAGTTTGCTACCATGAGATTTCCTTTAAACACAATGATGTTACCATAAAGGAGTGTTACTTGGGATCACTTCAACTTGGAATTAAATCTTGGCTCTGCCACTCATCAGCTCTGTTGACCTTGAGAAAGTTAACCAGTCTCATTGAATTTCTATTAATTAATCTGTAAACTGTAGATAATACTTATCCTGGCACCTAGTGGCATAGTAGGTTATGTATTGGGCAGTTACCTTCAAGGTCAGCTGGTCCTCAGGAGAAAGATGAGGCTCTTTACTCCCGCAAAGATTTATAGGCCTGGAAATCCACAGGGGCAGTTCCACTCTGTTCTGTAGGGTCTCTTTGAGTCAGAATCAACCCGATCGCAGTGAGTTTGGGTACGGTTTGTACGAAAATATATGGAAGATGATGGTGATACAATAGACATTCAATAAGTATTATCTGTGATTAAAACCAGTTTTGTCTCTATTGCAATTCCTCAATTTCAACTATAAGTTGAATTCCTTTGTGAGTAGGTTTACACTGGCACAGAGAGAATTAACTCTAAGATTTGGGGTGCTAGCCTCCCTGATTAAAATATCTCATGGTTATTTTTGCCATGCAACCCTATCATGCATCTCCTTTAAATATCATCTTGTCCTCAGATCCTGAACACATTCATTATCTTTGCTCACTTATCACTCCTTTCCCCAATTCTGAAGTTATATAGGGCTCATTTTGATGACTAATATACTATATTGTCCCTTAAATAATGTGTACGTATGTCTTTTTTGCTAGACAGAATTCTAATCTAGGTATACAGGTGTGTTTTGTTACATTTTCTTCATCTATCCCTTGGTATTCAGTGCAGGGCTCCTAGAGAGATGCTAATTAGCTGGATATTTTCAACATAGGCGATATGCATCTATATGCAAGATTAGCAGTTTTAAAATTAAATGAATATGATAAAAAGTGTTTTCATGTTGGTATTTACCTTGAAAATTTTCAAGTTAAAGGTTTCCTGATTTGAAATGTCTACATCTAGTCAGAGTAGTAACATACAGTTCATTATGCATTTTTAAAACCTCTTCATGCAAAAGTGAAAAATAGAAAATATGTTTTTTAAATGAATTTTTGTCAAAGGTATTTGCCATGCCATTAGGAATGGTTTTGTCCATTTAGTTTGAAATCTGATACAGTATAGAGGGTTTTAATGTTGGGACTTTTAATGTGAAGATATGTATACATTGCTTACCAAATTCATTGAAAAGAAAAAGTTGTCTCATATATACACTAATATTTTGGATTATTATTCTGATAGACTTACTAATTTATCTCCATTATCTTCAATAAACACAATTTCTCATTATGTACAGAGATTGTAATGAGATTATGGAAAGGATAGAGCTAAACCTCAAACAAATTCTTTAGGAACTCTGTCAAAAAATGTTGCATATATGGGGAAATGGTGCTTGATCCATACCTTTGTTATAATTACTCCTGTAAAGTTCTGTTGGGTATCTATGCAATGTTAATATGTGGCATCAATATGCTTCGTATGTGAATTGTGCAGGTCTGGCAGGCCCCTTAAGAATCTGTATAAAATATCTCTTGCTTGGTATGTTTTAGTTGCTATTAATACATGTATGTTTAATTTTTTCTTCAAAATTATTTTTTCTCATATTTTTTATCAACCCAGGTTTTTGCTGAAGTGTATTCAACATATCTCTAGTTCATTTCAAAGATACAAGTATTACTCTGTTTCATTCTTATTCCAAAGATTTATTTTATTTTCATGATCTGAAATGCCTTTTTCATGGAAAAGTAGTTTGTAAAACATACCGTTTTAAGAGTTTTTTGGTTGTTTTCATAGTCAACCACATTGTAACCTCCTGTGGGCAGGACCCATGTTGTTTGTATCTATTGTACCGACAGAGCCTAGCACAGTACAAAGAACATACATTATACTCATTAAAAGTTTGATGGGTACTCTATATGACTAGATCGCAATATATATTGTTGATGCTTAAGACAATTTGGTGGTGTCATACTATGACTAAGGGTGGCTTTTGCTGATGTTGATTCTTTATTTACTTTTCCACTTTGTTATTGTGTCATTTAGTCTTCCTCAGGCTTCTTGTAACAAACTTCTGTAAGCATGTATTGATTATGGAATGACTGCTAATAGAAAAGAAAAAATGAGATAATTGTGAGTTGATATACAAAGTAACTCCTATTTTAATGAGCTATGTTATTTCTTACTATAACTGAAGGTGGATTTCAGCTCTACATCTAAAGGGAAATGAAGGTGTTGCAGATACGTCGGCTATGGCCCTGCAGGTAGTGCAGCCAGTGTACAAGCAAGGAGAGTAAATACATTCCATTACTTCCAAATAAGGGCACATAAAGTTAATAATCGAGGCATCTGATACACAGGAACAAATTATATTTTTATCAAGACTTCATTTTTATCTTTAGCATAGGTTCTGCTTTTAAAGCAACAGCATTTCATCCCCCCACCTCCCCCCACAGTACTTTGCTGAAACCAATAGATAAGCAACTTTTAGAAATGAAATTCAAGCCACTCTCAACAAACAGAATGATGCAGTAAACATACATTCCCAGGAAACGGAAGTCAGCATGTAAAATCATTTGGGAATGGTATGGCAAGATAGGAATGAATGTTCTTGGGGAGAAGATGCTCATAACTAACCAAGCTGGTCACTTTCAAGAATGTGTGAACAGTGTGCTCCTAGAACAAACTACAATCATGAAAAGGTGACGACAGCTCCGCTGTCACGAACAATTATTTCAAAAGCCTATCTTTAAAAGTAAATGTAAGAGAAAATAGATGATGATGGATCAGACAGATATACTACCTCGACCCTAGACAACAAAGAGCAGAGAAACCAGTCAAAAGAATCACAGATGACAATAGTGGAGCTCTAGGCTGTAAAGGAGTAGATAAAATTCCAAATAGAATAAAAAAATGGAACGAGAACAGAAAATAAGGAAACATAGAGCAATACATTTAAACTGACCTGGCACAGGGTGGCCATTGGGGCAGGAACCAGATAGCCAGATCTGTTTGCCCAGAATGCCTTGATAGCAACACTAGTGAGTGGCAACCAGAGAGGTGAAATCTCCCTCTTACACTTACAATCTCCTAGCGTAAGAGAAGGTGTGGACCCCCACACATCCACCCAACTGGAGGCTGGTCAATCCTTCTCCATTGTTCCTCCCTGACCTGATGTTTCACCAGCCCACTCATCGCCTCCACGACCACCCCACTCATTGTTCCACTTCCCTGGCCCCCTGAGACCTCCTCTCTTCTCTTTTTTTGCCCTTTCTGTTGTCGTTCTTTTGTGTCGCCCTTCCCATTTCTTCCTCCTTTTTCCCCCATTAATTCAGAACCAATGACTCTACCCAGTTATACTTGCGACACCTGCCACCCACCCAATGAGAAAGTGCCACCACCTGCTCCAACACTGCTTGATCAATGATAGATGGTGACTAATACCACCCAACCGACTCATAGCTGCTCGACACCTGTGAGCACAGACTTGCACTCAAACTACTATCTGCCTCCAAGCCAGCCTGGGGGATGAGTACCCCAGGGCTGCTCAAACACGGACAGAGCAGTCTACCCACCCTGTGGCCTGGCTATCCCCAAACAAAGCAAAGCAAAACAGGACAACAATGCAGGTTAAATAAAACTGGCATGCAGTCAACAAATAAATACAATCACATTACCATGTCTTGGAAACAATAGGCAATTTCAAATCTCTCTCTCACCCTCCCCACACAAAGATGGCTCAAGCAAGTGACCAAACTGTAAGTATACACAGAAAACATGAAAACTTAAATTCAATAATATGCATTGAATTAATATGGCACAGGAAGGGCAGTAGAAATTACATACTAGAAAGGTAATTTCATTAAAAATAATCGATAGAGCCAAAGGAAGTTCACTAATAAGATGTAAGACTAAAGCAGAATGGAATGCAGATTTGTTATTAGACTAGAGGAAGGATCACTTGGTAATAGTGTCCCCTAAGTAATATGCTTATTGCTGTAGTGGTTAGGTATTATATGAAGATGCTGCTGCTGGTGACGGTAAAAGATAAGAAGAGCAAAATTGAGTATCACTTTAAGAAAATATACAGTGTATGTGGAAAGGATAGGAAATATTTTCTTTTGAAAAGGAAAAACAATAATATAAATTCAGTTAATCCTTCCGTATATCTATCTTTTAAGTTATATGTATTCTATAAGTATTGCTTAAATCTGTTTCTCCATCTCCACTGCGTGATCTAAGTCTAGGCCTCGATCATTCTCAGACTCAATGGTATTGTGGCTTACACATCAAGCTCCTAACCCAAAGATCAGCAGTTTGAAACAACCAGCCACTCGTCAGGAGAAAAGTGAGACTTTTCTGCTTCTGTAAAGATTCCAAGTCCTGCAGTTAGGGTCTCTCTGGGTCAAACTTGTCTCAGTGCAGTGGGCGGTCACTCTGAATTGTCTCAGGAAAACTTGTTCTGCTTCTAGTCTCAGGCCTTCCAATCTGGCCTCTAAACCTCTCTTCAAAGCGATTTTATTTTTAATTTAAAAAACGTGTTCTTGTTATATCTCTTCTTAAAATATTTAACATTTTCCTAGGGCCTCAACGATAAAGTTAAAATAACTTGACCGATACCATAGGACTTTCCATGACCTTGCCCTCTGTCCAGCCTCTGGCTGCCCCTTCCATTTATGTTTTACTGTCCATCGATGACAACTGCTATCTCACACCTTCATGCGCTGCACATGCTTTTCCTTCCACAGCGAATGTCCCTTTCTTCTCCTTTCTACCTAGCTGACCCCAACTCACCACCCACCTGTCACTGCAGGTTTCAGCGGCACTCCCAGGCTACCGGGGCCTAGAAAGGACACTTCAGTTACTAGAAAGGACTCAAAACCAGTCCACGTGAATACTGTGGATCACAAAGGTCTGCTTTTCAACTGGTCATGAGGATGGTGCAAGACTGGACAGTATTTTATTATGTTCTCCTCGTGTTTGGCATGATGTTACTGGGAGATGACTCAAGATTCCATGCCCCTCCACCCCTTGGCTCTTGTCCCACTTGCAAGAAAGACTTCAGGGGAAGGACAAAATTCAGACCAAAGTCCGAGAAAAGATTTGAACAGAAAGAATGAGTTTGCCGATGGAGCTATTTTGGAAAAAATGCTCCAAACAGAACCAAACAGATATCAAGTCAATTCAAACTCACAGTGACCCTATAGGGCTGGATAGAACTGCTCCTGTGGATTGCTAAGATTGTAATAATTCTTTACAGGAGTAGAAAGCCAAGTTTTTCTCCCTCAGAGAGGTTGGTAGTTTTAGCAGCTCAATTCATAACCACTACACCACTAGGCCCTTAGCTTTTCTAAAAGTCCTGGTAGAATGTAGAGCCTGACCTTTTATTCTGCTAATGACAGATGTCCCACCGTAGGCTGGCTTTCCAGCAGGTCTTCGGCTATTGAGTGGTTCTCTGATGTACATCTTCTCTTTTCAGGTATGTGCACCCCTGCACCCCAGACTTCGTGCTCTGTCCTTGTCTGCAGACTCCAAACCCAGAATCTAGTCGGTCATTGTGGGAGTACTGTGAACATCCTGTCTTTCTCTACCCAGTCTTTTCACTATCTCAGGTCTCTGCCATTGATAAGGAAATGTCTCTTAGCTGCCCTTAACCTTCCTTCGTGGTGGAGAGGTTAGTGCGGAAGTGTATCTCCACCTCTCCTTTGTATTAACATTCCTGTCATCTTGAACTCTTTTCCCTTTGCCTGTTTCTATCTAGTTATCAATGAGTTGAAAGGACTCATTGGACTACAATGTATAACAACAGAAACAACATGGAAACCCATCTTTCATGAAATCTTGCTACCTTCACTTCTAAGCAACATTCTGTCTGTATTTCGTCTATGAAAGACTTGCCCATTCTTCTAGCAGATTATAATATAGCGCATATCCAACACCATAATTACAATGCGTCAGTTCTTCACTGATCTTCCTTATTGTCCAGCTTTTGCATCATATAAATTGATTGAAAATAGCATGGCTTCAGTCAGACATACCTTAGTTATCAAAGTGGCATCTCTGGTCTTAATTTAAAGAGATCTTTTGCAGCAGATTTGCCCAATGCAATGTGTCACTTGATTTCTTGACTGCTGCTTGATCTGCATTGATTGTGGATCCATGTAAAATGCAATCTTTGACATCATCAATCACTTCTTCATTTTTCTTTCTTCTTGTACAGATGTTGCTTGATGCAATACACAGTTTTATTTCTATACACAGCTTGATAGTGCTTCAATCTGCATTGATTGTGGATCCATGTAAAATGCAATCTTTGACATCATCAATCACTTCTTCATTTTTCTTTCTTCTTGTACAGATGTTGCTTGTTGATCTAATTGTGAGCAAGTTTTTTATGGTTTCTTTATGCTGAAGTGTAATCTACACTGAAGGTTACGTTCATTGCTTTTCACCAGTAAGTGCTTAAAGCCCTCTGTTTCCAGCAAGAAATGTGTGTTATCTGCACATTGCAGGTTAATAAGCCTTCCTCTAATCCTGATGCTGTGCTATAAACATTTGAGCAAAGGTATAATTTAAGATAATTCAAGGCCCAAACCAACTTTTAAGTTATTTAAAGGAGGTAATTAGTCTTGTTCAAATGTAAACAAATAACCATCCAAGTGCTGACTTTCCAGTTACAGAACTAGTTTTATACTTACAGGCAGAAGAGATTCTAGAGGTAACAGAAAAAATTTAAAATGACATAACTTTATTCCCTGGGTAGAAATTTAAACAGAACCTTGGAAATTCAAGGAAAAATAGAAAATCACAACCTATCTCAAGCTTAATCTTGTATTTCTTTAAATGTAAAATAGTGTAATCTTGTAGATATAGCTCATGCTTTGAAGTAGGCTAGCCCTGAGCCTGAATTCTGACTGATGTTAGGTGCTTGTGTGACCTTGAAAATTCTGTTTAATCTCAACTCACTTAACCTCAGCTTCCTTTATCTGCAAAGTAGAGTAACGCATACCTTATAGGTTGTTATAAAGGTGAGAGATAGGGCGTATAAATTCTTGGCATAAAGCCTTTATACTAAAATGTCTACAAATCCATGGATGTGAAGATAGTCCAATGACAATTATTTACAGGTTGTCCTAAAACTGATTATGAGGCTGAAATTTGATATATGAGATAGGAAATATGTACATACCAAAGCAGCACCCACATAATAGGGCACAAACAATCCGACTGTGAACTCTTTGTAAATCTCTAGTCATTTTTTAAAGTGTCAGATCTGAATGGTCATCAGGCAGTTGTTGATCCAGTGTGATTTTCTATGTAGGTGTCAGCAAGATTATTCCTGCCAAAAATAAGATGATGGTTTTGCGATATATGCCTAGAGCATATCCTTACTCACACGCAAGTCTTTAAAACTCAAGAAAAGATATCTGAGGCTAGCACCTCCATTAATATGCAAAGCAAAATGGGAATTATGCGGTGAGGCGCAAGAGAGATGTAAAAAATAAGCAGGAAAGCTGCCAGCGAAGGCTTCCTGCCCGGGCCCTGTTTCAGGGTGTCTTTGGTGTCAGCACAACCTGTTGCTACGGAAGACTGGGTCCTAAGACATCTGTCTTTGACAAGAAGGCTCAAGATTCTCCCGTGGTTTACAGAGCTGGGAGAGGAGATCACAGAACCCAGTGGTTGTGCTACTGCCAGGTGCCTGGATCGCGTGTACCTCAGGTCTTTGCTTCACAGGTTAGAATTCACACGGCAGCAGCACTCTTGTAATCCAAGTGAGTTTTTATCATAGAAACGGAAGTTTCAGGTTTTACAGTTTCGAAAAGGTACACGGTATTTCTGGAAAGTATGCCGGGCCACGTGGAGGCCACGTGGGGTTGGCTAATGGGTATGAAAAACCCTGTGGAGAGAATACATGAACAGGGTGCGTGAGACCCACGTGTGTGGCACTGGGGCATCCCAGGAGCCCAAAGGCAAGACCCAAGAGCAGGTGGGCCCCCGAGCAGGCACGCGGTGCGTGTGCGCCCACATGCGGAGAAACCCCCACCCTCCGCCGGCAGCTGGACAGGAGCAGAGGCCAAGAGAGAGGCCCTGGCCTTCCCACAGCCGGGGTATTTAGCACCTCTGGCGGGGGAGGCGAGCTTGAAGGTATTGGCTGATCTTATTGGCTGTGTTTAAATGCACCTGGGTGGTGTCATGGTCCTAGGTGGAGGCTAGGGTTGAGGTTTCCCCTGGGCTAGGGGGTCCTAGTGTGTGCATGCTCAGTTTGGGTCTTCCCATGGGTGTCCTAGTAGTGTGCCTGATCTCTTTCCAATCCCTGTGGGTGGCCCTACCCGGCGATTTCTGCTAGTGCAGGCAGTTGTGGGAGACAACTCCACATATCTCTAATCGAACAACCTCATATTACGCCTAACACATCACACAACCACACAGTCATATAACAAAGCCTGATGGTACCTCTAAGGAGGATGATTAAAACATGAAAGCCAAAATCTTTAATATTGTGCTAATTCCAATTCATAGTGACCCTGTAGGCCAGTGGTTCTCCACCTGTGGGTCCACACCCTTTGGGGTCGAACGACCCTTTCACCTAAGACCATTGTAAAACACATAAATATTTTACAATATATAATTACATATTGTGTTGTGAGTAATCACTATGCTTTAATTATGTTCAATTTGTAACAGTGAAAATACATCCCACATGTCAGATATTTACATTAAGATACATAACAGTAGCAAAATTACAGTTATGAAGTAGCAGTGAAAATAATTCTATGGTTGGGGGTCACCCCAAGAGGAGGAACTGTCTGAAAGGGTCGCGGCATGAGGGAGGGTGAGAAGCACTGCTCTAGGCAGAGTTGTTGCTGTTGTTCGGGGCCATTGAATCCATTCCAACCCGTCGTGATCCGCTGCACAACAGAACAAAACAGTGCCCTGTGTCGCCCTCACCATTGTTTCTAAGCTTGAGCCCATTGTTGCAGCCCCCGTGCTAATCCATCTTGTCAAACTTCTTCCTCGGTTTCCCTGCTGCTCTACTTTACCAGCGTGTTGTCCTTTCTCAGGGTCTGGTCTCTCCTAACAACATGTCCAACGGATGTAAGGCTGAGCTTCACTATCCATGCTTCTAAGGAGCACTCTGGCTGTACTTCTTCCAAGTCAGATTTGAGTCTCCTTTTGGCCGTCCACGGTACTTCCAATGGTCTTCTCCAGCAGCACAATTCAAATGCATCTGTTCTTCAGTCTTCCTAGTAAATGTGAAGTTTTCACATGCATATGTGGCCATGGAGAGTCACATGGCTTGGGTCAGGCTCACCTGAGTCCTCAAGGAGTAAGTACCTTACTCTTCCATACTCTAAAGAGGTCTTGTACAGCAGATGTACCTAATGCAATGTGTTCACGATTTTTTGACTCCTGTTTCTGTGAGGATCCAAGCAAGATGAAAGTTTTGACAATTTCAATCTTTTTATCATTTTATCATGATGTTATCTGGTGGTCCAGTTCTGAAGATTTTTACATTGAGTTGCAATCCATAAGATATACTCATAAGACTATGATCCTTGATCTTCATCAGCAAATGCTTCAAGCCCTCCTCACTTTCAGCAAGCAAGATTGTGTCATCTGTTTAGCGCAGATTGTTAAAACTTCTTCCAAGCATGACATCGAATTCTTCTTCATACAATCCAGCTTCTCTGATTATTTTCTCTTTACAGATTGAACAATTATGGAAGAGGAGACAACCCTGACACACCTTTCCTGGTTTTTTTTTTAAACACGCAGTACTTGTTCTGTCATACAACTTGTTCTGTTCATACAGCTACCTCTTGATCAATGAAGTATTCTGGAATTCCTATTCCTGTCAAGGCTGTCCATAGTTTGTTATGAGCCACACAGTCAGATGCTTTGGCAGAGTCAATAAAACACAAGTAAAATTCTTTCTGGTATTCTCCTCTTTGAGTCAAGATTTATCTGATACCAGTATGCCATCCCCGATTCCATATCATCTTGTGAGTCCACCCTGAACTTCTGGCATCTCCCTGTCAGAATACTGCTACAACTATTGCTTGAGGATCTTCTGCAAAATTTTACTTGTATGTAGAATTTCCCAACAGGGATTCAAGAGTTATAAATCATTGTCAATAAAACACCATATCTTGCTCACGGGGAACATGTGGTGGGCTAGAACCACTGATCTTTCAACTAGCGACTGAGCACTTAACTTCTGTGCCTAATTTGCTGCTAAAAGGGAACACAGGGTGATTTAGTCCAATATTTGTCAAATTTACCTAGTCATACTCCCCAGTAGGGGCTTATTATATTAGGAAAACACAGTACTTTCACTGGAGTCTGTGAGTAAATACTTAAGTTTGGCATGGTGCTGTAAGCATAAATTAAAATTAGACATCAGTGGACTGTGGGTCTGCAAAGGACAACTAGTACGATCCAAGCGAACAGATACCGTGTACGGTGTAAGGGAAAATGCCCAAAACATAGCCGCAAACCCACCCACATTTGTTAGAAGAGACATACTGATGTAACAGATTTATAAGAAGCAGAATGAAATCTCTGGACAGCACTTGGTCAGCCTGAGGTGGCCATTGCTTGCTTTTCCCTGAATTTGGTGGCCGTTGAATTTCCAGGGCCAATAGGCATACTAAACAGTGTTCCCACCAGCCTATTGGTGGAGATACCTCACGTAAGAGGGACTCTGCTAAGCTCCCCAAAAGTCACACTTTTGAATCTCATCAACAAGCAAATTTTAAGCAAAGCCGTCCATGTTACTAGTCCAGAGTAGAGTGTCAGCATCTTGCAAGACATTTGGTTGGGTCTGGGGGTTTGTCAGTGGCACTTCCTTCCGTGAGGAGCACTCCTAGCATGCCTTCTGGCCAAGCCTTGTCTGCCCTTTCCAGGTTCACAGCCTGGTAATGTCGAATTTGAAATTTATGCTGATAGCACATGGAGTTTGGGATTTTGCATTTTGCATTTAAAAAAATAATTTTTCTCCTTGAGTAGACTTGACAAGCATTGAGGTAGTCCAGTGTTTCTCAAAGTGTGCTGACCAGACACCATCATCGCTTGGAAACTTGTTGGAAATGCGAATTCCATGTCCCACTGTAGACTGACAGACTCAGAAACTCTTCAGGTGGAATCCAGCGATACATTTTAGAAGCCCCTCAGGGGTTTCTCATACACACTAAATTTTGAGAAGTCTATTTGACAAAGATGTAAATTGGAACTAAACTGTACGTTAGAAAGTTCTTCTAAGCCAAATGATCTGATACCTAGGGAAGCACAGCTTGGCTCTTGGTACTGACTCCTGACTCCTGACTCTCTGCCATCATAACTTCCTATTTTCTATTTTGTAAGTAGGAGCTTGACTTGAGAAATCTCTTAAGTCCCCAACTGCTCGGGATGACTCCCTTCTCTTCTTTCTGATATAAAAGGCACTCGATTTTGTTTGTTTTTCCCCTGTCAGATGTCCCACCATCCCACTCCGGATCCTGTGTCTGGCTTGACTTCTCCTCCCCTGCCGTTCTGGGGCTGTGTCAGCAGCCTGTTGTCTGCCTTCCCTCACCAGCTTAGGCAGTCCTGTGAGTCAATAGCCCGATTTGGTGTGAATGAGAAGACTCCTTCAGACCAACTTCTGGAATGTGACTTTAGGACTTACCAGCCTCCACAACCATCTAACCACCTGACAGTTTCCGGGCTCTGTGAGGGGTTGTATCAGATTGCAGAACCCGGGACATACAGGATGAAACTGAAGGGAGAGGTGGTGGCTGATAGCAGAGATAATGGAGCGGTGTAGCATTTCAGAAAAGTCAAATATTAGCGACATCTTTAGCTTTTACTTTATGAGACCTTTTAAAAGAAATTATTATTGCACTGGGTCATTTCCAAATGAGAGTAATATACTCAGGTTAGAATTGTGAAGGTAAATCAGATATCACACATATAAAAAAAAGTGATTAAATTTACAAAGCCATTGCAACAAGGTACAATAAGGCTATTGCTGAATGTAGAGTGTTGGAGTGGTCCACCTATTGCCTAGAGTCAGACTCTCTCGAGCTCCAATTTGGGAAACTTTTTATTTACAATTTAAAAAATCTTTAAAAAACATGAATGTTGTGTGAAATCCTGTTTTCTTTACTAATAGAAGTTTCATCTCAGTTTCAGGACCAACAATCTTTCCCAGTCCCTTTGATTTCAAAATTAACCATTGGCAACAACTCATGTTGTTAATTTGGAGCCTTAAAAGATCATTAATGACTACACAGAACATTCCTCAGTGTTTATTTCTAATGTACATATTCTTATTCTGACCCAGACTTTCAGATTGTGCCAACAAAATTCCTCTGACTGTACTTTCCCATTTCATCACTATTATTTATATACACGCCCCCTTTTAAAGGAAAGGAAAACTAATGATCGAAAAGACTAGTACTTATGCTTCTGAGAAATGGTGGAATGGTTTTTGGAAAAATAAATGTAACTTTCAGCATTTTTCTAAAGTTCTTTTTATATCAACACTTGTTGTGTCTTCTCAGTCATGATGGGAAATTTTCCCCAACACTCAGCTGTTCCTAATCTGATTCACAGAAGAACACACCACTTTCTTGGAATAGCTCCCTGATTAAATCAAATTTTCCAAACCAAACCAGTTATTGTCAAGCTGATTCCGATTCACAGAGACCCCATCTGTGCTCCGTACGGTTTCCAATGGCTTGTTTCTCAGAAACAAATCACCAGGCCTTTCTTCTGAGTGGATTCTAACCAACTTTTCAGTAACTAGCTGACATTTTTTGTGTCAAATTACTAAAGGTTTTTGTTTTTATCTACACAGAAATTATAGTGAGAAATAGAAGGGACTCTATTAGTATGACCAAATTAACACACACCGTGTTCTTTAATAAATTTCAGTCATCTCATATGCATATGAAAGCTGGGCAGTGAATAATAAAATTGAAGAAAAAATTGATAATTAATGCCTTTGAATTGTCGAGTTGGTGAAGAATATTAAATATACAATAGACTTTCAGATGAACAAACAAATCTGTCTTGTCAGAAATGCAGGCAGTATGTTTCTTACAAGTGATGACAGTCAGACCTCATCTTATAACTTTGAACAGGACACCAGGAGGGACCGGGCTCAAGAAGTGGCTGCAGCAATGGGCTCAAAAATCGTAATGGTTGTGAGAATGGCACAGGATGGGTAATGCTTCCCTTTGTTGTGTACAGGGCCACTATGAGTCAGAACCAACTCCGTGGCACCTAGCAATGTCGTGTAATAATTTCACGTTTTATTAAGATTCTGCAAGAAAGTAAGAAAGTGCTCTTTCTCTTAGTGGACATAGCTGTCCAAACCTAGACAAGTTCCCCTCCCCAGTGAGGATGGAAATAGTCACTTGAATTGACGCCCAAAACAAAAGGGCAGCTTAAGGCTATCTCAGACTGATGCTGGGAAATTACCTTATCTCCAAGTTTACATTGAATATCCGATTGGTTATATGAAAATAATGCACGATAGGGCAAATGATCAAATTAAAAACACATTTCTATTGAGTCCATTCAAACTCACAGTGTCACATGTCCGAAGTTGTAAATATTTACAGGAGCAGATAGCCTTCTTTTTCTCCCACAGAGTGGCTTGTGGCTTTGAACCACCAACCTTAGAGTTAGCTCAATGCCTAACCCACTGCATCATCAGATTAGTGATGTTCAATTTTTGTCACAATTATGTCCTTGAAAAAGTGATAAAATTGGAAGGGATCAGGTATCAGGCATCAAAGAACAAAAAAAAAATCCAATCATTGTGAATGAGGGGTAGTGCAGAGTGGGGACCCAAGACCCATCTGTAGGCAACAGGACATCCCCTTACTGAAGGGTCGCGGGGAAGAGACCAGCCAGTCAGGGTGCAGTGTAGCAACGAGGAGACATACAACTTTCCTCTAGTTCCTAAATGTTTCCTCCCCCCACCCTCATGATCCCAGTTCTTCCTCTAAAATCTGGCTAGACCAGGGGATGCACACTGGTACAGATAGGAACTGGGAACACAGGGAATCCAGGACAGATAGTCCCTTCAGGACGAGTGCTGAGAGTGGCAATACTGGGAGGGTGGAGGGAGGGTGGGGTGGAAAGGGGGAACTGATTACAAGGATCTACATATAACCTCCTCCCTGGGGGACGGACAACAGAAAAGTGGGTGAAGGGAGACGTCGGACAGTGTAAACTATGACAAAATAATAACATAAATTATCAAGGGTTCATGAGGAAGCAGGAGTGGAAAGGGAGGGGGAAAAATTAGGATCTGATACCAAGGGCTCAAGCAGAAAGAAAGTGTTTTGAAATGATGATTGCAACAAATGTACAAAGGTGCTTGACACAATGGATGGATGTATGAATTGTGATAAGAGTGATAAATAATAATGAGCTCCCAATAAAATGATTTTAAAAATAAAATAAAATTGAACAGGGCTAAGTCTTTCAAGAAGGAAGTTTTGTTTTATATACTAATCACAAATTCCCCGTAATATTGTGAAATGTTATTAAAAGACATCTCTACTGGTGGAAGAGCCCAGGGACAGCTCCAGATCCTTCTAATATTTGCTAATAGAATGATATCAATTCATTCAGGGAAGGAAGAATAACTCCATTAAAGTTCACTGCTATGTGTCCTTCCTTCCTTCCATCCTTGCTTTTTCCCTCCCTCCCTTTTTCCATGATTCTTTCAACTATTTATTAAGTGAATGAAATCATCTTGACTTTACACTACTTTGGGAATAGGTTTTAGATTACCTTTACAACAATATAAGTCAATTTGATGCCAGATGGAAAAGATAGCAACTTCAAAAAATATAATGTATAGATGGTTGATATCTACTATCTCATATAAAGACACAACTTTATGAGATTGTTACTATATACTCCCATTTTAGAAAGGAGGAACCCAAGACTCATCTCCAAATTAAAAAAATATAGATAGATAAATAGTTACATACATACACAAGCTCACTGCTTTTTGCGTCATGTCAACTCATTCTGACTCTGCAGGGCAGGACAGAACTGCCCTGTGAATTTCTGAGACTGTGACTACCTATGGAAGCAGAAAATCCTGCCTTTCTCCTGAGAAGCGGCTGGTGGCTTCAAACTGCAGACCTTGTGGCTTGCAGCCCAGTGTGTAACCACTATGCCACTAGGGTTCCATCTCTAAATTAGTGGGTATTAATTTACTTGCTTAAAGTCACCGAGCTGTAGATGGTACACTTAGAATTAAAAACCAGGTTCATCTAAATACAAAGTTAATGTTTTCATTATACTTTTAAAGATGGCGCCAATACTAAAAACCTACTACAAATACTTAAGATGTGAGCAATTGTATTGGCCATAAGAAACTAATTGAATGAGAATAAATCCAAAAGAATTGCAGCAAAATCATAGAAACAGTTACTAAACAAAAATATCAAAATGTGAAGATATTGATTTTTGATATACTCTCCATTTAGGTCTATAAATTTCTGAAGGTAGTATTTTCATCCCTCTACACTTTCCTCAAATTATTTTGCACTCTTATTTACCAATGCCAAAAGGCAGTTTTGGCCTCCTCCAGGATTTAAATTGTGTTCCATTTATATGTTCTTTGAGTCTTTAAATAGAATAAAATATATCTAAAAGGGCATGATCAGGCCTCTAGAATGGATAAGATAATATTTACCAGTGAAAGTCTCATAGGCTGACCCCTTCTAGCCTTAAAGAATGAGCAGGTACATTGTAATGATTGAAAAAAATTCCTGGTGACAATTTCCAATATTTTTTCTAATTAATGCAGTTTTCAAATTTCATAAAATGTCTTCATAATAAGCCCTCATGATTGTCCTGTGCCTGTCAAAAAAAAAAAATCAATCAGATTACCCCTTTGAGATCCCCCAGTCACCCTAACCTTCTAAGCTGACCTCTTTGCCTTGAATTTATGTGGCCCAGCCAGTCCCCTTTGAAGCCACTCTTTTGATTGTAGCTTGCTCTCCATGGATAATATTGGTGAATCCAAGACTCGTGCCCAGATACAATTTGTTCATAAAATTTTCTTCATTTTATCCTGCTTAAGGACTGCTGGAGAGACCAGCTCTTTGGTGCTGACTTTTGTACAATGCTTTTTGCATCCATCAAGCGGAAAGCTTGCTAAAGGACGCTCACTTAAAATGTAAAAGGCTGACCCATGTGAAAGCCCAACTTCAGCAGCTATTGCATCAATGGTAATTCGATGGCCTTCTTCACCAGTTTCCGGACGTCAGTTATAGTTTCTTACTTGTTGGTGAAAGTGGTCTTCCCTCTTTGGCATCATTTTTGAGATCTCTCTGAACTTCCTTAAAATGCTTGATTTATCCATAAACTTTTGTTTTATGTGGGGCACAATCCCATAAACTTGCTACCAAGTTTTGATAATGTGGGAAAATGCACACTTGAGCCTTGCTTAGTGTTTTATTTTATTCCTGACCTCAAAAGCACCTCTGATGGACAAAAATATCGTATCTTTTGAAGACATCCTAATGAGACTATGCCAAGTATATTACTGAGGAAAAAAATGTGTTTGCAGCCATCCACTGATTGCAGACACTTGTCTAACCTTATTTTGTTTGGAAGAAGCCCATGCCTGGATAGAGTGAAAGGATCCCTAGTAGCAAGTGTTCCATGGAAGAAAGCTGAGGCTTTCTGCTCCTATAAAGAGTTCCAGACCTGGAAATCCAAAGCATCAGTTCCGCTCTCTGCTAAAGGGTCCCCATGATTTGGACTAGACTGGATGGCATTGAGCTTTTGGTTTGGTCTGAACTGGAACCCTAATAACAATATGATTTTACTTACCCTGTACTTCTTAATGACTATGAAATGTAGCCTCACTCTAAATTTTCTTTTCTCTTCCTCCCTATATATATCGAGAAGAAAACTGACGGCACTGTGGTTTTATAGATAGCCAGAACACACCACTATATGGGATTCTTTATCTTAATTCCCTTTTGAGGAGTGTTTCATGGTTTACTTCTTCTCACCCCTGGATCTTTGCTCTTTCTTTCTTTTTGGGGGTTTTGTTTTTGTTATTTAATATAGGAATCTAAATTTCATATTTTCTTTCTTTTAAAAAAATCATTTTATTGGGGGCTTGTACAATTCTTGTCACAATCCATACATCCATCCATTGTGTCAGGCACATTTGTACATCTGTTGCCATCATCATTCTCAAAACATTTGCTTTCTACTTGACCCCTTAATATCAGCTCCTCATTTCCCCCCTCCATCCCCCCTCCCCCTCCCTCATGAACCCTTGATAATTTACAAATTATTATTATTTTGTCA
>NW_022104341.1:53317489-53319227 GCF_000313985.2 Echinops telfairi
CCTCTGACAGATCCCCTCTGGTCTTGGTTGAGGGACGTGAACAGTCTTAATATATCAGAGATTAGTGTAAGCTGGAGTATGGTGGGTCTGACTGCAGCCTAATATGATGCCTTGTTAGTTTACTTACCTCTTGACGCCTTCTGAATTCGCTCTCGGTTCAAATATTCCTGGGTGGTTCCATGACAAAAATTTTCTCTCTGGGTGATTTTAATATTACCGGTGGTCTTTTCTTTCTTCCTTTTTTTCTTTGTTTTGTATTGCTTCTGTTATGTTTCTGTTTATGAATCACAGAAAGAGTGGATACATATGACTGATGTGATAATTTATCGAGGATGGACGGATTAAGGGGAACTGAGGAGTAAATAATGAATGCAAGAGGGGGGAGGTTGCACAACAACTGATACAGCACTTTTTAAAAGCAACTTAACTATTGAAGTATATGTGAATTTTAAATTAATAAAACTATTGTGGGAAAAACTACACCAGAACATCTAGCCAGCTTAATGAAACTGACATGATATATTCATTTCCTTTGTCATTGTGGAATCAAATTACAGATATCCTATTTCTCTCCTTCACCCATAGCCTGAAAGTACTGTTGGAGCTTTAGTTCTTTAGGTCAAATTTTATTCTTATTAAACTACAGCTGCTGTAATATAACTACATAAATATAATTTATACATAAATATAATTTTTCTCAATGTAGTTTGAGTCAGAAGAATCACAAGAAGGCAAAGTACACCTCGAACTTCCAGAGTACATAAAGGAAGTTGGAAAGCTATGCTTAGATATAGAAACAGCCTAGTAGAGAGAGAAGACAGGAGAAATGAGGGCGTAAACAAGTATATGCAGTCTTTTCAGATTCAACCTTGCTTACATGGATCACCCCTTTTAGAACTGCCATCTAATTTCTGTTTATGGCTGTCATTAGTTGCTGTTAGCATTCAGTTAGCCTGCAACTCACAACAGAATGAGGAGAGTGGCTTGAGAAGAATGATAAAGCTGAGTGTTTTTTAGTGGTAGGATTTCCAGTGGAGTGAACTGCCTCCAGACATTTAATTGATACAGCTAAAAGAGCTTTGTAAATTTGCCTGAGCAGGGAGAGGAGACCATGCTGAGGGACCAAGGGCCAGAGAGAGCCTGCAGACACAGCTAAGAAGAGGCTCATAGGATTGAAGAATTGTATCCTGAATCTTTTCTGACCCTGAATTTTAAATTGTTATTTCCTTAATAAACTCCATAATAGTACATATAATCTGTAAATTCTGTGTGGTGATTGCAACAAATTATTGAGCACATTATTGATATGTTCTAATCCAGAGAATTAGAACATATCATGGGTGAGATGGTTGGTCAGAATTGTTTAAGCAGTAATAGGGTGGAGGCGAGGCTAACTCTGCCTCATAGGAATCAGCCTAGGGCTGATGCTGATGCTCTCCTCCCCTTGTGAAGTTACAGTAGGTCAGGTGCCTGCTTCAGTGCTTTTGCACATGATGTTCCACAGTTATTCTTATTTTCTGCAAGGATTGCTCTATTTTTTCCTTGGGCATCAACTTAAACACTTTTTGAAAGCAATATTTTTTGATCTTCCTATGTGTAATGGGTTTCTCATTTTATTAGTACTTTGGCTACTTCTTGTTTTCTTTCTAGTGCTTAACATAAATTATAATTTGATTTTATTGGTCTTTTTGCTTCTAAACTTATTATAAGTACTAGAATATGAGTCCTATAAAGACAG
>NW_022104341.1:53321333-53322661 GCF_000313985.2 Echinops telfairi
TCTACCAGGAACCAATAGAGAGGTCTGTGGGGCTGGCCCCAATCCCAACTATGTGGACACCGCCCTTCCCCCTCAGGAAAATGTCCTTCAGAGGACAGCACTGGGGCGTCAGCTTGGGGAGAAGGGCGTCTGACTAGAGCACATGGGAGAAATGAAAAGGGATGGAGAGGGAGGGGACGACATCCTGGTCCACCAAACCCTGAGGACGATGTTCCTGCTCGGAGCAGACAACGCACAGAGAGGACCATAGGTCCGGCCCCACACAAGATATGACATCTATCACTAAATCTTAGCACTGCAGGGACAATAGTGGAGACACAGTGTGGAAATTGTACACAATCTGATCCCATCATACTGGGGCAAAACACCAAGGGCATGCAACAGAGCAGCAAGGGGAGCAAAGTGACGAAACTCCAGGAATACCAAAAATAGACTTTGGAGACAGAATGTGGCACCCTATCAGACTTGACTGGAAATCACTCATAAAGGCCAACAAACAGACCTTGAACAATTTATAGGCCATTCCATTTTTGTCAGTGGCTTTCTTTTTGTTGTTGTTTGGTTGATACTGTTTTGTTGGTCTTGACTGCCTTTGCTGTTTTATTTGGCTTTGCTCCGTTTTTGCACTTATTAATGTATCTGCATGTCTGTCTAGATAAGATAGGTGGGATAAATAATTTGGAGATGAAAAGAATGGGACCAATGGTTCTGGGTGTATATGGGAAAAGGGGAAGTGGGAAAAAGGAAAGGGGGTTGGAAACCAAACCAGGGACAAGGGAACAACAAGTGAACAAAAATAAATGCAGAGAAGGGTGTAGGATGTCTAGTGGGGCTTACTTAAGGGCAGTATCAGGGAGGAATTACTAAACCCAAATGAAGGCCAAGTGGTTGGGCCAAGAGGAAAGGAAAAGGAAAAGGACATTTATAGAAGCCTAAATACAGGCATGTACATATCTAAATACATATATTTAAATAGAACTATGTACTCATATCTATATGTTAAGAATTAAGGGTACAAATGGACATTGGGCCTCAACTTGAGTGCTTCCTGAACACAAGAACACTTAGTTCTAACAATCTGGCATTCTGTGATGCTCACCTTCCTGACATGATCATTGAAGACAAAATGGGTGCGTAAGTAAATGTGGTGAAGAAAGCTGATGGTGCCCAGCTATCAAAAGATATAACATCTGGGGTCTTAAAAGCTTGAAGGCAAACAAGTGGCCATCTAGCTGAAAAGCAACAAATCCCACATGGAAGAAGCACACCAGCCTGTGTGACCATGAAGTGTCAATGGGATCAGGTATCAGACATCTAAGACCCAGAAC
>NW_022104341.1:53323408-53325950 GCF_000313985.2 Echinops telfairi
AGAACCAAGAGGTGTTCCATTCTGTTGTGCGTAGGGTCACTGTGAGTTGGAACCAACTCAGTGCCACCTAACAACAGGCGCGAGAAAAGGTCGTTTTTGTCTATTCTTGTATCTAAAGAAATATCTGTGTAATGAATGAAGGGATAGCTGTGAAGAATAAATGATACAACCATGAGCAGCTTTAACTACTGAGGTGGTGCTCTGTGACTCAGTATTATTCTTCTTTTCTTTACCAGTGCACACCAACCAATCTACATCTCTTCAGATCTAAACTTTTCGTTTTCTCAGTTGAGGGAGTCAGCAATACAAACTATGAGCACTTTCCATGTACAAATTGTTTAATAGGTCCCACTCATCTAGTCTATCTCCCATGGAGTATGTTTCCTTTGTTATTTTTAGTAGCCCAAGTCTTCCCTGCATTAGGGCTCCTACCTCTGTCCCAATGTTTTCATTGATAATCCTGATAGCTCTGTGTTTCACATTTAGGCATTTGATCCACCTTGAGTTTGTTTTTGTGCATGAGTTGAGATGTGGCTTTTGGCTCATTTCTGTACAGATTGATATCCAACTTCCCCAACACAATTTATTAAAGACAACATCTGCTTCCCATTTATGTTTTTTGGGGCCTTTTTCAAAACTCAGTTGTCTGCATACAGATGTTATTATTTCTGGATTTTCCTGATCCATTGGCTGTTTTGACAACTGTGGCTTTATAGTAGGGTTTGAGGTCAGGTACTGCACGACTACCTACTTTGTTCTTCTTTCTGAGGAGATCTTTACCTATCCTGGGTGTCTTCCCTTTCCATGTGAAATTGGTTTTTCCATTTCTTTGAAGAATGATGCTGGAATTTGGATGTGGATTTATTGAAAGTGTAGATTGCTTTAGGTAGCATGGACATTTCACAATATTTAGTCTTCTGATCCATGAACACAGAATGGTCTTCCATTTGTACAGATTCCTTTTGGTTTCCTGTAGTAATGTTCTGTAATTTTCTTCATATAGGTCTTTTGTTGTTGATACCTAGTATTATTCCGAGGTATTTCGGCTTTTCCATGGCTATTGTGAATGGTATTGATTCCTTGATATCTTTTTCAGTATTGCCATCCAATTGATTTCTGCTTCTTAATTTTGTATACTGGTACTCTATTAATTCCTTCATCATTTCCAGAAATCCTTTTTTTGGACACCCTAGGATTCTCTAGATTTAAAATCATATCTGCAAATAGCGAATGTTTCACTTCTTCCTTACCAAGTGTGCTCCCTTATTTCTTGCCATTGTCTTATGGTATTGGCTAGGACTTCCAGCACAATGTTGAAAAAAGCAGGGATAAGGGGCATCCTTTTCAGTTTCCCTTATTCAGTGGACATGTTTTCAGCTTTTCTCCATTGAGTGTAATATTGGCTACTGATTTTTCGTATATGGCTTTTATTGTATTGAGGATTTTCCCTTCTAATTCTATATTCTTGAGAGTTTTTATTAGGAATGGGTGTTGGGTGTTATGGAAGGCTTTCTCTCCATCAGTTGATAATGATCATGTGGTTCTTGTCCTTTTTCTTGTTGATGGGGTGGATTACATTACTTGTTTTTTGAATGTTGAACCATCCCTGCATCACTGGTATGAATCCCACTTGATCATGATGTATTTTTTGATATGTTGTTGGATTCTATTGGCCAAGATTTTATTGAGGATTTTTGCATGTATGTTCATGAAAGATATTGGTCTGCAATTCTCTATCCTTGTGGGGTCTTTGTGTGGTTTGGGTATCAGGGTTACGCTAGCTTCATATGACGAGTTTGGGAGTTTGCTGTCCCTCCTCTGTGTGAAGGAGTTTGTGTAGGATTGGTGTCAGCTCTTCTCTGAATACTTGGTAGAATTCCCCTGTAAAGCTATCTGGTCTAGGGCTTTTAGTTGGGAGTTTCTCAATGACCATGTCTATTTATTCTTTTGCAATGGGTCTGTTTATAAGTTTTTAATGTCCATACGTATTAATCTGGGGAGAAAATGATTTCCTAGGTATTTGTCCATGTCCTCCAAATTATTGAATTTGTTGGAATGTAGTTTTTCATAGAGCTGCATTATTAATCTTTTTATTTCATTAGGGTCTGTTGTGACTCCCCTGTTTCATCCCTAATTCTAGATGTTGACGTCTGCTCCTTTTTCCTTTGTTAAATTTGTTAGCAGTTTCTCGAGTTTGTTGATCATTCAAAGAACCAACTTTTGCTTTGGATTGCAGTCATTGTCTTTCAATATATTGGAATATGTTGCTCCAATTTCTGCAGGGTCATCGTGGCGAGGTCTTATTCTTATCTGTTTGTCTTTATATGTGACTTTTTCCCCTCTCTAGCTGCTCCCACGATTCTCACCTTTTCCTCGAAGTTGGATAACTTGAGTACAATATGCCTTGATGTGTGTTTTTGGTTTTTTGCGTCGTGGTGGTGCTTAATCTAACTTATGTTCTCGCTGCTTCCTGAATGGTGATTGTTTCCTCCTTTGTAATATTGGGGGGAAATTTTTTTTATATATTCCCACTTTCTTTTTT
>NW_022104341.1:53331151-53342719 GCF_000313985.2 Echinops telfairi
AATAATCTGTTTAGTAATAGTGTCCTAGCCACTCCTTGGGAGAAAAATGAGACATGCTACTCCCAGAGTTTCAGTTTTCAGAAACCCACAGGTCAATTCTACCCTATTCTATATAGTAGCTAAAAGTCAGAATTCAGTCAATGGCAGTGAGTTTTTCCACTTCAAAGAAAAAGTATAAATTTAAATAATCACATGAAATACTGGAATATATGATCAGATATATTATGCATAAAAGTTGAGATATAATTATAAACTTTTCATGTTTTTAGCTCTCTGAGGGAAAGAATCCCACTCTCATATGTAGCCCTTTGCTTATATGATATCTTTATATGTTTTGAAAGGAGGCTTGGGGGCTCTGTTGGGTAAGCATTGATTACTGCTAAACTTAAGGTGCTGGGTTCAAACCCACCAACCACTCTGTGGAAGAAATGTGACGCTGTCTGCTCTGGTAAAGATTTACAGCCTTGGAAAGTGTATAGGATTCCCATGAGTCAGAAATTGACTCCATGGCAGTCAGTGGGTTTTAAGGCTAAGTTTGTTTGGAAGCTGTGGATTCTGAGTGGAACATACTCCTTTCCCCTTTGACATACAGGCAAACTCACTTTTTGTTTACAGTTGAGGAACTTGCATCTCAGAGAGGTGCTAGAATGAGTTCTGCAGCCCTGCTCTGATTCTTCCTGATGAATTATCTGAATTGTTTTAGGATTTAGGTCTCGAGGAACCAGCTCTACTTTGAAACACTCATTTGTATGAACTAGAATTTATTTATTAATGGTGTTCAGTTGGAGCGAGAAATATTAACCAGTGGACAGCCAGCAGTTCTAGATGAACACGACCAAAGATCCTGAAGATGTCTTCTAGTTTGCTTTTCGCTTGATTAGTTAACCCTTTTACATGAGAGGGCTTGAAAACACTTGTGGGAAAATACCACTATTTCTTGATTCTATTTTTTCACAAGCTTTTTGTCATTGTTGTTGATAGCTGCCATGAGTCATCCCCTGACTCATGGTGACCCCATATGTTACAGCATAGAATTGTTCCATAGGCTTTAAAAATTTTTGTTTTACTGTAGTCTTTATTGAATGAGATCACCAAGTATTTTCTTTATAAGCCACCAAGTGGGTTCAAACTGCCAATCTTTCAGTTAGTAGTTGGTTGTAAGTTATTTGTGCTACCCAAAATCTTCTTATATGTGATAGGGAATGATTTCAGTTGGGTTTTCCTGAAAAACAAACAAAACAAAACAAAAAAACAAGCAACAATGAAAGTGAAGATTAATTCTTTGGGATTAACCTTGAACTTCTAATATGCCTCTGCTTCAATGAATCAAGTCCAGAAGAATTTTTCTGATCCTCCTATATGCCTACCCTTACTCCTTAACATATGCCAGTCAGTACTGGACTTTTTTTCTGAAATCTGACACCCGTATAGTTCTTCAGATTTGGTATATTCTGTAGTCTCTGAACTTGACCATGTTCTTAAAATTTCTCTGGTTTTCAAAATATGTTTTGAAATTCAGTCTATATTTTGAAAACTCAGCGCCATGGTGCCAATTCCTCTAGGTCAGGGTAAAACTGCCCCCATGAGTTTCCAAAGCTGTAACTCTACAACAGTAGAAAGCCTCATCTTTTTCCCACGGGGCTGCTTGTAGTATTAAATTAAAAAATAACGCCGAAGATGGAGGGAGGAGACCAGCCCCCACCCGCTGCTACTCCTACAAGTTCAGTAATACTACTTCTGGGTTCAGTAATACACAATTGTATGGTTGAGATATATAAGCATTATATTAAAGTCATTGAGAGCATGAGAGATAATACAATAATACAGTCAGACATGTTACATGGTAACATCGCTCACCTCCGCCCAGCTTGGTGGTCCACGTGGAGAGAGGGAGAAGGGAAGGAGAGGAAGGGAACAAGGGAGAGGGGAGTGACCAGGGGGTGAGCAGCAAGGAGCTCAGAGTCAGAGAAGTCCCACCCCTATAGTGCTGACCCTTGCCTATATACCTTTTGGGGGCAAGCCAACCCACTAATTACAGGTAGAGACATAAGTCACAGGGAAGGGTTGCACTATAGGCTACACAGCAATTAGGGGGTGGTCTCTGGGTCTCCATAGGAACCATTATCAGTAGGGTGCAAACCCCACCTAGAGGAACCAAGCTAATGATCCCAAGCTTCAGAGAGAAGTAGGCCATTGTCTTCAGCAGCAGGGAGCAGGCCCCCCCCCCCCCCACGTGGTGGGATGAGACAGCAGTCTGGCAGCAAGTATCTGACTTCCCCCCACAGCTGCTGGTGGTTTAGAACTGCTGTGATTGTGGTTAACAGCCCAAAGTGTAACCATCACATCATCAGGTCAAACCCCCAACAAGTATATCCTTGTTTTTCCTTCACTATCCTAAATTTAATGACCAACTCCAATACAATTATCCCTGACCTCCTGTCCTACTTGTACCAGTGTGCTATCCAAAATGCTAGCCACACATGGCTACTTGAAATTAAATCGACTCAAATGAAGATCTAAGTTCCTCATTACACTAGCCACATTCCATATTCTCAATAGCCACGTGGCATTTGTGGTCACCATATCAGACATCACAAAATCTTCTGTTGGATAACTCTTAAGTGTCCAGTCAATTACCTATCTTTGCAGCAGTGTCTTTAGAGATGAAAACTTGGCTCAAACCTGAGCGTCCCAGATTGAAATGTATCAATGCCCACACAACTCTTTCGTAAGCTCTCTGTATAAATGTTCTGAAATTTTTCTCACTTCTGTGACAGATGCATATCAGTGCTCTGTAAGCTCTTTCACAAAGCTTGCTAAATCCAAATAGCTCTTACTATTTCTCTAGTTTCATAATTACACTTTCTTTTGAACTTTGCTCTTCTGAACTTTGAATTTCTTGATTTAATTTCAAACTTGCTGTCCTTTGTCCCATAATTTTCCTCCTTTCAAACTTAGTGTCTAAAGTACTCTCTATTATTGGGGAAATCTTCAGGAGGAGAAATACGTTTTCTGAATACTGTGATTATCTTTAACACTTTTGTAATTATTTTGTTGATTTATGTAAAGGGTGTTACTAAACATTATCATACTAAGCATCATGGGACTATCATGTATGCCTGGACAAGCTAGAGATGTGGAGGTGTGATTCTCATGTTGAATTATATGAGTGGCTTCATTTCTCATGTAATGCATCATCAGAAAGAAAGTTAGGTCATAGGGAGACTGTGAAACTGCATTATTTAAAAGAAACGATGATGAAGGGACAAATTCTTAAGGGAGAAAATCTTAACTCCAGGAACTTAGATTGTCCAAGTGTTTTGTAAGAAGAAAATCTTCTGTGTTTTTATTTGTAGACACGCTATGTGTGACATGGGCACATATGAGTGTAGGCACCCATGCATGCATATTCTTGTGTCTGATGCCTGTCCTCTCCCTAAATGCACTGTTCTCCATTATTTCTTACCTGATTAGAAAACGAAAGAGCTTTTTGGATAAGAACAAACTGCATTTGAAACCTAGTAAAAATATTTACCTAACAAAAAACCAAAAACAAAAACCCCCAAACCCTACTCTAATACTAACTAGTGTCTTTGAAAGAGTAAATTACAATTCACTCTTCTGTTCTGTTACGATAACTATCTAGAGAACATGTGGGAAGAACACCCATCCACAGCAAGGGTAAGAGTGTCAAGCGCAGCACAGTTCCCACCTGGGTTACAGTCTTTTCTTTACTCCTGTACCTAATTCCATTATGATCAGAGCATTTGGAGATACCCGGCATAGTTATAACAAGGAATGACAAATATATGGGTTTACTTTATGAGATCTATTTCTTAGTACAAAAATAATATCTTAGACAAACATATTTGAATAGATAGTAAACACATGCTGACAACTCATGTGCATATAATCTTTATAGTCTCTCTCTTTTCTTCCTATCTCACTCCATTTTGGGGTCCAATGAAGGAGAATGGTCTCTGCAGGAGATATATTTATTTTGAAGTCAAAATATATGAGAACGTTCTTTTTAAATTCAAAATATGAGAATTAAATTTATTGCATATGTTTCAAATCAATGATAAAATGGGAAAATCTAGGAGATTTTATAAAACATTGATCTATATATGTATATACATATTTCTAAAAGTACAGAATTATGACAATTTTTTCTAGAAATATGCTGTACAAAAACTATTTTGAGTGTTAAAGAGGAAAGGTGCCACTTTGAGGACTAAGGTGGATCTCATACAAACCATGGTGTTTTCAATTACTGCATACGCATGGGGAAGGCAAACAATTAATAAAGAGGGAACAAAGGATAAGCCTTGGGGACCAGCAGTAAGATTTTTGAGGCCTTCATTTGCTGATGGAAGCATGACTCAAAGTGAGAAGAAACAGCTATAGCGTCTATTAAAAACTGGAACTTGGAATGTATGACTATGAATCTAGAAAATTCTGTAATCAGGAAATATTAAATGGAATAAATAAAGATCTATCTCCTAGATGTTACTGAGCTGAAGTGGATGGGTATGGACATTCTGAAACAGGAAGTCATGTGGTTTATTATGGAAGGTTCAAGAGGAATAGGGTTGCATTCATCACCAAAAAAAGGCATTTCAAGATCTATCTTGAATTACAGTGCTGTCTGTGATTGAACAAAATCAATTCACATAGAAGGGAATCTAGCCAATACAACAATTATTCATATTTATGCACCAACTAATAAAGCTAGTGATGCAGAAATTGAGGAACTGTACCAATGTCTCCACCATGAAATTTATAAAATATACAATCAAAATGTATTGATAACTATTGGTGCTTGGAATGCAAAATTTGTAAAATATGGCCTACGTGATGGAAACAAAGCTGGAGATCACATGACAGAATTTTTCAAGGCCAAACTTTATCCATCAAACATACATTTTTCAACAACACAAAAGGCTACTATCATATGGACTTCTCCAGATGGAACACACAACTAGAACTGACTACATCAGTGGGGAGAGATGGTGGAGAAGCTAAAATTAGATCAAGGGGCAACTCTGGAACAGACAACCATTAGTAACATGTAAATTCCGGTGGAAGTGGAAGAAAATTCAAACACGTCCACAAGAGCCAAAATCTTGTGATCTTGAGTACATGCCACCTGAAATTTGAGAGCATTTCAAGAACAGATTTTATGCACTGAACACCAATGATCGACACTTGATGGTATGCCATACATGAAGATGTATGCCATACATGCTTTAAAGAAGATGCCATACATGCTTTAAAAAGCAAAGGGTTTTTAAAAAGGCATGAAAGAGAAAAGATTAAAGGGGGTTCAGATAAGGCTCTGAAACTTGCTATTAATCACAGAGTAGCTAGGGCACATGGATAAAATGATGAAGTCAAAGAGCTGAACAAATCATTTCAGAGAACAGCTCAAGAAGAAAAGTAAAATATTATACCAAAATGTGCAAAAATCCAGAGTTAAAAGAGGAAGGCTTATTAACAATCTTCAATATGCAGATATCACAACTGTGCTTTCCGAAAGGGAGGAGGACTTGAAGCACTTGCTGAAGAAGCTCAAGGGTTGCAACTTCTATATAGATTACAAGTCAGTGGAAAGAAAACGAACATTTGCACACTGTACAAGGAGGTAACATCACGATAAACAGAGGCAAGATTGACGTTATCACGGATTTCTTCTTGCTTGTATCCACAATCAACGCTCATGGAAGCAGCAGTCAAGAGATAAATTGACACGTTGCATTGGGTGAATCTGCTGCACGAGACCTCTTGAGGTATTGAAAGGAAAGGATGTTACTTTCAGAACTGGAATGTGCCTGACTCAAACCATGATATTTTCAATTGGCTCATCTGCATGTGAAAGTTAGACATTGAATAAGAAAAAATGAAGGAGAGTCCATGCACTTAAATTATGGTGCAGGGAAGAATATTCAAAGTACCACGGACTGCCAAAAGAACAAACAGATCTGTCTTGGAAGAAGTACAGCCAGAAGGCTCCTTAGAAGCAAGGATGGCGAGACTTTGTCTCAGGTACTTTGTTACCAGGAGAGACAGACCCTGGGAAAGAAGGACAGCATGCGTGATAAAGTAGAGGAGCAGTGGAAAAGCGGAAGAGACTAACAAGATGGACTGACATAGTAGCTACGACAGCGGCTCAATCACAACCTTTGTGATGATGGCACAGGACTTGGCTGTGTTTTGTTGTTATACGTGGGTCACTGTCAGCCACAGCCAACTTGATGGCACCCCACAACAACAGTAGCAGCAACAACATGGCACGGTTTCATAAATTCTGCTCAAATAGATCCCAATTTGACTGATATCAGAAAATTCACTCTCATTTTCAGGCCCTTGGACCAAGAACTCCAATTCTTAATCAAGTTGAGAATGTAGATCACTTGAGAAATTATTCACAAAATTCAGATCCAATGTCTGATCATTTATCTTTCTCAGTTCATGAAAAGCTCCATCCAGTAGAACATCATGTATTTCTGCATAATCGAAACTTATGTTGAACAAGGAATAAAGTACACAAAAGAATCATCAGAAATACTCCCTAAGCCAAATGCATATACAATTATGCATAAACAAAATGTAAATAAATAAATAACATTGCCACCAAGCCGATGCTAACTCATAAGACCGGGTAGAGCTGCCACTGTGAGTTTCCGAGGCTACACGTTTTCACGGGGGCAGAAAGCCCTGTCCTTCTCTGGGGGAGCAGCTGGTGCTTTCAAACTGCCGATCTTGTAGCTGACAGTCCAACAAGTAACAACCATGCAGTGATTAGATTCCGCCCTGCCACTTTCTTTACGTATCCATCAAAATGACCACAAAAGGGCATGCGGCCCTTTTCAGAATAGTAGCAATATGTAAACCTCATGTTTAAATATGCATGGAATATTCACCTTTTTTCTTGACAAAGCTTACTAAATCCCCTAGGCAGTGAAGCATGATCCAGGATCTTTCTCAGGCATTGCAGGAAAACCCTACTGCTCCATGGAACTCACACTTATAACCAAGATGAAGTGCAAGATGGTGCTTCTTGGCACATTCATTGTGCTTTGATTACTATGAGTGTGAATAAAAATAATTTTTTCCTTAGGATTCCTAAGCACAAAAAACAGTATCAAAATAAAACAAGCTGTAGCATGCAGAATTATAAATTTTAGGACATATATATAGAGATAAATAAACAAAAGTATATTGTGGGTGACAGCTTCTTATCAATATTCTGCTGCTTATTGTAGCTTAGGTATTCAACTATGGTGGAAACAATTCATAACCCATCAGATCGAATGAGTCTCAACAATGTAGATCGAAGTCCAGCAATGCAGGTCTATAACAGAGAGCCTGAGTTTGTATATGACACAGTGCAAAGGTAAACTTGAATTTTACTTTAAGAGAAATGGTGCTTCCCTTTGCTTTCAGGGAATCTCTGTGCATCATAAAGGGTTAATGTACACACTCAACTGAAAAACTGAAGTTTCAAATCCACCCAGACATTCCTAGGAAGCTAGGCCTGGCCATCAACCTCTGAAGAACCAGCCACTGCAGATGCTATGCAGCGCAGTTCTACGTAATGGGATTGCGATGAGGTGAAGGCAGTTCATTGACAAATATCTTCTTCTTTTTCTTCTGATAAGGGGAGAGAAAAAGAATGCATGAAACATCATTTTAGGTTAAAAATGGTGCTCAACATATGCACACATGACAATAAGTTTAACCCTAACTCAGAACAAGCATTCTCATGCCCATTTTACAAAGAAGTAAAGTAAGACACAGAGCAGATAACTGGCAGTCTCAAGAACACAATGATGAAGCAAATAGTCAAGTCCAGCTCTGAGACCCTCGAGTTTTCCTTTTCCATATTAGCATGCTACTTTAGAAGAGCCATTGAAACACTTAACTAAACTAGGAATGCTATAACTGCTCAAAGACATGCAGGGGAAAAACAAGGAGTCAAAGAAAACTGTATTAAAATCTAGAACACAGAACCTAGGACCACTCACACTGAATCCTTGGAGCAAAACTACTCAGGATTCTCATGAAATTAGCTGAACCAGGACTGAGTTAAGTCACATTAGGAACAGGAAGGTCAGGAAGAAAATTTCAGCCTAAGACCAGGTGTGCAGACTATGCCGGTTGTGTGGACAGTGGGACAAAGCTTTTGTGTGGTGGTCCCTGCACACCCAGGTTGTCAGATATACCATCCCGGCAGCAGCAGCAGCAACCTAATTCCAGATCAGTGGCCTGACATATATGTCTGTCATTATGCAAGATGTTTTATGTGGAGTATGTCGACCGAGCCTCACCGCAATCATGAAGAAGCATGATGGTTTGCCTCAGTTTAGAAACACTACTCTAACACATGGGCTAGCCGTGAAATGAAATTCCACAAAAGCCAGCGTGAGCATTACCCCTTATTTAAATTGGGTACAGAGCAGGGACTCAGACTAAATGCTTGGGTCTGTCTTCCAGTTCTGTCCCTTACTGGCTTTCATATACTCTACTTCGGGAAATTGCATTTATAAACTGTTAAAGATGAGAGTGCCCCAGGGAGGAGGGTATATGTGGATCCTTGTCATCTGTTCCCCTCTTCTCCCTCATCTTCCCTCCACCCTCCCGGTATCGCCACTCTCACCACTGGTCCTGAGGGGTGAAGGGGGATGTTGGACGGTGTAAGATATGACAAAATAATAATAATTTATAAATTAGCAAGGGTTCTTGGGGGAGGATGGGGAGGGAGGGGGAAAACTGAGGAGTGGATACCAAGGGCTCAAGTAGAAAGCAAATGTTTTCAGAATGATGAGGGCAACATATGTACAGGAGTGCTTGACACAATGGATGGATGTGTGGATTGTGATAAGAGTTGTATGAGCCCCTAATAAAATAATTTAATGAAAAAAAAAGATGAGTGCCTAACTCTTTGGGTTGTTAGCATATGTATAAAGAGCTTACAATAGTGTCTGACCCATAGTAATTGCTCAGCAAGTGTTTGATAAGTAAAGAAAGACACTGTACTATGTATGAAATCATATAATTAATACGTGGTGGAACTGAGACTCAAGTCTAAGTGGCATAACTCCAGAACTCAGGTTCATAGACCATGCTATTAGAGTGTGAGTTCAAGATGGGTATAGACAAACAGAGATGTCTGACTGATCAAGCAACTGCAGAACCTCACTTTTCTAGGGAAAACAGGCATGAATATGATTCTAAAATCCATCCTATTTCTCACTCATCTTGTATTGACTACCATTTTGATACAAATCATGACATACCTGAAAGTCATTTAAAAATCCCCTCTACTGAAACCTTTTCCAAAGACAGCTGTACATCTGATATCTTTAGCATTACCAAGTCCACCTCCAAACTAACTCCATAATATGTAGCACTCTCTATTGTGGGTTATGTGTTGGGCTATTAAATACAAGGTCAGCAGTTCAAACCCACCCGCTGCTCCCTAGGAGAAAAATGAGATTTTCTGCTCCTGTAAAGATTTTCACCTTTAGAAACCCACGGGGGCAGTTCTACCGTGTCCTGTAGGGTTGTTATGAGTCTGAATCCACGATCCCAGAAGTGAGTTTGAGCTTCTGAGGAAGGAGTGTTGATGGACCGGCGATTAAGGGCTGGGCTGCTAAATGAACCCATCAGGAGCTCGGCACAAGAAGCATCTGCAATTTCCTCCAACATGGTTCACTATGGTTGGAATCGGCTCAACAACAGCAAGATATAGCTTCTGAGGCATCAAGACTGGTGGGTTCTAGATAGGGGTTTTAGGTCAGAAGGTGACCCCTCCGTTTAGTTTGTCTATACCAATAATCATCCTCCAATATAAGAAATATAAATTATAATTTGATATTTTCAAAGAGCTTTTATGTAATTTTCTGGATGTGCTTTCAGGTATTTCAGAAGATAAATGTAGATTCTTTTTCTATGAAGAAAGAATTGTTGCTTTATGTGTCCCACCCTCTACCCCCAACCACCCCCCAGCCCTCTGCCCCATCCCCTGCCTCCAAATGTCCTTCATCCTGGGCTTTCTTCTCCTGTGGAGATTTACGGTGTTAAAATCCACCGGAGCAGTTCAACTCTGTCCTAATGGGTCATTATGAGTCAACCTCTACTGTTTGTATTTTGGTAACTTTTGCATAAAACAAATACTAGCAATAGATAGCTCCATTATTATATGAGAATGTGAATATTTCGTGTAAAACTAAACATTGTTACCTATGCAGAATCAAGTCACCTTGGGTTGTACACAGTTTGTTTTCCTAAACTCCATGTCCTGGGAAAGCACCCCGTTTTAGCTGATATCATATGCACAGACACACTCATGGTGACCAGAGCGGCCGCGTGAATGTGAAGCAGGTGTTTAGTAGTAAAGGCCACGTCTCCCAGTTCCCAGAGAGTAGGGCGTTGTAGTGCTTTTTACTGAGTTTTAAAGTTCTTTGGGCAGCATTAAGTGAAAGTTGATGCAAGAGGGTATTTGGTTTGTTTCTTTCTTTGTTCCTTTTTATTTAATATTTTGTTGTTGTTGTTTTCTTGGGTCAGCTCCTATCTCTCACTTGTACCAGTTTTTCCAAGTTAGAAGGTACCGTGTTTAGTTTTCCAGCTCAGAAAATGGAGATGCAAAAGGCACTGGCAAGGACATTAATCAAAGACTTTCGAGTCCGGCATCCCGGGATTTTAATATTAACTCAGCCATTAGCTAACTATGTGATGCTATTAACCTTTCTCGTATTTGGATTTCTTCATCTGTAAAAAACACCTGAAAGAATTAATGTGAAGATTAAATGAGCAAAATATGTAAAACACTGTGAACATAGTAAATACTGAACAAAAAGAAAAATTTTCTGTTATTATTGTTCAATCCACTAGTCTAGATACTTTAGTATTAATCAAAAGGACATGAACCGTGTTAGCTGCTTTATACACAATAAACTTAATTTGCATAAACCACAGCCATATTAAACAAAAGTATTTGGTAAGAGTGTGCTAAATGGACTGGATAAAAGAGAATCTGGAGCCCTAACGTGAGGTTACTATACTTATTGACATTGACAGCTGTCATTAGAGTAGAAGTAGTGAGGCAGTGTGATAAGGGGAGAGTATTAATGATTCACTGGTAGAATTCTCACGTTCCAGTGGGACACCCCAGTTCAATTCCTAGCCAATGCACGGTAAATGAGGTTACCAACCATCTGTCGGTGGAGATTTGCAGTTGCTATGATGTTGAGAAGTGGGCAATCTACTTTCAAAATCAGCCAGTGAAAATTCTATGGCTCACAACAGCCTCCTTTGCCACCAGTGAAAGGAATGGCACAAGACAGGACAGCATTTTTCCCATTGTACTTAAGATCACCCTGAGTGTGGGACAACTCAACAGCCACTCACAGCAACAACCTCAATAATGATGCGGAACACAACTGTAAAACGACATCTCAAAAGTTACATTTTAAGCAGCATTTATCTTCCTTATTTGATGTAAGTAGCTATTCTTTGAGCACCTGTTATATTTCAGATACACGACTAGCACTGAATTTGGTGTTA
>NW_022104341.1:53343140-53345304 GCF_000313985.2 Echinops telfairi
TGTTGGCTTAGTTTGGGTGCTATGTCCTTTCTTGAACTGATACTATGGTCTGAAGTTGGCCGAAGAGTCCCCTGATGGGACAGTATGATAACCTTTTCCAGTGCTAACTGAACTGTTGACTGAACACACCAGCCTTTTTATGGAAGATAGATGAGGCAGTCTGCTTTGGAAAGATTGATAGCTTTGAAAACCCTATAGGGGTTTTACTCAGCTTTACTCAGCCCTAGATGGTTTACATGAGTCAGAATTTCCTTGACACCAGTGGTTTGCTTTGAGGTTGTCTCAAGTGGTCCTTATGGACCAGACTTGAGAGATAAGGTTGCAAAATGGATAAATATTTTGTTTAAATTGTAGTTTGGATGATAATTTACAGAACTAATTAGATTTTTGTTCAATAATTTCACATAAACTACCATTACAAAAAAGGAAAAAATAAATACCATTATAGTCAAACTGCTAAAAGCCAAAGATAAAGATAAAACCTTGAGACGTCCAGTGAAGATGAGGCCTTAGGCAGCCACAACACAGTCCTTCAGCAAAGACACATACAAAACAGACCGGGAGGGGAACCTGCAGTTCTGAATCTCTAAAGAAGAAACAAACACGAAGTGAGTCAAACAGGAACAGCTGAGGAGGCTGCTGTAGATGGAACTGCACTATGCCCGGTGGCCCACACACCCCTGGCACATGGAAAGGTATTGGGCCCACGTTCACACGTCCTGCAGCCGCTCCATGCCCTGCACAGTGCAGGTGGATCTGGTTGGGGATATCAGTGTGCTGGGTCCAGGAAAACTGAATTCAGGTTACTTTTGAAAGTGGCAGAATAACTGTGGCACACACATTTGTGGGCTCTGGGGCCAAATTATCAGGCTTAGGGTACTTTGTAATGCAGTGGAGAAGCCTTTGAGGGCTCTAAAGTGCACAAATGCATGGGGCTTCACAGCTCTGAGGAAAAACAAAGTGACTTAATGCTACTTTTGTAAATGGTGGAGCAGCTGGAGCACACACATTTCATTCTCTAGGGAGCACATAACCATGAGCTTCACTGTTCCAGGACCAATGAGCCAGATGACACCTACTTTTTAAAGTGGTATAGCAGCTGGCACACTCACATTCATGGGGTGCATAGCTCCCCACATAAATGTGCAAGCTCAAAAGGACAAGTACAATGTGAGTCTGCTGAGGAAGTGCAAAACTGCACAAGGGGCATAGGGTAAAAGAATATGCATACATTTGTGGGGGAGGTCCAGGCACTATGACAGGGGCTAGACCCAATCCAGGGACACATATGGGAGCCAACTAAAAGCAAGGGGAAAAGGAGAAAAAAAAGACATGGGTAGCTGGGAAACAGGACATTAATCCACCCAAGGGGAGGGTCTTATTTATATCTCCACAGGATAGGGAAGAGAGGGACCAGACTTCAACCCAGGGCACCAAGACTTGAATGCAACATACCAGCATAAAGCAGGGAACCAATAGAGAGGTCTGCGGGGCCAGCTCCAAGCCAAACTATGTGGACAACACCCCCACACCCCCATCCTAGAAGAATGCACTTCAGAGGACAGCACTGAAGCTACAGCTCAGGGAGAGGGATGCATCTGATCAGAGCACAAAGGAGCAAACAAAGAAAGAAGGAGAGAATGGAACACATCCTGGCCCATCAAGCCCCAAGGACAATATTCCTGCTCAGAGCACCCAATGCACAGAGAGGACCATTGGACCAGCCCCACAAAAAGACAAGACATCCCTCACTGACCCATATCGCTGTGAGGGACAACACTGGAGGCACAGTGGGGGAATTGTGCCCGATCTGACCCCACCACACTGGGGCGAAATGCTCAGGGTGTGCAAAAGAGCAGCAAAGGAGCAAAGCAAGGAAGTCCCAAGGGAATACAAAAAAATAGACTTTGGGGACAGGGCATGGCACCCTGTCAGACTCAACTGGAAAACACACCTAAAGGTCAACAAACCGACTTGGAACTATTTATAGGCTTTTCTTTTTTGTTGTTAAAATTTTTTGTTGTGATTGTTTGGTTTTCTTTTGTTGTTTTGTTTTGGTCTGCCTTGTTTTTTGTGCTTATTATTGTTTCTGCATGTCTAGCTAAATAATCTAGGCAGGATAAACAATCCGGAGGCAAAAAATGGGACTGTTGGTTCAGGGGAC
>NW_022104341.1:53346309-53371040 GCF_000313985.2 Echinops telfairi
AAACATTTGAACTGAGAACTCAAGTAGATATCAAGAAAGATTCGACTCATAAATTTTTAAAAAATCAAGAAAATAAGATAACCTCAAAGAAAATGGATGAACATCATCAAAATAAAAAAAGAAAATTACATAGCCTTTGTAAACAAAACAAGACATAAGAAAAAAAGACCAAAAATACCTCAGACAGAATTATATCAGCACAGAAAATTATGAAGAAAAAAGAAATCATAACACAAAAAACACTGCAAAATGTCAGCAATAAAGTCATACCTGTCAAGAAGAACACTCACTGTCAATGAATTAAGTACACCAGTCAAGACAGTTACAGCCCAAACCCGTTTTCAGGGTTCCCACTTGGATGAAGCCTCGGATGACCCTATTGACTAGTGACATGGATAACCTAGATATCAGGAAGAACACATTTGTAAGTGGATTAATGCAGATGTAGGTACAGTACGATTGAACACCTTTGCATTGTTTCCTCCCCTTTGACCCGTTTTAAATTTGTTTCCTTAAAAAATTTTTTCCTGTTATCTTTTCAAATGAGATTTTTCTAGGTTTTGTGATTGTTGTTTTATTTTGTCATCTTTTTTCTTTTGGTTTCTGTATGCTTTCTTTTATATGAAATCCAGAATAGGTAAATCCATAGAGAAGGAACTGCATTAATAGTTTTCAGGGGTTCTGGAAGGGGAGATTGAGAAAAAATAGGGAACTAATTATGAATACAAGAAAGAAGAAAATTGATTATGGTAATGATTGCACAATTCTTTTAAATATATTTAAACCATTTAACTGTATAAAATGTGAAATATATATCATTAAAACTATAAAAATTAAAAATAAATAGCAGGTTAACTCATAAAGAATATCACCTTTCAATACTAAACTCTATTAGTAAATTATCTATATAAGGCCAAATGGCCAACAATTACACTAAAGCACAGATGAGAATGTAGTGGACAATGAGATTAGAAATAATTATAATAGAAATAAGGGGAATGTGAACATATTGTAAAGAATATAACTAATATAATTGAATAATATGTGTAGAACAGTTTTGAGTGGAAACCTGTTTTGTTGTGTGCAGTTTCTTAAAAATACAAAATAATATATATTAAAAAGAAAAACCTCTGTAGGTGAAATAATTACTTTTCAAAAAAGAGAGACAGAGTAGTATAATAGATAAGATAACAGGACACATCAATATGCTGCTCACAGTAAATGAATCTTAGACATAAAGACAAAAGTAGAAAAGTATATCAAGATAAAGGCAGTCAGTATAAAAGGAGCGGCAATATTAATCTCAGATGAAATAGACTTCAAAACAACATACATGAAAAGAAACAGAGAAATATTCTACATAATGATCAAAGGAATAAGAATATATTACTATAGTAAATATCTATGTACCCAATGGAAGCCCTTCAAAATACATTAATCAAACTCATATGGATTTTAGGAGAGTAATAGACATCAGTCACCATAGTAGTAGCATACTTCACAACATCACTCTCCACAAAGAACTGAAAGCTAGAAAGAAACTCAGTGAAAAAATCAATAACTAAATAGCACAATTAACTTGACTTCTTAGACATATACTGAACATTTTTTGAAATAACAGCACAATATACATTCTTCTCCATCACACATGGTACATTCTCTTGACCACAAAACAAGCCTTGCTGTTAGGTGCCATTGAGTCAGCTCTGACCCAAACATAGCACAACAGAAGGAAATACTGTTGGGTCCTGCACCAGCCTCACAGTTGTCCCAGTACCTGAGCCCATTGTTGCTGTAACTGTTTTAGTCCATCTCCCTGAGGGCCTTCCTCTTTTTTTTTTAACCTTTTCCTTTATCAAGCATGATATTCTTCTCTTGGGACTGGTGTCCTGACAATGTGTCCTAAGTATGTAAGTTGAAGTCTTTCTATCCGTGCCTCGAAGGAGCACTCTGGCCATATTTCTGCCAAGACAGATCTGTCTGTCTTTATAGCAGTCAGTGGTTCTTTCATATTCGTCTCCATAATTCAAATGCATCAATTCTCCTACAGTCTTCCTTATTCAATGTCAAATTTCACATGCCATCGCTCGGGTCAGGCCCACCTTTCTCTTCAAAAAGTAATATCCTTGCTTTTAAATATTCTGAAGAGGTCTTGTGCATTTACCTAATGCTTCCGTGAGCATTGATTTGGATCCATGCAAGACAAATTTCTTGATTTCAAACTTTTCTCCATTTATAATGATGCTTTCTATTGGTCCAGTTGTGAGGATTTTGGTCTTCTTTACATTGAGTTGTAAAGTTTATAGCCACATTGAAGGCTATAAAGCTTGTTCTGCATCAGCAAGTGCTTCAAGTCCTCCTCACTTTCAGCAAGCTTTGTCATCTGCATATTACCGGTTATTAGTAAGACTTCCTCCAAGCCTGATGACACATTCTTTTTCATATAATCCAGAATTTTGATTATGTGCTCAGCATACAGATTGAATAAGTATGGTGAGAGGACACAACTCTGATTCAGATCTTTCCTAATTTTAAACATGCTATCAGAGGTTCAGGCTGGATTCAGCTTAATGTCAATTAAACCTTAACACATTTTAAAGCATCAATATATTACAAACAAACTTTTCATATCACAACTAAAATTGGATATCAGCAATAGGAATATGAAGTAAAAAAAATCAATTATGTAGAAATCGAACAACTCCCTGCTTAAAAAGAACCAGTTCATAGTAGAAATGAGGAATGAAAATGTAAAATTCATTAAAACAAATGAGAATGAAAATAAAGCATATCAAAAGTTGTGGGACACAACTAAAGCAGTAGTCAGAGAGCAATTTGTAAAATTAAATGCATGCTGTGTTATTCTGTGGACTAGCGAAACAAATTCGTAGACACTCATGTGTGTAACAGAGAACTTTATATCAAAGAGTAATCCGTACATTAAGAAAACATCCCAGCCCAGATCAAGTACATGGGCAAGTCCAATATTAGCCCATATGTCTGAAACCAATCTATACATTCCTCTTCAGATTTATGCAACACATGCCATGATGCTAAATGCAGTATGATTACAGGCCAGAGAGTGGAAAGTCTTTTGGATCCAGTGGCAGTGTAAGCATCTTAGCTCTGGCATGGGTCTCCATGTGGCTCCTCCAGCTCCAGGGTTCTAGCGTAGCTCCATGTGTCTTGTCATCAGGAATACAAAGGAGAGAGTGTGTCTGTCCCACTACCAGCAAGATATATTTATCTCCATAGCAACTCCAAATGAGGTCATCATGTAGCCAAACTCCACCCCTTCACTCGTAATAGTCTGAAGTTGGCACCAGATTATGTAGCTACCACACACGCAACAAAAAATAAGAACCAAAACTACCACATTAACCCAACATATTGAACAACTAGAACAAGAACCGCAAAATAAACTTTCAGCTACCAGAAGAAAATAATACTACAGATTAAAGCAGGAAGAAATGAATTTGGAACAGAAAACAATAGAGCAATCGACAAGACACGAAGTTGGTTGTTTGAAAGGGTTAACAAAACGGATAAGTCATTGGCAATTCCTACAAAAGAAAAGAAGATACAAAAGGGGGAACCTATCACAATGATCAACAATCCCCCACCCCCTGGGAGAGGAACAACAGGAACGTGGGTGAAGGGAGACAGCGAACGGTGTAAAACATGAAAATAACAAGAATTCATAAATTACCAGGGGTTAATGAGGGTGGGGGAGGGAGGGAGGGGAAGAAACAGGGGCTTCTACCAAGGGCTCAAATACAAAGAAAATGTTTTAGAACTGATGGTAATATATGTACAAATGTGCTTGATACAATTGCTTTGTAGATTGCTATGAGACCTGTAAGAGCCAATGAATTGATTTAATAAAATAAAAAAATAAAAATAGAAGATACAAAGAACATGAATAAGAAGTGAAACTGATGACATCACCACAGAACCAACTGAAATTTTAAAAAGATCACACAGCTCTATGAAAGAGAAGCTGGACTCTATGAAGAATAATGAGGAATCAAGATCGGAAGAAGGCTTACTAACAGCCTTTGGTATGCACAAGACACAACCTTGCCTACTGAAAGTGAAGAGGACTTGAGGCACTTGATGATGAAAATCAAACATTGCAGCCTTAAATATGGATTACAACTCAAAGACAACCCAAATCCTCAAAAATGGACAAAACTACTTCATGATAAACGGAGAAAAGGTTGAAGTTGGCTCCACAATCAATGCTAATGGAACCAGCAATTAAGAGATCAATAGGCAACCTTTAAGCAATCAAACAATGCATTGTCTTGGGGAAATCTGCTGCACAAAACCTCTGTGAGGTGTTGAAAAGCAAGGGTATTACTTTAAGGGCTAGGTGAGCCTGGCACAAGCCTTGGTATTTTCAGTAGCCTCATATGCATGTGAACGCCGACATTGAATAAAGAAGGCTGAAGGTGAATGGATGCATTTGTACTACGGTTGTTGGCGAAGAATATTGAATGTACCCTGAACTCCCAAAAGAAGAAACAAATCTCCTTTAGAAGAAGTACAGCCAGAATCTTCCTTAGAGGGAAGTATGGTGAGAATTCCTCTTGCATATTTTGGAAATATCATCTGGAGAAAGATATCATATGTGGTAAAGCGGATGGGCAGCAAAAAAGAGGACGATCATTAACAAGATGGATTGACGTGTGGTTGCTAGAGGCCACAGAGTCGGTTCTGACCCACAGTGACCTGATGCACCACAGAACAAAACATTGCCCGGTCCTGTGTCATCCTCACAATTGCTCCTTTGCCTGAGCCCACTGTGGCAGCCACGTGTCATCCATTTCCAATGGGTCAGAACTGACTTAACAGTGGGTTATGCATTTGGTTGCTAGTTGCAAGGTCAGCAGTTCAAACTCAGAAGCTGCTCCTCAGGAGAAGATGATTTTCAGTCCCTATGACTCAGACTGGACTTGATGGCAATGGGTTTGTTTTTTCTTGATATTAGTTATTAAGTTTGATGCATTAATTTTTCATCCTTTGCTCACTTAAAACGTTCTGTATATATTTTTTTGTTATTAAGAGATTTGATACATTTGCTATCAAATTTGTTACTTGTTTTCTAAAATGCTCAATGGCCAACTCCGCAACCTCATCCCTTTATGTTTTAAGTAGGTAGCATTCCAAAACACACATCTGGAATTCAGACTGTAGTGCCCTTTAGTTAATAAAATGTGCATTTTAATCTGACACTTGTCTTTCATTACAAAGCTAAAAGCCAGTACCTTGAAAAAAAGAGTTAACTCTTATCCTTATTCATTGAAAATGAATTTATGCAACTAATTTCCCCTCCTTTGACGTAAAATTAAGGAAAATCTTCAAGGAAGTAAAAAATCATCAATTGTTTTAAATGAGGCAGAAATATAATAAATAATAATTAACTTTTATGGCCTAAAAGTACAAGTTAGTCTCCAATTTTAAATTTAACTAACCATGTAAAACAGCTTGGCTATATTAAATGGGCATAGATAACTATCTACATAAGATTTTTTTTTTGTAACTAGCTTCCAATTACATTGTTGTTGTCCTAGTTAGATGCCATCCAGTTGGTAGCCTGACTCACTGTGACTTTATCTATACACACCAGAAGGAAACACCTCCTGGTCCTACACCATCCTCACAATTGCTCTTAAGTTTGATACTGTTGTTGCAGTCACTGTATCCATACATTTTGTCAAGGTTCTGCCTCTTTTTCACTGTACTTCTACTTTACCAAGCATAACATCCTTCTCCAGAGATTTGTCTCTCTCCTGATAACATGTCCAAAATACATGAAACTCAGTCTCACTATCCTTGCCTCAAAGGAGCGTTCTGATTGTACCCTTTCGATGACAAATGTTTGTTCTTTGGCCGTCCATGCTGTCAGTACTTTTTGCTGACACCATAGTATAAAGGCATCGATTTTTCTTTGGTCTTCCTAGCCCAATGTTCAAATATCATATATATATGAGGAAATTGAAAATTCCATGGTTTGGGTTTGGTGCAACTTAGTCCTCAAAGTATCATCCTTGCTTTTCAACACCTCAAACATGTCTGTGCAGCAGATTTACCCAAAGCAATGTGCCCTTGAACCTCCTGACTGCTGCTTCCATGAATATGGATTATGGATCCAAGCAAGATGAAATCCTCAATAACATCAAACTTTTCTGTTTATCAAGATGTCAGTATCTGTCCATTTGTGAAGATTTGGGTTTTGTTTACATTGAGTTGTAATCAATGCTGAAGGTGCTGTCCTTGATCTTCATTAGCATGTGCTTCAAGTTCTCACTTTCATCAAGCAAGATTGTGTCATCTGCATATCATGTTGTGAATAAGTCTTCCTCCAATTTTGATGCTTCATTCTTCTTTATATAATTCAGCTTCTCTAATTATTTGCCCAGAATACAGATTGAATAGGCAGGATACAATCCCAATGCATACCTTTCCTGATTTTAAGCTGTACGAGATTACCTTTCTGTTCCCACAGCTGACTCTCAATCCATGTATGGTTCCACATGAGTGCAATTAAGTGGTCTGGAATCCCATTCTTCTCAAACTTATTAATAGTTTGCTATGATCCACACAGTAGAATGTCTTTGCATAATCAGTGTAACATAAATAAACATCTTTCTGGTATTATCTATTTTTAGCTAAGATTCATCTGACATCACCAATGATATCCCTTGTTTTAAGTCCTCTGCCAAATTTGACCTGAGCCACAGGCCTCCCCGTTCATATGCTACCGCAACAATTATTGAATGATTTAAGACAAAATTTTACTTGCATGTTGTATAAATGATATTGTTCTATGCTTTAAGCATTCTGTTGGGTCACTTTTGTTTGGAATAGGTACAAATAAAGATTGCCTTTAGTCAGTTGGCTCGGTAGCTGTCTTCCAAATGTCTTGGTATTGACCAGTGAATCCTTCTAGTGCTTCATCAGCTTATTGAAACAATTTTGATTGGTATTCCATCAATTCCTGGAGCTTGGTTTTGAGCTAATGCTTTTAGAGCAGCTTGGATTTTTCCCTTCAGTACCACTGACTCTTGTTCGTATGCTACCTCTTGAAATAGTTGAATGTTCTTTGTTAGTACAGACACTCTGTATATTCTTTCCATGTTCTTTGATGCCCCCTGCATCATTCAAGATCTTGCCCATAAAATCTTTCAATATTGTAACTCAAGGCTTGAACTTTATCTTGAGCTCTTTCAATTTAAGATGTGCTGAGCGTGCTCTTCCTTTTTGGTTTCCTATCTCCGGGTCATTGCACTTCTCATTATAATACTTTGCTTTGACTTCTCAGGCTGCCCTTTGAAATTTTCTGTTAGACTATGTGACTCTATCATTTTCCAACTACTGTTCCTTCCAATTTGTTTACAACTTTTGCATCCCAATCACCAATACTTATCAATGCTTCTTGATTGCATGTTTGATCAATTTCCAACTGAAGATATTGGTATAATTGTTCATTTTCTTCATCGCTAGCTTTAGTGGTTGGTACATAATTGGACTAATAGTTGTACTGATCAGATTTTCCTGTATGCAAAAAACCCCAACATTATCATATCACAGATAGCATCGTACTTCAAGATAGATCTTGAAATGGCCTTCTTGATTATGAATGCAATCTCATTTTTTCTTGATTGTGTTACATCTGACCTAGTAAAACACATGATTTCTGATTCAAAATGGTCAATGCTAGTTCATTCCAGCTCACTATCAGCTCAGGTAGCAATCTTTATTCATTCCATTTAATTACTAGCAAATTCCAATTTTCTAGATTCATACTTTGTCCATTCTGGCACTATCTCTGACAGGGCTCTTCTCCTGCTCATTAGGTTCAGTATCTGACAATGACTCTTTTCTTTTCATAGGGTTTTCAGTGGCTAATTTCTCTGACGTTGACAGTCTATCCCTTCTTTGTGGTCTGTTCTTAGTCTGTTCAGAGTCTAGAAGATCTCTGAAACCTATTCACATTGGGTGACTCTGCTGCTATTTAAAATATCAGTAACATGGCTTTTAGCATTGTGGCAACACACAAGCCACTACAGTACAAAACACTGACAGACAAGTGATGGTCAAATTACATTAGCTCACAAGAAACCAGTGTCATTTAAATAGCTATATACCCACATCTTCAGGTTACCCTTCAGCTAACTATTCCTTTTGAAATCTCCAAGGATTTGACTTGATTCTCTCCTTCTTCCTCTATGCAAAGTACACTCAGTGAATTATGTGGCTTGACTTTCACTTGCTCTAGACATGCAGAACAGTGATTTATTTAATATGTCTCTTCTGTCCATAATCTTTGTCATTCTCACCAAAAGACTTTTTATTGATGGGTCTAAGTAAGATACAAAAAGAGCAAACTAAACTCACTGCCATGAGTCAATTTTGACTACTGGCAAGCCCCTAAGAAAGAATAGAACTGTCCCTGTTGGTTTCTGATTCTGTCACTCTTTAAAGGAGTAGAAAGCCTCATCTTTCTCCTGTGGAGAAGCTGATGGTTGCAAACCTTGTGGTTATCTGCCTAGTGTGCAAATACATACTACCAGGGCTCCTGTCTGGGTATAAGAACCCAAACCAAACTCATTACCATCCAGTTGGTGCCCACTCACAGCAATGCTGCAGGACAGGGTAGAACTGCTGCTGTGGGTTTCTGAGACTGTAACTCTTTAGAGGAGTAGACTGCTGACCTTGCATTTCACAGCCCACCTACTAACCAGACACTACCAGAGCTCTTGTACAGAATAGAAAGTGGGGGGAAATATTGATATGATTATATAATTCAGCTATAAGAGATTGTTAACTGAGTTAATTGTGATTACCATCTTGCTGGGTATAAAACAAATCATCTCAGAAGCAGGAGGAGACGACTTTTAGCACCAGCAAGAGAGACTAGGCAGGCATGGAGCATGACTTTTGGACCCTGAGATCCCTGCACATGGATCCTCCTTGATTCAGGAGACAGCTATAAGGAGCGACAGAGGAGTAACCACAGAACCAGGAGCCAGATCTTGAGACAGAATGGTGGACTTCTCAGTCTACAGAGCAAGTAAAACTGAATACCTTCAGCCAAGAGGCTCACTGTGGAGTGTGGTGCCTCTGAGAACGGAATTGAGACAGCAGAGTTGGTTAATTCACGGAGTTATTGCTGAGCACCGTTGGGCTCAGGCTCATGACTTCTGCCAGAATGTGCTTTGGGTCTTTATTGTGAGCCCCCAAAGAGCTTTGTAACATTGTCCGAACAGTAGAGAGGCCAGACCAAGAGGCTGAGGGTCAGATAGAGGCCTGCCTGCAAGAACAACCGAGAAGAACTTTTCCTGACTGAACACCTGCTATGGAACCTGTTAACTTCTCTACTAAACTCCATAATTGTGAATATTGTCTATGAGTTCTGGAGTGCTCTGATGAGGAAAATGCAATACTTTGTCCTACTCAGACTTTACACCTATGTATCCAATAGTGTATGGCTGAGTGAACAACTGAATCCCACTTATAACCTCCCTCTCAAAGCCTATTCTTTCTGTTGCCCTGGCCACCAGCCTGGGAAGCATCCTGGGCCTCTAATTCTTCCTATAATCACATCTGCCACCTGTACTAAATCTATTCTCAAATATCCCCACATGTTTCTTTCCCTACTTTTTCTAAATCAGTTGAGTAGGTTATAACAGTTATCATTGATTCAATTCAGTTCCTTGTGACTCCATGTGTGTCAGAGTAGAACTGTGTCTTACAGGGTTATCAATTGCTGGTTTTACAAAAGTAGATCAGTAAACTTTTCTTCTAAGGTACTTCTAGATAGCCTTCAACCTTCAGTTTTTCACCCCACCTGAACCCACTGCTATTCAGTAGATTCTGACCAACGGTGAATTTACGTAGAGTTTCTGAGACTGCAAATTTTACAGGAGCAGAGAGTCTTGTCTTTGTGGGATTTGAACTACCAGTCTTGTGGTTAAGAATCCAGTGCCTACCACTTGTGCCATCCAGGTATTACAAATTAATTGAAACTTCCCTTATCACATGGCTTACTCTAAACACTCTCTTGTATCTCCCATCCCCACCCTCTGCTGCTCACTAAACTCTATTTGCAGGGCAACTAAAGTGACCTCTTCTCCACCTCACTCTCAACTCTGCAGCCAGGAGAGTCTTTCCAAAGCAGAAATGTTCCCGTAGCACTTCGTTCATCAGAAGATTTCAGAGTTCCTCATATTTCCCTGGAATACATTTCAAATTTATTAACATCACAAATATGGACCTTAGTAACCTAGAAGCCTGCATTTCTCTATTCGCACTTATGCTTTCCTCTTTAAACATTCCAGAACCTCTGTAGTTTCTTGGAATTTGTCCCCACGAAAACCATGCCATGTTCCACCTCATTGCCGTATGTCATACTTCTCTCAGAACTTAGTGTTCATGTCACTTCCTCTTTGACTCCAACCCACCAAGATTGGATTTTGTCATTTCTATGTGCTCTTTCATCAGAATATGAGCTCATTCATGCAAGATCTTAACAGTGTCCATGTACCTAGGGGAGGTTAATATTCTTCTAAGAATTGGGAGTATAATTTGGGACGCACAGACAGTGAACTAATGTGGTCGAGTGGGAGAGGATACAGGAAGACACGGACTAGCTAAGGCCATGCTAAGAGCAAAGGGGGCCTGGGAAACATTCCCTATAGGTGTTAGTGTCAGAAAAGTTTTCTATTCTTAAAAAACAGATATTCATTTTATTATCAAACATAGTTATATAATCTTTCATGTCAATTATTAAATATAGAGTGATGTAATCTTTCATGTTTCTGCTTTCCTTGAGTGTCAAAGTCTCAGAAATAATAAGTGCATCTCCACTCACTCTGGCTCCTGGTAAATCTCTTTCTCTCTCTCTCTTTCCCCTCTACCTGGTTATGATTTATTTTGACTAACCATATACTTGAGCATATATGTATTCATATAAACTATTTTAAAATCTCGAAGAGTGAGTCTGGTTGTAAATACATAAAACACAGAGTGTTTCACCAAATAGCAGAAATATGCGAATTAGGGAATTTGACATCTAACTGCAGCCAACAAACAGATATAAGCAAAACCAGATAAAACCAGCAAATCAAATCAAACCAAAACTAAACTCACTACTATGAAGTGGATTCCAACTGACAGTTTGTCTCTAGGGCAGAGCACTTTCTAAGGCTGTGTGACTTTTGCAGAAGTAGACTGCCAGAACGTTCTCCCACGGAGCAATTTGCTGCGTTTGGACAACCGACTTAAGTTATCATCTGAGTGCTTGATCCTGATGCTGTCAGGGCTCCCTGAGAGAGTTTATGGATAAAATGGGGTTATAAGTGAATATTGTCTAGTCCAATGACTATATGATGCATCTGAGGCTGAGGGAGTGTGCTATTTTAGCATGAGTCCTGTGGCTCTTCTCTTTCTTAGTGGGTGGAACATGTATTCACAGCCATCTTTGATAATATGATCAAAGTTTCTTCTTACAAATTTTCTTTTTACAAAAATGCCAGCATAAATATACACATCAAAAATTTCAAAAGAGTTCTCATAACTCCTAAAGTTCATACATGTATTTAATCTAGGAAATTTTAAGACTCCTCTTTAAGAAATTTTAAGACCTCCCTTGCCATATGAATATATTACGATTTATAAAAATATATTTTAACAACTCATAAAATAAACATACTGACATGTTTACCTTTGTTATAATATAGCACTTGAAAGGGATATTCTTTGACAATTTTACTGCTATCTAATTTTTCTATCTTAGTTGAACAGCCTATTTATATTCTCATTCACGGATATCAGAAGCATGAGCTCATGGATTTATAGGAACTACCATTTCATCCTTGGCAACTATATTAGGACTCATAGCTATTAGAAGCTTAAAAGTTCTCTTATTTGGCATATAGCTGATACCAACTCTTTATAGATTGAGTCACCAGAGGAGAATAGTCTAAGCTGAAGTCCAGTCAGGGCAATGTCTCAGGCGGCAGTCTGGTGACAAAGTGGTAGCAGGGGAATCCAGGCAACAAGAAAAAAGAAATTAAAAAGTCAAATGTAAAAGGAGATGGTTTCTGAGCCAACCATGGATGAGCAACAAAGGCAAGGTGCCTTTGATCCTAGAATTCACATTGGTTCTATTTCATAGTACCTGAATGTAACTTAGTGATGTTGAGTGAGAAAAACCTTGATGAGCAGGGAAATGGAAATAGTTATTAAAATTGCAGTGTTAGTCACCAACTTACTGCTGCTTTGCATTCCCTGGTTCTAAACATCTCCTAGAAAAATTTCCTGAAATTCCTCTTCTATTTAACCAGCAAGTAATCCTGGATAGGCTACTGATTTGCATTTTATTCAAAAGTAGGAAAATAAACAATATTTACAATCACAACATTTCTCTCCACATTGCTTAGAGATCAATTGCAATTCCTAATTCGAATTCCCTTTATCTTTAAATAGCAGCACCCTTTTTGTATGATGGGAAGACACATTAGCAACCTATAGTGCACAATCATACAACCTTGCTTGCCGAAAGCAATGAGTATTTAAAGTACTTTGAAGATCAAAGACATAAGCCTTCAGTATGGATTACACTTCAACATAAATAAAACAAAAATCCTCACAACTGGACCAATAAACAACATGATAAACAAACAAAAAAAATAGTGACATTGCCAAGGATTTAATTTGATTGGATCTCCAATCAATTCCCATGAAAGAAGCAGTTAATAAATCAAATGAAATAATGCATTGGGCAAATCTACTGCACAAGACCTGCTTAAAGTATTAGCAAACAAAGATGTAACTTTGGTGATAAGGTGCAAGAATAAATAGTATGGGGACCACATCTGACCTCCTCTGGCTTCACTAGAGGAAGGAGACTCCAACTACACACACATGAGCCCCAAACCGATTCCTAGGAGCCTCTACCTTCCAACCTTCTTTCCCCTATTCTGACACCAACCACCCTCCCATGGCACTCTACTTCTCTGCTGGTCTCCACAAGCCATTGCGGTGACCACACAGAATTCACAGACGATAATCAGGGACAAGGGGTTATTAAGAAGCTCATAGATTATACGTAGAGTCATAAAACATCAATGATACAATTTTGTCTGCAGTGCCTCTTCTAAATTACAATGGCAGGCACGATATCCCTTGGTCTCTGTCCTGCTCCGGCAAGTGTTACAAAGCTTCTTTTTCCTTGATAAATGCCCAAAGGGCACCCCACTCTGCAAGCCAGCCGTCCACCCAAAGGCTCTCAGTTTTATTTACTAACAGTGTTGATCTAGGAGTACACATGGAGAAGCGCAGTTTTGCTTAGATATTTGTTTAGAGACCAAGTATCTTTAGAAACATACCTTATATTCCACTTTGTGTGTAATAACTTCTTCAATAGTTTAAATACATATTTATCTCTCTTGATTCTAACTCATTTTGTGTTCGTTTAATATTTGTAGAACTTTGTTACACTTTTTTCCCCCTAAACACCTAAGTCTCTAACATCCTAGGTCCACTCATTTTCTCTTTTCCCAAAAAAGTGCATGCATTTTCATAAATTTGTTATTATCCCCCCCCATATATCTTCCTTACCTAGGACTACTATAACATGAATATTACAAGTAGATTACTTTAAAGAACAAAAATTTATTTTCTCAAAGAGGCTAAAATCAGGATCTCTGCCATGTCGATCCTTTCCTTGTCATAGCTCCAGATAATCAATTATAGCTGTTATCTTCTAAGGGAACCTAATTTTCCCAGTATTTCATGCTATCTCTGTCTGGCATGCTCTTTTTATTAAATAGCTTATTTTATTTTTGGTTTATTATTATTATTGTTATTGGATTTTAGTGAGTGTGCTTTTTAAAAAAAATTCAGAGGTGATTAGAATTAGAGCACACGTGGTAGTTGATGCCAACTTGAAACTATTAAGAGTGGAGGTGGAGTTTACCCTGTCAATTGACAGGGGTGGAGTTTACCCTGTCAATCAGGTCACTGCTTGATGACCTCATTTGGAGGTGCTATGGAGATAAATAGCTCCCTGGAGGTGGGACACACAGATTCTCTGCTTGATATTCCTAATGACAAGACACTTGTAGCTATACTAGAGCCCTGGAGCTGAAGAAGTCACCTGGAGATCCCTGCCAGTGCTGAGATTCTTCTACCACCACTATTGGATCCACAAGACTTTCCACCATTGGCCTGTGATCTTCCTGCATTCAGCGTCATGGTATGTTTTGTGTTAGTCCCAAGAGGAATTTAGACTGGGCTAGGATATATTCTCAATATACAATTGCTCTTGTATAGCACATGCAACATTAATTTACCCTGATTAACATAACAAAGAAATCCCTGTTTCCAAATAGGACTACATCCACAGAAATAAGTTTAGGATTCCAATGCATGTAAGTCAATCCATGTTTTATACTACCTGGTGACCTCTAAGACCCAGTTCAACAGTGTCCTCTGTTGTAATCATTTTTGGAATTACTTGGAATAACGACCTCCACCTGAATATCTCTGTTCGCATAGGTTACTGCATTTACGGATGTCCTTGAAAGTAATTGGGATACAGATAAAATTGACACATTAGATGATCAAGTATAATCTTGAAAATCATTTAGATCATGCTAAATGGACTCTTTCATTGAGGCTCAAATCCAGGATACATGAATGATTTATGTTAAAATCACACCAAAAAATAACGTGAGCTGTAGTTGGATGCCTCTAAGGGGCATTGTGACCCTATGCCCACCGGACAAGGAAACACTGTCCAGTCTTGAGCTAGTCTCACAATTGTTGTTGTGCTTCAGCAGTGCTGCAGCCATGGTGTCAATCCATCTGGTTGAGGGTCTTTCTCATTTATTTTCCTTGCCTTCTGCTCTACCAAGAATGACATCTTATTCCAGGGGCTGTTTTATACTGATTTATTTGTGTTTATGAGTGATGACGATGGATTACACAAACAAATGAGAAACAACCATTTAATGTTCAAAACACCAAATAGATGAACATTACAGAGCCATGGAGTGCAGTGGTTAAGCACGTGAACTATTAACCGAAAGGTTTAAACCCACCAGCTCCTGCGCAGCGGGAGAAAGAAGTGGCAGTCAGTTTGGCAACAATCACACCCTTGGAAACCCCAAGGAGCAGTGCTCCTCCGTCCCATGGGGTCACCATGAGTAGACAGCCATGGATTTGCGTGTTAGATAAAATGAGAGGAGGAAGTGAAGGTATACTTAGAATCACTCGTGTATTATAAATGTGTATGCCAAAAGGGAGAAACTATCTCTTATATCATCTACACGAGAAGGTCCCGAAAACAGCGCTTATTAACTTTAATTAGCCCGTCCTGCCTTTAAGGGGCTTGCAAAGAACTGTTTGATACTTTTAATGCTCCTTGGGTATTTTCCTGTAATTGACTTTTGAATCAAGGTATCTTGGTGGATTGACTATTTTCCCCCTATTTTAAAATATGTGTCACATGTATCCCAAATGATATTTTTAAAAGAAATGTCCTCCTAGATCTACTGATCAAATTGCATTTTGAAGAGCCAAGAAGAGACAATTTTAACTGCTAGGTCAATTGGAGGAAGAACTCATTTTGACAAATGACATTATGATGTCTAATAAACCTGACCAATTGTTTCATGTGGAAGTTCTATTGATTTTGTTGTTGCGGCTGCTGCTTTCAGGAGGAGATCTGGAAATATATATATATATATGGATAAAACATCTTATGTAGCTATCACATTATATCGCTTGTCACTATCACTGTATCTTCACATGGATATAGGGATATTTCCTGGAAAGTAATACTGCACATGGTCTGTGTTCACTCATCTCTATATGAAACAAGACAAAAACCAAACCCCACTGCCATCAAGTCAAGTCCAACTCTATATAGGGTTTCCAGATGGAACAAACAGCCTCATCGTTCTCCTGCAGAGTACCTGGTAGGTTTGGACCACAGGCCTTGCCGTTAGCAGCCCAATACTTAATCTAGAGCAGGACCAAGTTCCTTATCATTAAATTCATGAGCATTTTTATAGCTTAGTACGTTAAAAGCTACGTGGGTAATGGACGGGCCACTTTTGCTGTAACTAAGCTCAAGAGACTGAGATTTCACAGCACAATTAAAGAGTTCATGTGGAGCTACTGAGTCAGAGGATGCTGAAGACTGAAAGGACTCAGCTTTGCCAAACTGCGTTTCCTCTGCAGTCGTCGATGAAATCTTGAAAGAAGTCAGTCACTTTGAGATGTGTTCTTTCAATGCTGCAACATGTTCATAGTGATGCATTATTCACATATATACACAAAGAGGTACAAGACCATGGAAGAGAAATAGAATTCTAACAGGCCAGTATTGTTGGCTAATTTTACTAATAGACTTAGCTGGATGAGTTTGGTGAGATCATTTTGCCTTATAAATTACTGAGTGTGTGGTCTAATGTATCCTCCTTTTCAAGTAATTAAAAGTTAAATTTTCCAATTTGTGTCTATCCCTTTGATGAACTAGGGTAAATAAAATGTTGACTCTAAGTTACAGTGGTATATATGGGTTAACTGTTAACCCTAATTGTTGTTATTGTTAAGTGCCATCAAGTCTGTTCTGGCCCATAGTGACCCTTTGCACAACAGAACAAAACACCACCCAGTCCTGCACCTCCCTACAGTTTTTCTCATGTTTGAGCCCACAGTTGCAGCCACCATGTCCATCCATCTTGTCAAAGGCATTCTCTTTCCCTCTGTCCTTCACTTTGCAAAGCATGATGTTCTTCTCCAGGGAGTGGTCTCTCCTGATAACATGTCCACAGTATGTGAGACAGGTAGATATACTAGGGCCCTGAACAAAACTGCTGACCCTTTTTTACCAATTGCTTTTAAATCAGAATTGAATTTTACCCTGATACAGCTGTGTAACTGCCTAATCTTAGAGAAGTCAATTATGATTTTTGAACCTCAGTTTTCACATCTGTTAGTATTAGGTGCCATCAAATCCATTTCAACTTAACAAACAAAGCACTGCCTGGTCCTGTGCCATCCTCCCAATTTTTCTATGCTTGACTCCATTGTTGCAGCCTCTGCAGTAATCCATCTTGTCAAGGGTCTTCACATCTGTAGAAATGCAGTAATGATACTTGGTTTACAGTAGTGCCATGACAGTTAAATGAGAACAAGTATAAAGATCTTAGCAAAAGATTAAGATGCAAAAGTTTTCAATCAATGGAGCATTATTATCATTGTGAGGACAATTCGAGTTTGAAAATGTTATTCTCAATAACTAGAGCTGTCCTCTTTTTCCAGTTGGTTATTGACTTCCATACCTAGAGAATGCTTTAATTTCTCAGCTTTTTACTATGAAGACATCTGCCTTAGTTCCCAAAACTTATGGAATTATTAAGATTTGGGGGAATATGGCAATACATCAGAGTTAATGCTATCCTAACATCTGAGTTAGAACTCGTCATCACTCCAACTCTCTTCTGTAGTTGTCCAATCTTATCTCTGTTTTGTATGAATCTGTGAGGACTTCATTGAGACAGGAAATCTGATGTGGATCTTGATAGATGAATATAAGCTCATTGGCTCATTTGCATGTTTAAGGATACCTAAGTAATGGAAGAAAATATATATAGTGAATCACTGGGTGATTGTTGCTGGTCCCACATCTAATGTTGTTTAAGAAACAGATTACTCCTATCAGATGGGTAAATGCTCCTCAAATCATAATTCTCTTCTTTTGTGGGCCCAGTAACTGCTTATTTGGCACAGTCTCTGTGCTGGGTCTGGGCAAATAAAAGTGAACCTGAGCTTATTTTGTGATCTCCAAAACATATTGCATTATTTAATGATGTGTTTGGGGGAATATATATGCAAATATATAAACTGGTTCCTGCAAGTAGTAAAGAAAGCCTACTTTTTACAACAGTTCTACATGGGGAAAAGATACTAAACAGAGTGTGATCTTTTTCTGATTGGGTAGATAGGACATATGTGCAATCACATAAAATCCTCAGAAGTCAGTAATAGTGCCTATAAATGAGGAATAAATTAAGTGTTATAACTCAGAAGACAAAAGACTATCATTATTAAGTGAAGAAGACTAGAAACTCTTACTGATGAAGATCAAAGAATACAGTCTTCAGAATGGAGTATAATGAATACCATGTAAAGAAATCAAAACTCCTCACAACTGAACCAATAGTAACATCATGATAATGGGAGAAAAGAGAAGTTGTCAAGGACATAAGATGAGGTCATATATACAGAACCATATATTTAAACTAAAAAATGGATTTTATCTTTTGGAGGAATAATTGGTGCATTTGAATTATGGTGCTGATGAAAAATATTGAAACCACCATGGATTTCCAAAAGAACAAACAAATCTGTTTGGAAGATGTGTTAAGCTGGGTTGACTACAGAAACAAATCCAATGACACTCGTGTATGTGTAAGAGAGCTTTATCTCGAGAAGTAATCATGCATCAATAAAACATCCCAGCCCAGTCCAACTCAAGACCGTATAAGTCCCTTGTCAGACTCATGAAGTCCCTGGTCAGACTCATGAAGCCATATGCAATGACGTAGAATGCAGAAACATCATCTGCCAGTGGTTGCAAAGTCTTATGGATCCAATGACAGTGGACAGAACTCCAGGGCTCTCACAGGTCTCTGGCAGGTCTCTGAGTGACTTGCCAGCAGGAAGGTTGAAGCAGAGAGAAAAGGGGAGGTTCCCAGGACCCTCCTTATGAGAAGGCCACACCCATGAGGAGGGACCATTAGGCTCTGACCTGATTGACAGGCTAGACCCCACCCCTACATTTCTATGTGTTCAAGTTGACATGAAATTATGTAATTACCAGAGAAGAAGTAGAGCCAGAATGCTTCTTAGAGGCAATGATGGCAATATTTCATCTCACATACTTTGTTTGGGTTTGTTGTCAGGAGAGACTATGCCCTGGAAAAGGACATGGTGCTTGGTAAAGCAGAGGGGCAGTGACAAAGAAGGCGGCCCTGGACAAGACAGAGCGACACACTGGCAGCAGCTACATAAGAACAATTGTGAGGACGGCTCAGTTTAGACGGCGTTTCCTTCTGTTGTACCTAGGGTCATTTATGAGTCAGATCCGCCTTGACAGTATCTGACAACAATAACAATTCATAAATGCTTTCTTCCACCTTAAATGGTTCAGACTAGTTGCCTTTTTTTGTTCTTGGAATCCTAAAATGCACACCTACATTTATGTATCCATTTAGTCACTGTTCCTCCCCACTGGTAAAAGTATTCGTGCATATACTTTTTTCACTTCCTTCTCTCTTGAAGTTTTTGAAGACAAAGTATTGTTCATAAAATTGCAAGTTAATCACATTGTTCATTTTTCCATCATGGTATAGGTAATTTAGGGGACAATAAAAATAAGAGCTCTTCCTAGCGAATTTCTGAGAATTTGGTAGTGGGTTATCTTTCTCCCTGTTTTCCAGTTCACCCCTCTGATCTAAATCCTGCCCGGAAAGAAGTGGCTTAGGGTGAAAGCAATGTCATTCCGTACAGAGTGATGTGGGTCACGAAGTATTTTATTAACCAAGGTAGCCACAGACAAAGTTAATTATTTGGTCAATATTTTACTAGGTTTTTCAGTTAATAGCTAGGTTATTTTTAATTACTTTATTTCCCTTTTCTCCACATCTACACATCTGATGTTTTATATGAATGTATTTAAATTGTGAGGTCAACTGCAAAAGTCAAAGCAAAGATCAAATCATACTTTATCTGAAACCTTCACTTGACCCCATTCTGTTAATGCTTATAGATTGAAAGAGAGAGAGAGAGAGAGAGAAGAGGAATAAAGAAAGACAAGAAGGGACAAAAAAGACCATTTAGAATAAGAAATGCTAATTTTTTTAACCTTGTCATTTCTGTAAAAATATTTTATAAACTTACATCAAGATGTGACAACAGGATGATAAATACGAACCATACAGCTTTGCACAATTGAAAGATGAGTGGGGAAATGGTTCTGAGGGTAGATTGCATAGGAAAATACAGAATCAAAGCACAGATGTGTCTTCTAGTCTTTACTGCTACTTTATCTTGTGATTTTTGTATTTGTAACTAAAAATGTCAAAGGGGTTACATAGTTTCTGCAATGGAACAGAGGGGGACTTCAAAAAGTTCATGGAGAAAATAGAATGAAAAGACAGTGGATTTTTTTAAATGAACTTTTTGAAGCCCCATTTGTATGTGATCTGGAGCCATATCTTAGTTCAAAGAAACTAGCAGGAATCATGCTTGAATCATTTTAGAGTAGGATTTTCTTGGCCCTACCTAGGCCCTAAATAAAATGTATTGAGAGCGCTGCTACAACAATGAGCTCAACTGTAGCAGCCATTGTGACAACAGCGAGACTGGGCATTGTTTCCTTCCATTGTGCATACAGTTGCTATAAGAACAACAACTAACAGCACCTAACAACAACAACAGGTCGTGTGTAATTATTTACTTGTCTTAAAAATGTACACCACCTGTAAATATTTAGGAAATCTATAAATACACTACTGAAGCTGTGTGTTTCTAAAAATTGTCTATTGAATAGTTGTTGTTCATTATAAAAAGAGTGCATGCAAAGTGCAGCAAGTTAAAGAATACAGAAATAAATGAAGAAAACATTATAATTTTTTCTGCTTTCAATTCCTTTCTCTCTGAATTAACAAATTTCATGTATCTGGTGTATATTCCTACACATCTTTTAAAAACACATCCTGCTAATTTAGACATTGAAGCAAGGTATTTTTAACATGTTTAATATACTCTATAATGTGGAATTTCTATATAATATAGTGGTTTTCAAGCTTTTTGATAACAGAATACTTTTTCCCCCAAATTAAATCTCTCATGATAATTATACTAATTCCATGCTTACAGGCTATATCAGTTTAATTTCCACCTCCTCTGGGAAGTTCTTTTTCATTCAATGACCTAGATTCATAATTACTTCTTGGGTAATATTTTTCTTTGTTTATTTGGTTTAATGCTTTGAGTCAGAGACACTATCGTTCTATTATCAAATTTTCCAACTCAATGCCTGAGACATAATAAACTCACTGCCATTGAGTCAATGCAAACTCATAGCGACACAGGAGGACATAATAGGACTCAATTAATATGTCAAAATGTTTATGAAATAATTCCATTATCTTTTAACACCATTTTCTATGAGCTTTTTGAAGCCCCCTTGTGTGTGTATGTGTGCACATACATGCTAATACATACACACATATATACAAATATATTTTTAATGATGAATAGATTCCTTCATAATTAATAGCAAACATTTCACAATTTTGCAAACTATAATCTTTAAACCTAAAAAGCTTAACTCTGGCACCTTATAAATTCTCCTAGGTGAAACTTACTCAGTGTTACTTTGGTGGTTGAAGAAAGAGGCCCCTCCAACCTTTAAATTAATTCTATTAATATTGTCGTAAGCACAAGTTGAAAATCATTAGGTAAATGGATAGGACATCCAAAAGGAGTTAAGACACCTGGTTTCCAGGTTTGGGTTTTGCTTAGTCTCTATTTCAGCTTCAATTTGTACTTCACTTGCCTATCTTGGCCACTTGCATCTTTGTCCATTTGGCTTCCTATAGTCTTCCGGTGCTCAAAGATTCTCCTCAGCTTCTTTCATGGTTGTTGACCCTTAGAAATCAGTACAAGTTCTACTTCTCACTTGACATGCTCTGTTCAAATGAGCTTACCTACTTATGTGTTCTCAATTACTGATAACTTGGTAGCATCCGGGTCCTTATTTCCAAAGCCCAGAATTCTCCTGAGTTTTAGAAGGTATTCCTCTCTGGATAACCTCATTTTCATATGCAGATGCTTCAAACGCAGCTGTAGAACTCTATACTCTCTTGTAATGCGCCATAACTTCACTCCTTCTGCTGTACAATTTTTCATCTCAGTTAATGACATCAATTTCTAGGACCCAGGGGTTGTCCTAAACAATTTTCATCTCCTTAGCTTATTGCCATCAATCCTGTTAATTCGACCTCTTAAACAGCTTATAAGTCCATCCCCTATAACATGGTCTCATGGCCACGGCCTCAGACCACACACTCAAGATTCTCACCTGTATTGTCAATTCTCTACAATATTGATAAAAACAGGTCATTAAATCTGGGATAGGAATATTTCATTCCCCTACCAGAAAAATAGCAGTCACGTCCATCTCCCCAATTACTAATGTTTGTGTAATTCCAGGAAATATGTTGAGACTCAGAAATAAAACATCAGGACTTCTTTTGTAGTCTTTCTTTTGTATTTTACATTATCTTATTTTTACTAAAAGTATATACACACAAAAAAGTATAAACATAACATAAAGAATAGTATGCACTAGAAAAGTATCAACACTGTCCTATTTACCTAAGATTTCATCTCTTAGTTTATTTTTCCACCAATTGGATCCACATGAATTAAAAAATAATAATAATTCAATTGCTTTTCCATAGTCTTACTGCATATGTATTTTTTAGAAATAATATATTATTTGGTTATTTGTTCTTTATAAAAGATTTAAAATGTAAAGTACAAATTAGTTTTCCATTTAAAAATTAATAGTTCCCTCCACCCCATTTCATGATATTGATTGCAATTCCCACAGTGCAGCATCATCCCTTATCCACCGTCCTGCCTATGACCCCCATTTCCAGTCCTCCTTTTCTCCTAACCCGTCCTGTCTTGAGAACTCTGTCCGCGGCCAACTGCTGCCATTTTGATCTCAGTTGGTTAATTGTTCTAAGTAGTGAGTAATTTCTGCAGATTATTATTCATCTTATAAATCTGTCTATTGTTTGCCTAAAAATGAGCCCCACAGGTGAGTTCAGTTACAGGTCCAAAGGAAGACTCTAACAGATAGGCTCAGGGATGCCATCAGGCTCTATTTGACCTGGGTTGTTTTTCGTTTTTTGGTGGATTTTTTAAAAGTTTTATTCCACATTTTTCTTCCACTTTGTCCAGGGCCTTCTAAAGAATTAGCAGAGTCATGGAGGCTGGGGTTTGTTAGACCAGTTAGACTAATTTTTTCCATGTGTCTTTGATTTTCTTACTTTCCTTTGCACCAGATAGGGAGAGACTAATAGTTGTACTTCAGATGATTGTTCACATGTTCCTCAGCTGCATGTTGCTACCCACCAGAATTAAAGCCTGAATGTTTTCTTTATGCCCTATGTTGTTTCAATTGATCTCAATGTTTCTGGGACTATAGCCCTGAGCCCCTAGGCCAACTGATTTATTCCCTCAAAGTATTTCATGAAAGCCAATAACTCTTCATAACTTTCCCCCTGTGTTCTCTAATATATTAATGGATATATTTACATGAAGCATATGCTAATACATATGTAGACATATCCCTGTCAAATCCCTATATATCCAGGGTCACAACTATGGGTCACACACACATGGAGTGCTACACAAATTTAAATAATGATGACTGATAAACACCTCATAGCATGCATTAACCTGGAGGATATGATGCTGAATGAAATTAGTCCATCACAAAAGGATAAATATTTTATAAGATTGCGATGATCAAAAGTCAGGAAAATATTTTCAAACAAAAAACCACATTCTTTGATAGTTACTGTGTTTTTGCTTTTATTTTTTTGTCAGGCACAACCCCCGCCCCCTTCGTTTTGTTTTTAAATCAGTAAAAGAAATTGGGCCCTAGAAGCTGCAGTGGTCTAAGCAGCAGCAAATTTTTGTATTTGTCTTTCGTTGTTTTTGTTTAAATATATTTAAATTATCACACTGCTGGCACACCTCAGTGGCATGAAATTCTGCACCATACTTATTATTTGTAGTAAAGTTACCCCCGCCCCCGCCCCCACTATCCCCATCCTAGGGGAAAAAAAGAAAATACTCTGGAAGATAGTTAAGTGGACGCTGACAAGATTACAAATCATATGAAAAATAGCATCATAACATTGGGCATCAATGTAAGAAAAGATTTGTCTATTATAAATTTTGCAATCTTTAAAAGGAAATAGTGTCTACCTTTTTCTAGTCTCCTCAGAATGAAAGCATAATGAAGTGGTGTTAACAAACCCAGGGACAAGGGAACAACAAGTGATCTAAAATCAGTGGCGAGAAGGGTGTAGGATGACTGGTAGGGCTTGATCAAGGGCAATGTAGCCAAGAGGAAATACTAAAACTGTAATGAAGGCCGAATATGATAGTGGGATAAGAGGAAAGTGAAAGGAAATAAAGGAAAGAACTAGGAGGCAAAGAGCTTTATAGAAGTCTAAATAGAGGCATGTACATATAAAAATATATTTATATACAATGATAGGGAAATAGATTTTTGTACATATATTAATATGTTAAGTATTAAAGTAGCAGACTTGGGCCTCTACTCAAGTACTCCCTCGATACAAGAACACTTTGTTCTAATAACCTGGCATTCTGTGATGCTCACCTTCCCGACACAATCACTGAAGACAAAATGGGTGCATAAGCAAATGTGATGAAGAAAGTTGATGGTGCCCAACTATCAAAACATATTGCATCTAGGTCTTAAAGGCTTGAAGATAAACAAGTGGCCATCTAGCTGAGAAGCAACAAAGTCCACATGGAAGAAACACACCAGCCTGTGTGATCATGAGCTATCGATGGAATCAAGTATCAGGCAT
>NW_022104341.1:53374540-53376417 GCF_000313985.2 Echinops telfairi
GCCAGAAGTAATACAGGTAGAGTAGACACGAAATATCAAGTGCAGAATGTCACAGGGTCAATAAGGTAACTGTCTATATTTATCACTTACACAGGGGAAGTGGATTTGCAGTTACCAGTTGCGTTAAATGCACCAAATAAAGCTCCTAAAATTGATACTATAAGGTGCCACCTTAAGTTTTCCAGGCTGCAACTGTGCATAATATTAACATGTTTTTCTTAAATGTATTTAAACATAACACGAAGAGGGCGTTAAAAGTGGTGTAACAGCTCATTAGAATAAATAGTCCAGATTTGAGGCGGGATGAAGAGGGAAATATTCAGAACTCTTTACCAACCTGCCCCCCCACACACACACACCCCCAACTTGAACATAATGGATTAATGAGGTGCTTTGTGGATGTCATTGATGAGTTACCATCACCAGCTTGACAGATCTTTTGGCACCAAATGTCATTGCATTATGTGGTCCCCTTGGCTGATGAAGAGCCACGAGGCGAGGAGCACTAACATCATCCAGGGCGATGCTCTTAGAGAGATTAACCAACTGACCAGGCCTTTAGCTTGTGTGTACTTGAGCGTCTACAGCTCTGGGGCCTTTGCTGACATGCCTAACATTACAGGTGCTGCATTTGCCAGTGCGCTGACTCAGAATCCCCGAGAACTCCACCTCATCTCCTGCCAGTAGCTCAACACCATCCTGAACTTCCTTCACCTGGAAGAAGAGCGTCTGCTATCTCCTACTTCATAGCTCACGACACCAAACTGATCCTTCACACACCCCACTGCAGCCCAATGCAGGGGTGCGATGTTGTAGGCCATTCTAATCCTCACCCCTGCTTAGCTTGTGCATATCTCTATGCATCCACTTGTAGGTTATTGTTTTCACTATTATTGCAGTATTATGTCTCTAACAGCACTTACTGCAGTTCCCTGTAGCTTGTATTTACTTCCCGGTATCTTCCTTTACCTTAGTCATTTGGCCTCTCCCATTTCATAGATTGCCTTCTCCTCCACCTAATGGAATGTGTGTCTCCCCATGAGTTAGTGATTTACCTTCCATCAGACTCCCACTCCTGGGAACCATCAAAGAATGTTGTTTTTTGTATGAAAAACTTTTCCTGACTTTGGGTAATTGAAATCTTATAAGGTAGTTACCCTTTTGTGATGGACACACTTCATTCAACATAATATCCTCCAGATGAGTGCATGCTACACGGTGTTTCTCTGTTCTCATTATTCTTTAATTTTGTGTGGCACTCCATTGTGTGTGTGGCAACGCCATGGTTTGTTTATCCATTCATTGCGGATGGCCATTGAGGCTGTTTCCTTCTTTTTTCTACTGTGAATAGTGCTGGGATGATGTGGGTGTGCATTTCTCTATTCCTGTCATGACTCTTTTTTATGTAGGATATACACCCAGTAGTCGGAATGCTGGCTTCCACGGTATTTCTATAGGCACCGTTTTAATGAAGGGACGTACTATTTTCCACAGTGACTGTACCATTCTACAATCCTACTAGCAGTGTGTGAGTGTCACAGTGTCTCCATAGCCTCACCACCATTTTTAATTTTGTTTTTAATGTTATTGTTTATTCTGGAGTTAACTGATATATCGTCTTTGTTTTAACTTGCATCTCTCTGATGACTAATGTTGTTATCATTTCATATGTATGTCTTTTGTTTTGTTTTGATGTATAAATGTTTTATTTGGTGAAGTGTTGTTGTCATGTCTTCTGCTCATATTTTACTAGAATCACTTGGTTTTTTGCGTTTATCTGCCAATCTTATTCAACATTGTATTGGAAATCCTAGCCAAAGTAATGAGGAGCAAACTTAAATAAAAGGCATCCAAATTGATAAATAAGTAAAATTTTC
>NW_022104341.1:53377301-53378899 GCF_000313985.2 Echinops telfairi
TATATAAAAATCAACTCAGGACCTAAGTATAAAATCTAAAATTATAAAGACTAACAAAAAATAGAGGCAAATGTAGGTACCCTACTACATGACATAAATGCTCTATCAAATATAATTAAAAACAGAAATCAGAAGACAACCAAGATGACTAAAAATTAAACATTTATACTTATCAAAATATTTCACCAAAAATAAGACCCAGTCACTCACTAACATTGAATTAATTCTGACTTTTAGCAACCCTATAGGATGGAGAAACTGCCTCTGAAGGTTTCAGATATTACAATCCTTTATGGGAGTAGGAAGCCTCAACTTCTCCCATGAAATGACTGATGGCTTCGAATTACTGACCTTGCAGTTGGCAGTCCAACACATAACCCACTATGCTACCAGGGCTCCAGGCAGAGAGAACCCACAGACAGACTGGGGAGAAAAATCTTGGCATGAACGAGGGATTAACCTCTAAAATTTAATAGAAATCTAGCAAGAGTGGTGATCTACAGGTAGATAAACGCAGACTGAACATGTGTGGGAGGGAGAGTGGGAAAATAGCCACACATATATTTAGATTTGACAGAGGGTATTTGTGTATGTGTATTTATCTTTGCTCCAAATATATCCACGAATGTGGTGGAGCATAGCGGGGCAAAATTATGAAAACTTCTTAGACAAAACCAGACACCTCAAGGGAATAAGTCAGTGAGCTTGGGGGGATCGGGATCAGATTTCAAGGAATGCTAAAGTCAACCGGCACAGAATAGTTCATAGACACAAGGTTTTACCTCAATTGGGCAAGTAGTCAAGTCTTAAGAACTCATGGGTAGTACAGTATTGTACATTCTCTTTTCCCACATGGTCAGCTTTCAAGAATATACTTGGCAGAACAATTTTGAACCACAAACCAGGCAAACAATCAAAACACAAGACATTACCAATTATACATGTATGTAAGAGAGTCTGGGTGGGACAAATGGGTAAGCACGGAACTCCTAACCGGAGTGGTTAGAGTGGTTTGACGGTTTGAACTCAACACACGCCAGAGTGCTTGGCAGTTTGAACTCACTCAGAGGTCCCTCAGCAGACGGCCTGGCATCTCCTTCCAAAAGGTCACATGTTGGACACTCGGTGGATTATGGTCCTACTCTGCATTCATGAGGTCACCATGATCCAGATTTGACTTGAACGTGCTGTTACTTCTTACCAACAAGCCAATTTCAACCTAGGACGACCCATATGTGCGGGGTTTGAAACCGCAGGCTTTGGAAAGAGGATTGCCGTGCCTGTCTTTTGAAATGCTTTTAGGCAGGTTCAAACTGCCAGTCTTTTGCCTTGTAATCCAATGATTGCACCAAATAGGGACTTGTTAACAATAATCAAATCCATGTATAAAATTTATTTCAAAATATATCTGAAGTGTGAATGTTCAAAACTTTTTTTTTGTAGGAATGTGTCTACAGAATAAAGTGCAAACTATGTAAAATCATTTTATTGGGGGCTCGTTCAATTCTTATCACAATCCATACATACATCCATTGTGTCAAGCACATATGCACATTTGGTGCCATCATCATTCACAAAACATTTGCTTTCTACTTGAG
>NW_022104341.1:53381009-53385313 GCF_000313985.2 Echinops telfairi
GAGTGTTTGTATACAGTATCTTTTTCCCTGTGCCCCCTTTGCATTTTTCTTTTCTTTTTAAAGTGTAAACTTTTACCATTCCCAGATTTAGATCCAAATTCTCTCTTCCAGCTTCATTATCCCTAAGCAAGCCTCACTTGCTCTTGCTACTATGAATTTCAACCCTATACATCATTAGGATAGAATTAAGTGGTTATTTATTTCATGTATTCTCGTCTAGATTTAATACTCAAAATCAGAGCTGCAGACTCATCCATCTTTGTGTTTTTATTACCTAACTACATGCTAGCATGTAGTAAGCAAAATTTAAATGTTTATTATTGATGGAGTGAAATAATATAAAATGATAGTAATACTATTCCTTTGTAGCTGAGATGACAGATGAAGTATCATAAGAAAATAGTGAGCTCACTGGAGAAAAAGTTTTATGTAAGTATAAGGTAATAGTTTTATGATACAATTGAATCAATTTTTATGGCCTAGATATCAAAATACATTTTAACTTAAAATTATTCAAGCAAGTTAACCCTACATTCTTCCTTCTCTTCACATTCACTTTAGATGCATTAGCATTTGCAAAGCAATGAGAAATCCTCTGGCATCTCTGTCTTCTAGGGTTTTCTAGCGTGCTATAATAGTAATACGGTAAGTGGATGGCTTAACAAACACAAAAAATCTCTCAATTGGGACGTCTAGAAGTCTGAAAGCAGGATGTCAGCTCTAGAGAAAGGTTTTCTCTGTGTAGCAGCTCTGAGGAGGATCCCTGACTCCTTTCAACATCTGTGATCCAAGCATTCCTTGAAGGTCTTCGTATGTCTGGGCATCAATATTCCCTTGTGTCTAGGAGGTTACCAGTGCAGGGATCCTGGGACCAAAACCATGCTCTGCTCCTGGATCTTATTTCTCAGTGATACAAAGGTCCCTGTTTCTCTGATTGCCTCCCTGTCTCCAGGGTGATGCTGGCTATACCCTTGGGAAACTCTTTCTACATTAGATCAGGGCTCTGTTCTGAGTAATGGCACTGCATTCCCACCACCACCCCCCAAGCCCCTTACAACTGCTTGAATGATCACATCATAATGATAATTATATCATTACACTGCTCTCAAATTTCATCAAGCATAACTGCCTAATGACTGAGAATTATGGTCCAGTCGAGACACAACTGGGGGAGAGGGGGGTACACAGTTCAATCCATTATCCTAATTTATATTTTCTTAATGGACAAGGATTCGGACAGGCTAAGATTGATCTAAGCTCTATCTTTTGTTAGCCATGTGTTAGTACCTAAATCACCCGATTTATTTAATAATCTAGATAATAGTTGAAAAGAATGGTTATGCTATTGGTGTGGGCCAGACACAGGCATACATATTTTAAAGGAATTGTCTGATTAATTGTTGTGGGTGTTAGTTCCATTTTACAGAAGGGATAAACGAGGGTGAAAGTGTTTATACAACGTGTGCAAGGTGCTACAGACACAAGTCCAAGGCATTTATCACCTTCCTCTAAGATCTCGTATTTTTAGCTCCCTATCTGATTCTACTTTGCCCTACATTATTCCCAGAAGTTTTGAGAGCATCACATGAGGTAATTTATTTAAAACCATTTTATAATTTATGACACTTTTCCAGTTCGATATTTACTTAGCACTTAGCACATGCCTTGTCCTGCTGTGGATGCCAGAAACATGAAAATGGAGAATCTTGACGTCTAATAGAGGAAACACAAGTGATTCTAAATAACGCTAATACAGTGGTGCCCGTTTTTCCCCAGAGTCGGGGTCAGGGCTGACTTCACAGCATATATGCCATTGAGCTCTAAGATATTAAAAGGTGGTTAGCAGTTATCTGTGTTCAAGGGCATGAAAGGAAGTGCGCGCAGCAGGAGTAAAGATGAAAACAAAAGAAAGCCCAGTTCCATGGAGGTGATTTCCATCCGTGGTGATGGCATGTGTGGCACAGGAGAGCATCACGAGTCTAGAGCATGTTTATGGCAAAGATCCCTTGAACCCATTGCCAACAAACTGATTCTGACTCACAGCAACCCTACACAGGGTTTCCGAGGCTGTTAATCTTTAGTGGAGCAAACGGCTTCATCTTTCTCCAGCAGAGTGATGGATGGGTTTGAACTGCCAACCTTGAGGTTATCAGTACAATGCTTTCCCAATATTCCACCAAGCAAGGTTAAGACAGAACATGCCAATCCTATGATATCTGAGAAATGGCAAGTTCACCATAATAGCAAGGGTATATAGAGTGTATGGTCCATGGCTCACAGGATGAAAGCAAAATCAATGGTAAATTGGACTCAGATTACAAAGGAATTAGGAGTTTGTATATTTTACTGAGTGGATGGATACCACAGAAAGGTTTTATTCAGTAGATAAGTTTCAGGGTGTTGGCAATAATAATAGCAATCAAGACTAATAACATGTACCAATAATTATTTAATACATGACTAATTTACAAGATCCTCACAGTGACATGTAAGTGAGGAACTGTTTTTACTCCAGTTACTAGTCTTTCCCCACATCTCACATATCCCAACAATGGTGCCTCCAGAATGCACAAAGGAAAGAGATTGGGGGAGGCTTTCGGCTGGAAAAAGATGAGGAACTAGGAGATAAACTCGGTTTCGTTGCTGCTGTTGTCTTTCCTTTTCTGAATTTTCATTTATATCACAAACAAGCCTCTTATTTGTAAAGGCGTGAAGGGACATTGATAGATTTGGAGAGGCTGAAGTCTCTCCTTACAAAGTTTACTCAGATCTATGGAAAGTCTATGGAAGGTATGGTAAATGTACATGATATTGTCATTATATGTGAATACCTGCACCACCTCAGCAACGCTGACGGCTACCAGAGGCATTGGAGCAGTCGTTGGCCCAAACATGCTTTCAAGCATAGATATGTTTACTCATGTATAGGTTTTCATGCCTAACAATCTCTGCTGACTGTAGCTTTACATGACAACACACATAGGATGCAATCATGCATTTGTTACTTATACAAGGAGCCCCTAGACAGTTCTAACTGCAGACATTTTACTGCTGCTCTAAAGCGTCCAGGGATAAAATCCTCCTTTAAAAAGAAACCAGTGATGCTGCATACCCCACTGAAGTCTCTGGCATTGTAACTCACTTCCTCCTCCATCCTTGGAAACAAAATCTTCTCTCACCGAGATTTCATGAATGTTCATTTTGAAAGGCATAGTGGTATTTCTCAGAGACCTACACAATTTCTACAGGGGTATCTTTCTGGGTTCCAAATATTTATTTGGCTGGGGAAGGTTCCAGAAATCTGGATAGCTATCAGACTGAAATGCTAAGTCTGAGTCTATTCCTCAGACCTGGACAGATCTTTGTAATAGTAAGAAACCAGATTCAAGAAATGATGACCCAGATGTATAGTAAAGAAACTTTCCAAACAGAAAAGTGGGTGAAGGGAGACGTCAGACAGGGCAAGATATGACAAAATAATAATTCATAAATTATCAAGGGTTCATGAGAGAGGGGGGAGCGGGAAGGGAGGGGAAAAATGAAGAGCCTATACAGGGGCTTAAGTGGAGAGCAAATATTTTGAGAATGATGAAGGTAATGAATGTACAAATGTGCTTTACACAATTGATGTATGTACGGATTGTGATAAGAGTTGTATGAGCCCCTAATAAAATGATTAAAATAAATAAATAAAAGACAGGAAAAAAGAAAAAAATGGAAAGTTACATCAATAGGAGAGACCAAAGCTGACCACGTGAGAACGTCTCAGGATCTAGGCTACAACAAGGGAAAGAGTCATCAGTCCATGCAGCTCATGGCACAGACATGCGTGTTATGGAAGAGGTGGTGCTACATGTCTGTGTTGAATGTTGTAAATACATGGAACATTCATGAGCCTGATTCTGAAGTTTTACCTACTGAGGATCCTTACAGTTAAGATGGCTGGCAGGACATTCTACCTCCTAATGGTTTACAAACTTCCATCACCTTTTAGGTTATGAATTCTCTGATGGAGACAGGGAGTAAGATATCATTTATGGTGGCACCATGGTTAGGTGGTGGACAGCTCACCGTAAAGTCTGCAGTTCAAAACCATCAGCTGCTCTATGGGAGTGAGGTTGTTAGTTTATTGTGCCAGCCTGGCCAATAAACTGATTAATTGAAGGGCGGAGAGATAAATGGCTCGGCAAGCCTCACCTTTCCGGTCTCTTGCTCTTTGATCATCGGACCAGTGTGAGGCTGCCTTGCTTGTTCTGTGCCTCAATTTGCAAGCTACACTACCTGTGGGACACCTAACCCATGGA
>NW_022104341.1:53389579-53390601 GCF_000313985.2 Echinops telfairi
GTCTCATAGTGGGGCTGGCCATGTGGTCCTCTCTGTGGACTGACTGCTCTAATTGGGATCATCGTCCTCAAGGCCTGGTGGGCCAGGATGTACTCCACTCTCTCCTCCTCCCCCTTCATGTGCTCCCATGTGCTCCCATCAGATTTATTTTGTTTTTATATCTTCAATTCCCATAGTATTTATATTCTGCTCTATGAATCCTGATAACATGCCCACATGCCAACATGATCTAGAGTCAAAACAAAGTAAATGATAATTAATCATTAACCCATGGTTCAGATTGATTCTTGCTATTTCTTCTAGTAAGCAGAACCCCAAGGAAATAAAACCCAGTTTATTTTGAAGTCTTGCCACAACACAGCAGTGCCTCAACATGGAAAGGTCCCACAGAGGCAACTAACATGTGAGTTAGGAATCTTTCCACTTCTTTATTTTCTCCACCCCCTGGAGAAGGCTGTCACTGAAAACAAAAATCACTCCAAACACAGAACGAGTCGGGGTGATAAGCTTAGAGTGAAGTAGAATGGGTTTCTAGCCTCTGGAGTTTCTCAAGAGTCCTTCAGTGGAGGAAATATTTAAGCACTCAACTATAAATAAAAAATTTGGCAGTTCAAATGCACAGGTGCCTGGGAAGAAAGATCTGGGTATGTGCTCTGAGAGGTCAGAGCCATGGAAACCCTATGAAATGGCTCTTCGTTTCAATGCTGGGTTCACCTTGGATTGGAATTGATTTAATAACACCTGTCAGAGGAAACCAGCCTCCACCAACTGAAGGGCCAGATGGCGCAAATATATGGTGATAAGATGTAAAGATTATTGTAAAGTCTTAGGGGATAAGAAAGATAGACTAGAGAGTAAAATAAAGGAGTCAGACACATTTTATGGTAGCGTGCTCCCCTCAGCTCCTCTTGATGGACCACATGGAACTGGGAGAAGTGAGTGCAAACCTCTACTACCTTGGGACATTTGTAGGTAGCCATAAGACATGCAAATTCAGTAGTTACCTGCTTCACAAGGTGGGT
>NW_022104341.1:53391412-53393201 GCF_000313985.2 Echinops telfairi
TTATTATTATTGGTATGGTTTGAGGTATTATTGTATTAATCATTGGTCTGTTTTGAGATATTATTGTATTACTCATATTGTATTATTGTATTACTCTTCTGATTTTTAAAGTGTTTTTTGAAAGTCAAGAACAGCTTGAACCAGGGTCCATGAGACTTGTGCTGGAAATGCATGCACTGACCCTATGCGGTGAAATGGGTCTGCGGCCAGAGGGTCAGGGTCATTGAACATCTGTCAGCAAAAAAAAAAAAAGACAAGTGAGAGTAGTTTGAGGAAGGGATTGCTTTTTGGATTAAAACTATAGACATTCATTTTCCAAGAAAAGTGTTTCTGTTTCACTCAAAAACAGTCCCTTATATCAATAAAGTTGTGGTCACATTGAAATGATTGTTTATTAATATATTAAAATAATAATAAATACTGATTATTTAGTGCCTAACTGATGCAAATCAATGCCCTAACTGCTCTGCATAACTTATTTTATTAGGTTTTATGAATTTTTATGAATCTGTGATGCTTGTATTTTTATAACCTGTGCTTTTCAGAGAAAGAAATTAAGGCCAACCTGCGGTAGTTCTCCAGGCTCACCCAGTTTCGTAGTGTACATTATTTCAATTCCATCTCGGATTCTTAAGCAGAACCCTCCTGGCTAAATGCTCACCATGGACCTGGGTCTCATACACCAGAAAAAGGGAAAGCATGCAGCACAGCTTCAAGAGGGTGTGGGTCTACTTCTGTATCACCCAGCAACAGCAAACTCACAATGAACATTTAAAAGGGAAGGAGAATTTTCCTTCAATAGCAGCAGAGATGACAAACACCTGGTCAGCTGCCTGAATGTGAGTCGCTGTGAACGATCTGTTGGCTGAGAGATTTCCTGCCCGATTTGCTAACACCTCTAGCCACTTAGATACATAAAAGCAATGTGCCAGATATGTGGTGACAATTTAAATTGGATTTCTAGCTGAGCAAATATACTCTGTAAGACTTGTTTACTCCTCTCTGGGTTTACTGACCAGCTGCATTCCCAGATTTTCCAGTTCCTCTCAGGTCACTGGAAGGGAAATACATTTCATGATAGATTCAGAAAATTCAAACTCAAACACAGAGATGATTCTGAACCCTAGTGGCAGAGTGGGTTATGTGTTAAGGTGCTAACTGCAAGGACAGCAGTTCAAAACCACCAGCCACTCCACAAGAGCAGCAGCAGCAGCAGAAGAACTGTGCACCAATTCTACCCCAATAAAGCTATAAAAATAGAAAACAAAATGAATTTGCAAGGCACTTCATCGTGTAACAGACTGAAGAGTAATAGTCTACGGCTGATCTGGTGGTTTCCTGGTTCCAACGCCCCAGCCTCCTGTCTTGTTGCTCTGCAGCTCTCTGTAGTTAGCTTTTATCAGCAATTTGAAATAGCCGCTCAGGTTCTCTCCATTAGGTCATTATATATAGCTAGTGGGGAAAAGAGAAAAGAATTAGAAGGCAAACCCTGTCTTTTAAAACTGTAAACATCTCCTGCTAATATTCCATTGAACTGAGCTACATAACCACAACTACAAGTTTGTATACCACTTGCAGCAATATGGTGTACACAATTCAAGTGCAAGGTTACCGTTACTAAAGGAAGAAGAGGAAAACTAATATCAAGGTTACAAGTCTAACATTATCTTTTATCTGAACCAGTCCAGTAACAAGGCTTTTGATTATACTTTGATTTAAAGGTCATAGTCCAGAAGCACCTTCGAGCTCTATATGTTTTTGCAATAAGAGCAGAGCTCAACGGAGCACT
>NW_022104341.1:53394581-53395459 GCF_000313985.2 Echinops telfairi
GGAGAAGGGAAGGCAGTCAATACGATATGTATCATCGATTCAATTGCCCTACAGGGAAACAAGAACAAAATCCTGCTGGGGAAACTCAAATAGAGCCAACAGAGGTAGCATGAGACACATCACTTGAGTTGTCTTACTCAAGGAGTGAGGGAAATGAGCATTAGTACTCGGATCCTGCCAGGCCAATCATTGTCCAAGGGATGGTCCTGTGAGCAGCAGCGTACCAAGGGCATGCAGTGAGAAGCTTCTGTTGTGGATTCAGGTAGTAACAGGTATATGTGTAAATGATTTTTAAAATAATAACCAAATCAACTAAAAGTCATTCTAATTTCAATTGTCACCTTTTGCTGGCAATTCTCTACAACATTAGTTATAAAATATTCCTCATTTAGTGGTGTCATGTGCCTACCTGGGACAAATTACATTACCTGGGAGGCATTCATTCACCATCACTATTAGACAGACTGGAAAAGCAGGCTTCACTGGACAGAGAATGAGAGAAATGCAGGGGCTGGCAGTTGGAAGCCAGACTAACATGAACTCAAAGGCAAAGGAGAAAGGATATGGGCAGAGTGGTGACAACATCTGCTCCCTCTGCATCTACTCCAGTCAGCTTCACTCCTGATGCTCCTAAGTTCATTGCCATCCTGCCACTGTGTCCTCCATAACCAGGAGAAGAGCTACACAATTTCTGATGGAAAGAAAGAGCAAGTGAGCAAGAAAGCAAGAGACGTGTGAAAGGTAATGAGTTAAGCTGTGGTTGGTACACCATCCTCTTTCTCTCACTTGAGGTCTACTGGTCAAAGCAATGCATTCACTGGTGCAAGCCAGACCTTTATCCGGAAGGTGCCTGAGTCCCCAGTTTTTCTGAGTGTCCA
>NW_022104341.1:53396134-53397951 GCF_000313985.2 Echinops telfairi
CAAACTCACTGCCGTCGAGTTGACGCCGACTCATAGCAACCCTAGAGGGCAGGGTAAATCTTAGGGACTATAACTATTGAAGGGAATACAAAGTCCCAGCTTCCTCATGTGAAGCAAGTGGGGATATTGAACTGCTGGCCTTTCGGATTGCTGGCATAAGCACTATGCCACCTCAGGCCAGGAGTCTCTTCTTTATTACAGCATAACACTTACCCTCTACCCAGGTTGATGACTAAATATACAGCTTGAAGCTCTTCTATCATGATAAAAATTTCTCCTCACTACTGACTTTCATGGCATTGCCCTGGTTGGAGCTACTTTGTCTAAGAAGTACACTTGTAGCTCACTTGCTATATTGAGCGAATCCACCTATGAAACAGATTGATTTTATTTTAATTGAGAACTGGTTATCAGGAACTCTCCATAGATCATAGGTGTGACCTGGAGGAGAGATATTGGGGAACAATTTAGATAATACGGAAATTGAACTACCAGTTCATGTAATTTTCTTGAACTTTCTAAACATGCTTATAACTGATTCTACATTTACCATCCATTGTATATGGATTGTTGCTGTGTCCACATAACTTGGCCCAGGGGAGCTGGTGATAACCATGCATGATGAGCAGCTTCAGCTGCACGGTCACTTGAGATCTCATAATCAGGCTCAGTTTCTACTAAGCCAAGTAGTCTACCAGGAGCTCCATTTTACACCACATTCTTACTGAAGATAAAACCCGTTATATATTTTTTAATCAGCATACCAATGACTTAACAGCAACTGGCCAACCCCACTGTCATAATTACTATCATTCCATCACCCTCATATTCTACCACTAAAGCTTAAGCCATATCTTCTTCCTGCATTCCAGTCCATTTCTCTAGGTGATGGTATTTGGAAGTTAGAATTGCAATTATAGGACAAGGTGCTGACAGCTTCTGATAAAATCTCACTGAACAAGCATTTCATTTTACATTCTCACTCAGAACACATGAAATGCTGTTTTCTACTTGCTTACCACCACAAGGTATCCATTTTAAGATGATAGAACTTTTCTAATTTTCTAGCCCTGTGAGAAATGCCATTAAGTTGTTGCAGTATTTTATTTAAATATAAATGATTTGGATATCTTTTCATATGCATTAGCACTGTAACTATCTATTTCACTGTAAAAAAAACAAAAAAACAACCTCATTGACATACTTGCTTTTGGGGGAGGGGTGTTAGTTATTAGTCTTTTTTCTGATGTTTTGTGGAAGTTTTCTCTGAAGATATCAGATCTTTCTCAAATGACTTGTAAATCTTTTTTCCATTTTTGATCTTTGACACGTCCTGTGCCCGCTTATTTTGTTTCTAAGATCGTGTTTATGGTATACTGACAGTTGGGGGGAAACTTTCCTTTTTATATAGTTATAGGTTTCAATCTTTTCTTTGATGCTTCTGTAGTGAATGACTTTCTTTTAACGATGTTTCTATCACATTTAATTATTATGGTTTAATTACTTATTCTCTTTGTCTCTTTACTGAACTCTAATGTCCTGGAAAGCAAATTTCCAGCACATAGAAGACATTCACTTAATAATTGTTTTCTCTTTTCTTTCTTTCCTGTCTTATACATCATTCTAGCCCCATTCTAAAACAGTATAACTAATATATAGTAGATTTTCAGTAAATTTTTGCTGACTCTATGAATGATCATTAATACCAGGGACCTGTTTTTAAGCCTATATAGGAAAAATAATATAGTGTAATAAACAAGTTTGTAATGTAATTTATATTATCTTGATAGAAATAACTTTCAGAAGTCAATAGGCCT
>NW_022104341.1:53398051-53399395 GCF_000313985.2 Echinops telfairi
AAAAAAAACAAAAAAACAACCTCATTGACATACTTGCTTTTGGGGGAGGGGTGTTAGTTATTAGTCTTTTTTCTGATGTTTTGTGGAAGTTTTCTCTGAAGATATCAGATCTTTCTCAAATGACTTGTAAATCTTTTTTCCATTTTTGATCTTTGACACGTCCTGTGCCCGCTTATTTTGTTTCTAAGATCGTGTTTATGGTATACTGACAGTTGGGGGGAAACTTTCCTTTTTATATAGTTATAGGTTTCAATCTTTTCTTTGATGCTTCTGTAGTGAATGACTTTCTTTTAACGATGTTTCTATCACATTTAATTATTATGGTTTAATTACTTATTCTCTTTGTCTCTTTACTGAACTCTAATGTCCTGGAAAGCAAATTTCCAGCACATAGAAGACATTCACTTAATAATTGTTTTCTCTTTTCTTTCTTTCCTGTCTTATACATCATTCTAGCCCCATTCTAAAACAGTATAACTAATATATAGTAGATTTTCAGTAAATTTTTGCTGACTCTATGAATGATCATTAATACCAGGGACCTGTTTTTAAGCCTATATAGGAAAAATAATATAGTGTAATAAACAAGTTTGTAATGTAATTTATATTATCTTGATAGAAATAACTTTCAGAAGTCAATAGGCCTCGAATGATTTTTGCATAAACTCATCTATTTCCTACTCAGCTAAAATGCCAAATTAAAACCATATATCTCTCAACGATGTCATAACACACCTAATCATGTGCATAAAGACTTGTACTCCTGTGTAGATAGTGATTTGTATATTTCAAAGAGGGAAAAGGCACTTTTCTGAGATTCACCTTCTTTTCGGAAAATGAAGATAAAATGCCATTTCAGGCCCTGAAATGGCTTGGGTGTGGTGACGGCAGAGACCCTGAGGGCTCTGTACAGGAAGGAATGGGCTGTCAACCACAAAGTTTGCAATTCAAACCCACCAGCCACGGTTCGAAATGCATGGTGGAAGCACAAGCCTGCCTGTTCCCCTAAAAGTGTACCGCCTTGGAAACCCTCATGACGTCACTATAAACCAGTGTCTTAATCCAGTGAGTTCAGGACTATCTTAAAAATAATAACCAATGCTGTGACTATCACCTCATCTTGTTACCAATATTTGCACATATCCACTAGATTGAGAGCAGTAACATTTGATCTTTAAAGGTGACCAAATAATCAATGGCCATAAATGTCCTTGGACAATAAAAGTGTGCCTTGTGACTCTAATCTAATCTGCCTTGCTAAGCACAGGAAACACTTGGCATTTTCCCCGGGCATTGAATATGAGAAAGCACCTGGCTTCAAACGTAATGTGATTTATTATAACC
>NW_022104341.1:53399495-53401800 GCF_000313985.2 Echinops telfairi
AATAATCAATGGCCATAAATGTCCTTGGACAATAAAAGTGTGCCTTGTGACTCTAATCTAATCTGCCTTGCTAAGCACAGGAAACACTTGGCATTTTCCCCGGGCATTGAATATGAGAAAGCACCTGGCTTCAAACGTAATGTGATTTATTATAACCATGAAAGCTTTTAGTTTTATAAGAAACATGTGCTGGGTGGTGACTGCAGTTATTGGTGCCTGGATTCCTAAGACAAGAGCCACATCTCTGTACACTTTTACCTCAAATGGAGAAAACACAGTTTGTGGCTAATTTGGGGAAGTGCTTGCAACACTTCCTCCCTGTCAGCTTCCCTTTTGATTTTCCAATTAATTCAGAGATAAAAGAGGTGAGGAAATCAAGATAACATAAACTGACTATCCTCACTTGGGCATACATTTAATCCAGATCTAAAAAGCATTGTGTTAATTGTTATTAATCATATTTTCAAGTTGCAGAAACAGAGATTCAGAGACATCAGTAACATGTACAATAGCCACAGTTTATAAAGCTGTTCTATAGACTCTTTCTCCAACTCAATCTGACTGCAGATTCTACTCCCCCCCACTGCAGCAGGTGTTCAACTGTTTCAATAAGCTAATGAAACATTGGAAGCACCCAGTCGTCTCTGCCAGGAAATGTGGACGACAGATACTTGGCCAACTGACTGGAAAAGATCCATATTTCTACACAATCCAAAGAAAGGTGACCCAGCAGAATGCTCAAACTACAGAACAATATCATTGCTATCACATGCAAGCAAAATTTTGCTGAAGATTGTCCAACAACTGTTGCAGTAGTCCATTGACAGGGAACTGCTAGAGGTTCAGGCAAGGTTCAAAAGAGAACATGTAACAATGGGTAGCATTGTCGACATCAGAGAGCTCTTGATTCAAAGCAGAGAATACCAGAAAGAAATTTATTTGTGTTTCATTGACCATGACAAGGCAGTTGACTATGTGGATCAAAACAAACTGTAGGTAGCCTTGAGAAGAATGGAAATGCCAGAAAAAATCACTGTGCTCATACAGAACTTGTACATGAATATCAAGAGGCAGTTGTGCAAACAGGATAATACTGCATGGCTTACAACCAGGAAAGGTGGGTATCAGGGTTATATTCTCTCACCATACTGATTCAGTCTGTGTGCTGAAGAAATAATCAGAGAAGCTGAATTATATGAAGAAGAATGTGGCATCAAGATTGGAGGAAGACTTATTAACAACTTACAATACCTAGATGACACAACCTTGTTTACTGAAAGTGAGGAGGACTTGAAGCATTTGCTAATGAAGATTAAGGATTGCAGCCTTCACTATGGAATGTGACTCAGTGTAAAGAAGAGCAAAGTCTTCACACCTGGACCGTTAGGTAGCATCACGATGAGTGGAGAAAAGATTGGTGTTGTCAAGGATTTCATTTAGGTTGGATGCTGCTGATGGAAGCAACAGTCCAGAACTCAAAAGAGACGCATTGAATTGGGTAAACCTACTGCATAAGTCCTCTTTAAAGTGTTGTAAAGCAGGGAGATTACTTAAGGACTAAGGTGGGACTGACCCAAGCCAGGGTTTTTCCAATCATCTCATATGCATGTAAAAGTTGGACAGTGAAGAAGGAAAATCAAAGAAGAATTGATGCATTTATATTTTGGTGCTGGCAAAGAATATTGAATGTACCATGGAATGCCAAAAGAACAAACAAATCTCTCATGGAGGACGTTCGCCAGAGTGCTGCTTACAGGCAAGGGTGGCAAGACATTGTCTCACTTACTTAGGGCAGTTTGACAGGGGAGCCCAGTCCCTGGAGAAGGATATCATGATTGGTAAAATAGAGGGTATCAAAAAAGATGAGGCCCCCCAAAGAGATCGATTGATACAGCGGCTGCAGCAATGGTCTCAAGCACAGGAACAATTGTGGCGGAGGCGAGGACCAGGCAGTGTTTCATTCGGTTATACACGGGTTCACTGTGGTTCAGAACTGATTCGTCAGCACTTAACAACAACAACAGCAACAATGCCACAGGTATCCTCAAAACCGGTGGCTGTATATATAAGAAGAGTATGAAGTGTATTTAAATCATCATGATCCTTGAGCCCCATTCAAAGTGATTCTGATTTTATAATTTGGGGACAGCCCTAGGCATTAACATTCTTTACAGAAGTTTCCCAGATTATTCTAATGTTGATCCTGGTTTGAGAACCACAGTGCTACACTGTAACTAACATTTACACAGAGCTCTTACAGTTTTCAAAAAGTTAAAATGTCTAGCCTGTTTACCCCTTGAAATAA
>NW_022104341.1:53405284-53406488 GCF_000313985.2 Echinops telfairi
CGGAATTTCATTTATCACGGTAGGGTCTAGAACCGATTAACCACGATAAACGAGGGTTCACTGTATTTTCAATTACCTCATATCCATGCGACAGTTAGACATCAAATCAGGAAAATCAAAGAAGAATCAGTGCATTTTGGATATGGTGCTGGCATAGAACATTGAAAGTGCCAGGGACTGTCAAAAGAACAAGCAACCCTGTCTTGGAAGTACCGGCAGAAGGCTCCTTTGAAGCAAGGATGGCCAAACTGTCCCATGTACTTTGGACAAGTTGTGAGGAGAATCTAGTCCCTGGAAAAGGATTTCAGGGCTGCTAAAGTTGCAAGGCAGTGGGAAAGAGGCAGGCCCTCAACAAGATGGATTGACATAGAGGCTCAAACATAAGAACGAGTTTGAGGGCAGCACAGGACGAGGCAGTGTTTTGTTCTGCACCACCAACAACAACAGGCTTTGAGATTTCAGGAACTAATAACATTTTCTCAAAGCAAAATAAATAAAAACAAGAGCAGAACATTTACATAGAGTAGTCTGCTCCAATTTACTTAAGGTGAAATATATGTATTTCAAACTGCATACATATTTTTAAAAACTAGTATATTACCTTCATTGTGTTTTTGAAGGTATATTAACATAAAAAGGTAGGAATGTTATTTTCCTGCAAAGAGCAATCTTTCCCAGAAAAAATTGATGTAACTTTACACCAGACAACATGTGTTCATACGCAGAGTTCCATTTACTGCTTAGCTTCACTCCAGGTTGGCTGGCCCTCGTTACAGACCAGCCAGGATATGCTCAAAGGGTTTCTCTGGATCTCTTGATCTAGTACAACTGCTTACCCACAGCTTACAGCACTTCTGCAAACACACTGACCTCAGCTTTGAAAGTACAATTTTTGTTTGTTTGAGAACTCTTCCCAATTGTTATGGCTGCTATTATTATTATTTTTAATCATTTTATTAGGGGCTCATACAACTCTTATCACAATCCGTACATACAATTGTGTAAAGCACATTTGTACATTCATTGCCCTCATCATTCTCAAAACATTTGCTCTCCATTTAAGCCCCAGCTCCTCATTTTCCCCCTCCCTCCCTGCTCTCCCTCCTTCATGAATCCTTGATAATTTATAAATTATTATTTTGTCATATCCTGCACTATCCGACGTCTCGCTTCACCCACTTTTCTGTTGTCCATCCCCAGGGAG
>NW_022104341.1:53407771-53409315 GCF_000313985.2 Echinops telfairi
ACTGCCCGCTATGCCACCGGGGCTCCTTCACTGGGATCTGGAACACAAGATCGAGGTTTCTTAAGCCTCCGCTTTCTTATCTATGACATGAATCACTAACTCTAACAGACGTTTGTTTTAAAGATGAATCTTATCTTGGGTGAGGCAGGGGGATAAAGTGGGGTCGGGGGAGGGGGGAGAGGGGGTGGTTTCCAAGAAGCAGAGTGCTCTTCAAGAAATTTTGCCTAAAGTTAAGACTTGATTCAAAATGCCACAAAAATTGTAGTTCATGATAGTTTTCTAGTTTTTAAAATTCACATTTTCTCCAATGAGGTCAGCAATTATGTACCACAATTTTTAAAAATAATGATGAATGGTCTTCAAGAATAGTATGGTTCCAAAATGGTGTGAGTTATTTAAGGTCATATAGAAAACTCGAAGAGGATATGCAAGGTTTCTGGCAGACTGCAAGCTCAAAATGCCACTTGGTGGTTTACAGAGTTAGACTGATGATTATCATAAACTACAGAAGAAATCAAATTTATCAGGCCTTCAAAAGGTTGCTTTCCATTCTGGCCAAGAGGAAAATGTATTTGTTGCCATTTGTAATTTCATTTTGAATAAGGTAGAAGAGGTGCATTGACTTTGTATTGAATTTTTTTTTAAGAACCAAATTTTAAAGAAAATGGGATTTGGAGGAACTGATTTAAAGAGCAGGATGTAGCTAGCAAATAAACTTTCTCTGATGTTTTATGCCTTGAAGCAAATGCACTTTTGACTGGAACAATTGGAGAATATTATGTTGGCAGTGGTATTTTTTTTTCTGATTTCTCTTTTTATGATAAAATATGTTGGCAGTGGTATTTTTTTTCTGATTTCTCTTTTTATGATAAAATATCATCACAGAGAAGCCCTGACTATCCAGTGAAGAGTTCTTATGTGATACTGACATATTTTTTGTGTGTGGTGCAGCCTCAACAGGAAATTGCAGTGATCTTAGGTAAAGATAAGCCCAGAGCCAGGCCACCAAGAACTCACCTGCAATCCACAGCACATTGGTATGGTCTCAACACCTTCCTTCACCCCATGCCACACGGATGCCATGTGGGCCGCATGCTCTGGTAGAAATGATTAGGCTGCTGTGGAGTGAAATCCAGTGTTAGCGTTCACTAGCTGTATTAATTCAGACAAATTATCTTGTCTCTCTTAGCTTCAGCTTCCTGGTCTATAGCATGGGAGTGCTAGTATCTATCTCATGTGAGCCGTTGTGAAAATTAAGTTTGGGAATACAAAGTGCCAGGCACATAATAGATACAACTTCCATTTCTACCCATTAGCCACATAATCCCAGCCATTACCCAAGGACAATGATTTGATACAGGACCTGATAAACCACATCCAATTTGAAAAAAAAAATTTACCTCAAATTTGTACTGAGGATTGAATATTAAAAATATACATAGTGGCCGTTTCTTCTGTTTCCAGGAGTCAATGCCTTAACTGCGAAGGCTGGTAAAATAAAGCAAAATCTATTGATTAAAACAGGTTCCCAGGTACCTGGTCTT
>NW_022104341.1:53414410-53415804 GCF_000313985.2 Echinops telfairi
TTTCAAACCTTAACTGATGTGACATTGTCATAATTCTGTCCTTGCCTTCCTTCGGCTGTAAGGACGGTTGCAAGAAGGTTCTTGCTATCTTTGTGCCTCTTGTTAGAGAAAACAGACTGTTCTGGCCGGTCTGCCAGCCCTACAACAAGCAGAACCTCTCGATGGAGAGCACAATTCCGGCCTGGGGCATTTTATCTGAACCACGAGTGGTGTGTTAGGCCACTCTAGACGATCCCTGACTGTCTCCATGCCTCAGAGCAATAGCAGCCGGCATTCTAGTCCCATATTTTGAAACTAGAGAGCGCTCTTATGTATGTGTTTGTTTATTTCTTAAAATTCACTTTCCGCAGTTAGAAAAAGAGAGAGGAGGGAGAGAACCCCAACAAAAGACAGCAGGGAGGTGGGGGGGGGGCAGCAAAGCAGTGTCAGGAGGGTGAAGGCTTTAAAATTCATGAACTTGTTCCAGACTTGTGCTGTGTTGCTGGGTGGACTCAAACCATCAATCTCCAGGTTAACATGAAATACCAGCTGCTTTTCCACTTAGGGACCCTAAAAGAATCTCTTCTGGGTGTAAAAATGGGTGACTGGGAGATAACCCAAGAAATAAAATTGAAGAGAAAATCAAGAGCCAGACCTGGAAGGACTGTCTAGACCAGTCTAAGGAACTTAGTCTTTGTGCTAAGGAGCATGGTTGACCAGCCTTAGTAAGAGCACAGTCAAACAAATGTCCATGGTAGCAATATGAAGGATAGGCCAGGGGCGTGTGATGGGCTCATATGGAAGGAGAGTGAGCCTAGGTAGTCAGAAAAGATAACGCCTCAGGGATGGTTATTGAAGTGATAAATCAGTAAGCAAGTGCTGTATCTGACTAGGAAAGGAGATGAAACAATAAGAAAAGATCACACAGATGCTGGCAGCCAAGGAGGTGATGGCACAATTGAGCAAGAAAAGGTCTCCAAGAAAGAATTTGGATTCGATGGTACTTGGAATGTATAAAGGATAAGATTGGTGTACATGTATTTTGTTTTACAGTTTCTGTGTCTATTTCTGATACCATCTTCTACTAGCCTGTTGTGATTAGAACATTGATGTAGGGGAACACTTCAGATCCCAATCAACCACTTGCTATTTCTTTCTGATCACAAACCACTTCACTTCTAGAAACTTCCCTGCTCTCCATGGTAAAATGATAAAAATACACAGGTCATAGAGTTGTCACTAGTAAAGGTTCAAAGAGAAGACCTACAAAGAGCTCCCCACACAAAGATGACTGTGGAATGAACGAATGCTGGCTCCTCCTGCCATCCGTGTGGTGTCTGTGGAATGAATGAATGCTGGCTCCTCGTGCCATCCGTGTGGTGTCTGTGGAATGAATGAATGCTGGCTCCTCGTGC
>NW_022104341.1:53416977-53419032 GCF_000313985.2 Echinops telfairi
GAATGCTGGCTCCTCGTGCCATCCGTGTGGTGTCCGTGGAATGAATGAATGCTGGCTCCTCGTGCCAGCCGTGTGGTGTCCGTGGAATGTCCACAAGCGCAGGGCCACAGTTCTCTCATCTTTGCATTGACCCCTCCCCCTGTCTTGGAGAATGGTTTGTGCACAATAAGCGGTCAAGAAATCATTATTTAGTTGAGCTGAATCGACAGGATAGAAATGGAAACCGCAAATGAAGTTTCAGAAAGGGAGGAAAAAGGATGTGTGTGTGTTTCATGCTCCCTCCATGTCCGTCAGTCATGCAGAAAAGACCGTGAACAGCATCTGGGGTAAATGAAGGAGCGATTGTATCAATTAAGAAAAAACAAAGAAAACCGATGGGCCCAAGGGAAGAAATCTAAGAAAGCGTCCTCATGGACACACGGCACTTCCAGGAGGAAGCAAACAATCAGAAGTTTTGCCTTTTTAGCTTAAGTTTTCAGCAAGACATCATTTCAGAAACTATCTAAGGTATTATTACTATAAGGAAAAAAACTAGCGCATAAACAAAACAAAAAGAACTAAACATAAACTCAGAAAAAATCTTAGTTGCACACTAACATCCTGTTTAGTTAGCCTCATGATTCTTATTTTATATTTCTTTTGCTCATTTCATTTTCTCTGAAAGTTAGCCATGTTAATGTTTAAGTATAAATGAGAAATAAATATATATATAGATATATAAAACATCTTGTGTCCTCAAGCTAAACTTGTCCAATCGAGAAATAAAGCAAGAATATATTACCAACAAAACATAAAGTAAAAACCATCTCTATTAGCAAGATGGAGCAATAGATTAAATGGAAATTCTTAATGCATTGGATTTACTTTTTTGTTGTTGCTTTGGTTAAGCTGGATGTTGTTCAAGGGAGACTTCGTGTGTGCCTAGCTGTAGTAGACCAGCAAGCTGTATGTAAAGTTAAGCCAAGCCAGCATGGAGAAGGAGGAACAGTCGTTAATATCAGCTATAGCTAGCAGTTCTCCATCATGACTTGGCACAAGCCCACCAAACTCTTAGTGTCCACTGGCCCACCCCATCCTGTGAATGCTAAAAGGGAAGTGAAGTGAGGGGCATCTCTTTGCAATGTTCACAGAAATATGAATAAACAATAGAACTTCTATTCCATGGAGCCTTGGTGGCACTGTTGGGTAAGCATTGGGCTCTAACCACAAGGTCAGCAGTTCAAACCAGCTACCTGCTTCTCGAAATATGAGTCTATCTGTGCCTTTAAAGATCACCGCCTCAGAAACCCTATGGAATCAACTGACTGCAGTGGAGCCTATGCCTGTGCTCACACCCCTTCCAAATGGGGGGACAAAAATCTCAGACACATAAATCAAGGTCTACTTTCTAATGATAGCACAGCGCATGCATCCCAGATGAATTTGAAAGCCTGGGAGGGAGACTGAAAAATAAAGATCAATATTGAAACTTTTTTGGGGGGAGGGGTGTTATTTGTGAGTTATCTGTAGTTCTCTCTAGCCATCTGTTATTTATTATTTATCCTATAAATTGTGGACTGTCAGAGACTTGGGTTCTGCCTGGGATTATAAAAGGCCTTTGTTTCCCATCAGCCTTTAGAACATATCCTCCCAGACATCCAGACCCACAACTTCTGGTACTGACGGGGGCTGGTGAGGGTGTTTTCTACAGAGGGGCCTGGAAAAAGTCCAGGGTGAAACTTGTCACTGGACACAGCCTGGTTCTTCTGGTTTTCAAACAGTCAGCATTCACTACTTTGTATGCTTTGATTAGCACCCAAACCAAAGATAGAAACAGTGTTGCTTCATTGCTTTCCATACAGTATTCAATCCATGGGAAGCTTTCTTTTCCCACCCACTGTTCAAGACCTTAAAAGAGTTCTCAATAGAATTTCATATTCAAACATAATGTTGGCAAGAAACTATTTTCTGTTCTTGTTTATGGGCTGGCCTATAGTTTGTATGTGAATCTGTGTTTTGGCGTATTACACAGTCTAGTGCAAACACCCAGCTAGAAAATGATAGTTAAATAATATC
>NW_022104341.1:53419988-53421893 GCF_000313985.2 Echinops telfairi
AAGTCACGTAGATTCTATGGGCCTCAGTTTTCTCACTTGAAAATGATGTTCATTATATCAACTTGCCGCACTTTTCTCTCCAAATAAAACCAAACTCACGGCCATCCAGTGGGTGTTGACTCATAGTGACCCCATAGGACAGGCTAGAGCTGCCCCTGGAGGTTTCCAAGGCTGTAACTCTTAATGGGAGTAGAATGAATGCCCTTACCATACGCTAGACTCCCTACAACTGGTTCAGAGGAAAGGGAAAACCATCTGATTCTTGTCGTGAATGTAAGAGCAGAAACTTTTGTTAACAGCCCATCCATATCACAGGCACTTTGACATTTAATCCTCTAGACACTTTCTTAGATAGCAATTCATTTTTAACTTTCCAAGAACAAACTGTCTTCATAGAATTGTAAACAGATGCCCCATTTCTGTTTGAGACACGGAGGGCAGAAAGCCAACATCAGGCCTCCATAGACTCTAGGCAGTCAGTGTTTCTGTGCCGTATCTAGCCCAATTACTGGGATGAGATGGAAAACACTAGAAGAAGGGAACCAAACCCACTGCTGTCAAGTTGATTCGAGCTCAGAGGAACCCAATAGAAAAGAATAGATATGCCCCATAGATATGTCCTGTAGGACAGACTAGGTGTTCCAAGGGTGTTTATCTACAGAAGCACACTACCACCTCTTCTTCTGTGGAGAGCTAGTGGGTTCTAACTGTTGACCTGTCTGCAGCTGAGTGCTTCAACCACTGTGCCACGAGAGCTCCTGAAAGGAAAAGAGAAGCTGGGAATTCTCTCCAAACCAATTTCCTCCAGGACAATTCACCAGTCGCCTGGTGCAGTGTCACTCTATTTGTGCCAGAATGAGCAGAGGAATGCAATCCTGTCTGGACAGAAAGCACACAGAGTGTCCAGAGGCGGCTAGTGCCAATACTGTACATGATTTAGAATGCTTATGACCAATACAGAACACTCCATATTTCTTCAAGTTCCTACATTTGGGAACTGAAAAATGTTGTTTCAAATGAGGGTGGGGGCGGGCGGAGTTAAAGGAACTATCCAAATTACTTGTGAATATCTTGGTATGATACAGTTTTTTAGAAAAACGCAGTAATTTCTGGTAACTCCTGACAAAAAGAAGCAAGCACAGGAAGGTGTGAACGCATGCATCTGCACGTGCTCGAGTGTTTGAAAGAGAGCAGGGCAGAGATTGAGAGGAGAAGAATGAACAAAGAGAGGGGATGCCTCAGAGACAGGGGATGGAGAGAGAGACTCAGAGAAAAGCTGTGAGCAGAGACCCACGTCTAAAGAGGACAAACATGTAGAGATGACACCAGAGCACAGAGACCTAACACTGAAAGCTCACTCTGGAAAAAAAATATTTGTTTCAAGGTCCCAGTGATCCAGCCAGAGTCCCAAGGGACAAAAAGAAGATACCACAGGGCAACATTCAATTTAATCGATATTTATTGAGTGTCCATGGGTAAATAGCAACCTATGGGAAACTGAAGTGGAAATAAATTCAATTCTCTCTTATTCTGAAGTTCAAGTCTGTGGAAGTGCCTAGGGGCACCAGAGGTGTAAGTGCATGCAGATCCACACCAGGCTCTGGAACCAGCAGTGTGGCCAGCTCAGCCCTAACTCCTTGAGCTGACCTGAAACCCTCTTCTTCCCTTCATTCCTATGAAGGAAATATATATCAAGACAAAGAGGGAAATATTGCATGTTTCTCTAGTACTTGTAACAGCAAATCTAAAGGAAGTGTTATTAATAGTGATATCATATTTCTTAATTGAACATGAAAAGCTCACTCACTCATTCACTGAAATCTAGTCAATTCCAACTCTTGGCGACCTCGCCGTTCCCCAGCAGAGAGGCTGCTGGGTTCAAACCATTTCTATTAGCAGCCCAAC
>NW_022104341.1:53422771-53435191 GCF_000313985.2 Echinops telfairi
ATTCTAGCCTGTCCTGTAAGTTCTCTATGGTCAGCATTGACTTGCCGGCAGGGAGTTTGGCTTTTTGGTTTTGCTAACAAAATCAGCTCTCCAAGGAGGTGGCACAAAGCAGCAGGAATGACTCCTTGATGTCAGAGGAGAGAGGTCCTCTAGGCACCCGAATTCTAAACTTCATACTAAAACCCCCATGCCTCACGTGGGAGACAGGCACCAGGGCGGCCAGTTCTGAAAGATGTGGCAGTTGTGAATAATAAAAGTCTCATGGACAAATGACCGCCTCATGACAATGTGCCGGTGTTCTAGGGTTGCAGCACAACTCCGTGGTAGGATGTTGGGTTTGTTAGGGGCCCCCAAGATGATGCTGACTCATAGAGATTGGATCCAACAGAACGAAAGACTGCCCACTCACCCACCATCTTCCCACTTGCCGTGTTTGAGCCGATTGTGGGGCCCTTTGTGTCAATGCCCCCATCATAGAATCTTCCTTTCTGGCTGACCCTCTGCTACTCCACCGAGAACCATGTCCTTCTCCAGGGCATGACCCCTTCTGAGAACTTGTCCAAAGTCCCTGAGATGAAGCTCCCTCCTGCTCCCTTTCAAGAACCATTTTGGTTGTACTTCTTCCGAGCAAAGTTGTTGGTTCTTTCGGTACTTCCAATATTCTTCACCAGCACCATACTTTAAATGCACCAACTCTTCAGTGTTCCTTACTGTCTAGCTTTCATGTTTATCTGAGGTGATTGAAAATACTTCGGCTTGGACTAGGTGCATCTTAGTCCTCAGGTGAGATCTTTGCTCTGGAACACTTTAAAGAGGTCCTTTGTGGCACATTGTCCCAAGAGAATACATTGTTTGATTCCCTGACTGCTCTTTCCCTGAGTTGGTTGTGGGTCCAAGTAAAATGCAATCCTCAGCAACCTCGTTTGTTCCTCCCTGATTATGATGTTGGGTATTGACTCAGTCTATGATTGAAGATGGGAAGACCCTACCAAGTTCTTTCTCCTACCAAGTAAGAATAGCACAGCAAGAGAATAGCTCATCAGAGAAACACAGCTTTATTCAAGAAACAACAGAAAGAAACAAACAAACAAACATTGCAAAGCAGAACACAAGGATCTCTAAAAGAATGCAATCAGGGGTCCTCCTGCAGTTTTCAAGGACCAGATTTTTACATAATTTCACATAATAATGGGGAACTTAAAAGCAAAGCTTCTAGATAGTTTTCTGAGAACAGGAATGGGGTTTTGCAGGAATGGGGTTTTGCAGAAATACACATTTTAATAGACATTTAATAATGTGCAGTCATTCATTTTCCAAGAAGTATTTGGTAGTGACGGCTTCTGGGATGCTCTGCAGGACCCATTATGGGATGTTGCACATGTGCAGTGGCCTTCCATGGCGAGCAGCCCCCCACCCCTCCCTCTGCACAGGGAGCTGGGATTTTGAACAGGACACTTGGGATTCCTGTAAAACTATTTTAGAAACAAGTAGGTAGCTTGTTCCAGGATGTGGGTGTTTGCACTTCTGTGTGGTCAGCAGCACTATCTGCCCACGATTTAGTTTTAGGATGATTCATTGGGGGGATTCTGGGTTCCTTCCTACCTTAAGTTGTGAAGATGTTTGTTTCCTTTGGGTTGAAATCCATACTGACAGCTGTTCTCTTTAATTGTATCAGTGAGTGCTTCAGGTCTTGTGCCGATCATCTTGGTATCAGAGGTGGTTAAACAGCCTCCCTCCAATGTTAATGGTGGGTTCTTCATTTGATTCGATGCTCAGATTATTAGCTTAGCATACAGGGTGAATAAGTCTGGTGAAAGTATGACTCTGAGACACACCTTTTCCTGATTTTAGACTACTCACTATCCCCTTATATTTCCCGAGAGACTGGAAATTCCATTCTTATCAATGCTATCTATAGTAGGTTATAGTCCAAACAGCCAAATACTTAGGCATAAGCAATAAAACAAAACTAAGTATTTTATGGGGCTGGAGAAGAATATTAAAAGTCCCAGGGACTGCCAGAAGAACAAACAAATCTGTCTTGAAGAAATTTAGCCAGAATGCTCCTTGGAGGCAAGGATGGTGAGGATTCATTTCATGTACTTTGGACAAGTTTTCAGAAGAGACCAGTCGCTAGAGGGCATCCTGTTTGGTGCATTAAAGAGGCAGTGAAAGAGGAAGGCCTTCAATAAGATGGATTGACGCAGTGACTACAATGGACTCAAACATAAGAAACGTTGTAAAGAGGTGCAGGATGGAACCGTGTTTTGTTCTTTGTGCAGAGAATCACGAACTGGAACCAACTTCAGGCACCTAACAACAGCAAAACATCTTTCTGATATTCTCTGATTAGGGCTAAATCCATCAAACTTCAGAAATGATATCCTTCATTCTGTGCCCTCTTGTGAATCTGTCTTATCTTTTTGGCTGCTCCCAATTAAGTACTGCTACAACCCTTTTTAAATGATCTTCAGCAAAATTTTACTTGCCTGTGATATTACTGATACGATTGGATCATTTCCTCATTTTGTTGGGTCACAAATATGGGTCTCTTTAAAATGGGCACAAATAAAAGTCTCCTACATTCAATTGGTCAGGTGGCTGTCTTCCAAATTTCTTAGCATATCCGACTGAGTGCTTCCAGCACTACATCAGTTTGTTGAAACATTTCAAGTAGTATTTTGTCAATTACTGGATTCTTGTTTTGCACTAATCCCTTCAATGCAGCTTGCACTTCTTCCCTTAGTACCATTGGTTCTGGATCATACGCTGCAGGGTGATGAATTATTTAATGTGGCTCTTCTAGTCAAAGTCTCTAATTCCCACCAAACAACCTTTTCCTGCATGGATCTGATAAGAAAGAGGGGGAAGAAACTGATAGAATTCACCTGTGAGTCATTGTGAACAGAAGCCCCTGCAATAATTCCATCCTGCTGGGTTAGTTGGTTAGTTAGTTAGTTATATATTGGTAGTTTGGCTATTAATGTCACTGTGTTGGGGTAGTTCTACTTCATTTTTGTCAAATCACAATGTTCCTAGATTTATACTCTATAACTCCCACATTGTGATGACTAATAGATATTTGTATTATAATTATGCCACATCATCAAAAGAAGGTCCACAAAGTGTGATTCCATCCTCATCATTAAGATCTGCTCTACTTTGAGGAGGCAGCTCATCCCCAGTTGTGTTTTGATTCCCATCCAGTTTGAGGGGCTCATCTTCGAACATTATACAGTGTTGTGCTACAATTCATAAGGTTATGCCTGGCCTATTTTTTCCCAGAAGTAGACCACCAGGTCCTTCCTTCTATTCTGAGTCTAGAAAAATTCTACTGAAACCTGTCCAGGTGGTATTTGAAACACCTTTGGAATAGCTTCCAGCACCAAGACAACATGCAAGCCATCAGAGAATAACAAACTGACAGGCATATGGTGTAAACAGGCTTAGAGAAAGATTTTAATTTATTTATAATTAAATTTTATAATACTATATAAAAATAAAGAAATGTGATGTTTCTCATATATTTGTATTGATATATCAGAATATGATATATGCCACACAACTTGTAGCATCAAATAGAACCAAGTCTGAGTAACCCCCAGGCAACTTAACTTAGTTCTCCAAATCTGAGTTCTTTCATCTGCAAAATGGGTTTTAAAGTAGAAGGCAATTCCTAAGTTACTATCACTAGTGAGAAGTGAATGGATACTAGGTACTTGGTCCTAGAACATCATAAGTGGTAAATAATGGTAATTATTTATTTTGTTTAAAAACTGATCCTGATAGAAATAAGACAAAATCTTGACACAGAACTTTAGGCAACCATTGCAACGAAGTAAACGCAAAGAGTTATGCACGTTGCATTAATCGTAATCCAAAAAATGTCATGACCCCTTGCAGAGAGGGCAATAGAAGAGTCAATCAGACAAAAGCATCAACCCTTTTCACCGTTGTCCATGCCGGGGGCTGTGCCCATCCTAACGAACACGTCTAATAAACCTCAGGCACCTAGAGAAGGATAATAGAGCACCAGTTCAAAGTACTCACTATGGTAATAACCTTTTAAAAGTTAACCACTAACCTATTCCTCCTGTTTGTCACCCTCTAACACAGTGGTTCTCAACCTTCCTAATGTCGCCATCCTTTAATACGGTTCCTCATGTGTTGGAGACTCCCCCAACCATAACATTTTTGTTGTTACTTCTTAACTGTAATGCTGCTAATGTTATAAATCAGGCGATCCCTGTAAAAGGGTCATTTGATCCCCAAAGGGGTCGTGACCCACAGGTTGAGAACCGCTGCTCTAACACAACCAAGTGTGAAGGCTAAAGTTATTCATGATTCTCTGGTAACTTACTTTGACAAGCCAGCTAGTGACATTCATGGAATGCTAACATGGCACATATACTTCTTAAGTGGAATGTGGGAGAGGATAGAATACTTTAATTTTTTTTCATACTTTAATTTTTGATAAGATAAAATAACACCTTAAAAATGGAATGACTTCCACATAAAGGTTTAGCAATAGAGTCAATTATAGGTTTGATAAGCCCGCAAGATCAGAGATTAAAGGGCCAAGGGTAGGATAGAGTAGGGTTTATATTCCAGCCTATTATACTATAAATGTTGCATTAATATCAGAAATCATTGTGTGATCTAAGGGTCCTTCCCACTGATCCTATTCCTGCTTCATCTACATGGCTCAAACCATTTGGAACTAATCACTGGCTTTAGATCTGTCATCTAATGACAAATATTCATTGAGTATTTGTTAACTCTTGCAAGTGCTAGAGATACAGAGATGCCATGGTCCCTACTGTTACCTCCATCTTAAAACCCTGGCACAGCCTTCCAAGCTTCAAACAACTGGGTTACTTCAAATGCCCCAGCAGCCTTAACTCTTGAGCTAGCCCATGTTGTTGTTGTTAGGCGTTGTTGAGTTCATGTCAACTCATAGAGACCCTGTGCACAACACAACGAAACACTGTCCAGTCCTATTTCATTCTCACGATCATTGCTATGTGTGAGCCCATGTTACCACCACTGTGTCAATCCATCCTGTGGAGCGTCTTCCTCTTTTCTGCTGTCCCTCTACTTTACCAAGAATGCTATCCTTTTCCAGGGACTGGTCTCTCCTGATAACATGTCCAAAATACAGGAGATGAAGTCGTGCCATCCTTACCTCTAAGAAGCATTCTGATGTACTTCTTCCGAGGCAGAATTGTTTGGTCTTCTGGCCCTGTGAGGTATTTTCAATATTCTTCACCCATACTGTGACAATAATTTCCTTTGTAAGAATTGAAACCAAACCAATCCCAAGAAGTTGGAGACTGAATAAGTACAAAAAGTCCAACACTTTCAAGGTGTTAGTCTACTCCATTCCCTCCTTCTCCTCCCTTGAGTATATTCTTTCATACGTCTGGGTTCTGTGAATCATGACAGTGTCCCACAGAACTCACAAAAGTTTGAGAAAATAGCTCATGTCGTGGTGGGTACTGTTCAGTCCCAATGGTGAAAGTCAAGGAGAGGTAAGCCAGATTCTGGGGCCAGAGCACACACTCCACTCCTGGCTCTTCCTAGTGATTATATCATGCCCTCTGCTTCTTGGTGCGCTCATTTTTAATGCAGCAGAATGGCAGTTCAGGGAATCCTGCCCACAATTATTCACAGGAAAATCCTGTCAGGATCTTCCTTCATCTTCTTATTAGGTCCATGCAGGGGAAAAGTTGTTTGGAGGGAGTTATATGGTGCAATTAAATGTCACCCCAATATATTATAGTCCAGCCCTACTTTATTTATACACATCTGACCTGGGCCTCTAGCAGGATGTTTCCATCAGACACTGACCTCCTACTAAACCTAATCAGCCAGTATTTTTCACAGGCCACTCCAAAAACAGTTTTGTTTTGTTTTCTCCTCTCGGATGTGGCATATAATTTCTTACATCCATTACAAGTCGCAGCAATGAGGATAACCATTAAAACAGAGTGTGGTCTGATTCATCCCCTCCACTAAAGTCAGATCTGAATCTCATCCTAGACTTATTAGTTATCAGATAATGCCCTACAAAAAAAGAACTATAGCCACAAACATATGAAATCCAGAACTATAACCTATCACATAAAGGATTAATGGCTGGAAAGGCCATATTAATCTAATATAACTCAGGCACCATAATTCAAACGCACCTATTGTTCTTCAGTTTTCCCTATTCAATGTTCAACTTTCACATGCATATGAGGCAAGTAAAGATACTATGGCTTGGGTTAGCTGCACCTTAGTCCTCAAAATAAAATCCTTGTTTTAAAACACGTTAAAGAGGTCTCATCCAGCAGTTTACCAGATGCATTGCACTGTTTGATCTCTTGACTGCTACTTCCATGAGCACTTACTGTAGATCCTAGCAAGATGAAATACTTGACCACTTCAAACTTCTCTCTGCTTCACATGATGCTACCTATTGGTAAAATTGTGAGGCTTTTAGTTTTCTTCCCATTGAGTTGTAACCCATACTGAAAGCTATAATCTTTGATCTACACAAGCAAGTGCATTAAGTCTTCTTCACTTTCAGCAAGTAAGATCGTGCCACCTGAGTATCACAGATTGTGTGTTCTTCTTTACATAACGCAGCTTCTTGGATGTTTTGCTCAGAGTACAGATTGACTAAGTATGGTGAAAGGACAGAGCCTTGATGCACACCTTTCCTGATTTCAAACCGTAGAGTGTTCTGTTCACACTACTGCCTCCTGATCCAGGTACAGTTTCCACCTGAACACGGTGAAGTGTTCTAGAATTCCCATTCTTCTGAAGGTTATCCAGAGTTTGTGATGATAAACACAGTTGAATGCTAAATACTATACAGAGAAAAGGAAAATTATCTATAAAAGCCTAGAAAATTAAATAACCTCTAATTAACAACCGCCATACACAGATGACACAACCTTGCTTGCTGAAAGTGAGGAATACTTGTAGCACTTGCTGATGAAGATCAAGGATTACAGCTTTCTTTATGGATTACAGCTCAATCTAAAGAAGACAAAAATCCTCACAACTGGACAAATAGGTGATAAATAGGGAAAAGACGGAAGTTGGCAAGGATATCATGGACATGGAGCCACAAGAAATACTCGTAGAAATAACAGTCAAGAAATCAAAGGGCACATTGCATTGTGTAAAGCTGCTATACAACATCTCTTTAAAGTGTTGGAAAGCAAAGGATGTCACTTTACGGACTAAGGTGCACCTGACACAAGTCATGGTCTTCCTGATGGCCTCATATGCATGTGAAATGCATAAGAAAGCCTGAAGAAGCCTGGATCCTTTTGAATTATGGTGCTGGTGAAGAATATTGAAAATACCGTGGGCTGCTGAAAGACTAGACAAATCTGTCTCAGAAGAAGTACAAGTCAAATGCTCCTTAGAGGGTAAGATGACAGGACTGTCTAAAGTAGATAATGAAACTTCCTTGCATAAAAAGTGGGAGGCTGAAAGATGGATATAGACATGAATGGAAGAGAAAACAGCCTGAGCAAATAGCTCTCTAAATGTGCTTGGTCTATTAAGACATATTAAACAGATACCGCCAGGGCAAAAAGAGACGAAGACCAGAGGCAGGAAAGGAACTGGAAAGATATATTGGACACTTGGGGAGAACCACGTACAATGAGTTAAGAAATGGGTAGCTTCTACAGAGCTGTTTCTTACATGAAGCTAAACAAATGGGTTAAATTAAGGAATACAAATGCAGAGAAAGTAAGTTGGAAAACCAAAAAGACACTAAGAAAAAAATGTTGACCCCAAAATAAGAGCACCCCTTTCTCCTGTTGTCTGATGGCATCACATGCAACCCTTTTCTGAGTTTTCACTTCCTCATTTTTAAATTAGGCATTCAGCTTTATTGGCATGATCAAGTGAGATGTAATTCGTGTGAAACCAATTTGGAACATTTTTTATGTGCCTTTCAAAGTAGTACATCTAGTCTTTCTATGCCCTTCCTGACACGTTTTACCAGAGAAATGTGCCCGAGTCTTAACTTACTGCATATCCACTTGGTGTGTCTCTGACATACTATCCTCTCGGCCTTCAGATTTCCATTCTGGTTCGGATCCTGTGGCTCAGGCTATGGAAACGCCTTACACACTTCCTGTCTGACTGAACTACCAATGCTCTCTAGTGGTGGCCCATGAGATGGTCAGAAAACATTGGCAGACTTATCAAATTCCTCACTCATTTCTGAGTACCAGCTATGCGTAGACTTGTGCAGTAGAAACTCGCAGTCTAGGATGTGAAGGTATGTGCATGCTTGTTTGTCTGCAAGGCACATGCATACAGGCTGTGTCTTGACCTCCAGGTAGCCACTATGAGATACTCACACCCACTGGCATCAAGTCTATGCACGCTGCATTCATCAGTGGTTGAACCGAACACATGCGATATTTACATAAGGCTGGCAATGGGAAATCATTATTATTATTTATAGAAAGCAAGCATTAAATAGTAACATCAGGTTCCCAAAGGAGAACTGCTTGCCCTTCTCCAAATTACCCATATCTATTCTTATGTCACTGGGTTTACAGGCTGTGGTCCAAGCCAAATGCTGCCTTTGGGCCCCTGGCACTACCGGGCTACTGGAAGGTAGGTTAGGATGGGAGTATATGGCTTCCAGCTTTCTTGTCTCCAGCTAGGTCTCACTGCTGCCTCAAAGACTTCTGCATAGGATTTCCCAAGCCTCTGCCTCTGGGCTCTTCTAAACCTCTGTTGCTCTTGACACACTTGACACACTACCCAGGCATGTGGCGCTCTGGTCACTACACTGCCCTGAATCCGTGGCCCAGAGAAGAGCGGCCTGCAGTCCCTGCATGAGGCACACATTGAATTCATTCTGACTCATAATGGCTCTAGAATTGGCCTGTAGTGATTTCTAGGCTGCACACTTTATAGGAGCAAACTCCCATATACTGTTAGGTTCAAGCTGTTGACTGTCTGGTTAGGAAGTGGGTGCTTATCCACTCTGCCGCCAACACTCCTTGATTGTTGCTGTTTTTAGGCACCATTGAGCAGTTCCAACTCCTAACAAGCCTGTGTACAACGGAATGAAATAGGGCCTGATCCTCCCAATTATTATGTTTGAACACATTGTTGCAACCAATGAGTCAATACAACTAATTGAGGGCCTTCCTCTTTTTCACTGCCTTTACTCTTCCTTGCACTATTCTTAAATCCTTCTTTCCTTCTAATGTCCCGTATGACTGCCTTAGATTAAGCCACTATCAATTGATTGGCTGATATCAGTAACCTCTTAAATAGTCTTTCTGCTTATAGTCCACCCGACAGGCGATACTTCCTCGCTACTTGTAGAATGGTATTGCTAATCTTGTAACTGACGACCTCCCTCCCACTTACATCATTTCCATGATCTCCACTAGCTTCAGATCAGGTCTCAGATCCATCTGATGGAAACAAGACTCTCCAGCTAGCTCTCAAACCTCATCTGCCGCCTCCTAGCTTCAAGAATGCTACAGAAGTCCCACTTGAGTATAGATCACCTTCAACATATTTTGTCACTGTTGTCATTGGGTGCTGTTGAATGAGTTCCAACCCATATTGGCCCTTTGAACAAAAGAACAAAACACCACCAGGTCCCTCATCGAACTCACTACTGTCATTTTGTTTGAGCCCATTGTTACAGTCGCTGTGTCAATCCACCTCATTGAACATTTTCCTCTTGAAATGCCACTTAGAGTGATCTCCTGCCCAGTCTTCCTGCATGGCAAACTCCAATCAATCCCTTATGTTTTACTTAACTTGCTCCACTGACACTCCAGTGTTAAGACACAAAAGAGTCTGCCTCTACATCAAACTACAACGACCCAATGTTCCTCACATAGTCTTTATTCTTTTTGCCTTCTTGCTTGGACTCAGGCTTTTCTTATCTCTAAGATGCCTTTCTGCCCTGTTCCTACCTCTGCTAGCTCCTTAGATACTCATTAATACTTACATGTCGAGGTTTGATGTATTTTGGGATGTTCTATTCTAGTCTGTTCTGTTTCTGTACAGAAGGTTGCTATGAGTCAAAGCCAACTCAAGTGCACCTAACAACAACAACATGATTCAAAATTGACTCAGTGGCAGTGAGTTTTTGCATTGATATTCAGTCCTCAAATCATTTCCTATAAAAAATGTTCTTTGTGTTTCCAGCACACCACTTTCTTGTCTTGAACACTTCACCGCTTTCCTGTACAACACTTACTCTTTCTTTAGATCACCTCAAGGTTCCTTGAGCCTTCGAAATTCAGGCTATTAGCCTTTCCCCTGTTTTCCCTTAAGGCTCTGTAGTTTACCATTATGCTGAATTTAATCATCCATTCGATTCCCTGGATCTTAAGCAAGGCAACAATATGAGTACAGAATTATTCAGCATTGTATCTCTATGGTCTAGTGTATTGTAAGTATAGCATGAATGTTTCTAGCATGAACATATAAGGTCTGAATTGCATTCTGCCAAGTGAGGGACCTCCCCAGGTGGGAGAGTCCTCAGCATTCAATCCAACACTGGGATGATGTATCAGCAAACTATTTGGGCAGCATATTTAAGTCATGATCTCCTAACAGCCTATTAGTAATATCACTTATGTTTTATTCCCATCTGTTGTATGTGTCTTATTGCACAAATTTAGAAAGGGATAAAGAGTGCTATTTTTGGATCCCCCAAATCCCAGCATTTCTGACAAGCTCTTTTTTTAGATCACTTGATCTTAACTTCTTACCGGATTCACCCTGGCAAGTATCGAGATCTTGACAGAGAAGGGACTCCTCTGCAGTTTCATTCATTTAGTTTCTCCGTACTTTTCTCCACGTTTACCAGACACCTACGTCCCAGATATTGGAGATAGAAGAGAGATAAGATGTCAGTGCTTCTCTAAAAACCCCAACACGTAGGCTGTCGTGATACAGATGAACTCCCAGTTTGCGTGAACTTTAATGTAGCTAACTTTGCAAAGGCATAAAAGGTATTTGGTATACATAACATTTTTGCATGTTGATGTGGAAAAAACGATTTATGAGTGACAAGTATTCCGAAGGAGTAGCATCCAGAAAGCAGCAGATGGCATAAGAGGTAATTTTCATTTCCTTGCTTGTCTGCCTTCCAATTCATGTTGCTCATGGAACTTGGATTTCCTCCTTGCTTCAACTCACATTTTGGTGATGCTATTTGAATTAGTTGTCCTTTTGTTTAATTCATTTCATAACTGAAAATCAAATCATCGGACTAAATCTAAACATTTCAGGACACAAGGGAAAACTGTAGCAACAGTGGTGTGGACTTTGTGGTTCATCACAGGTGATTAAATACTTTGGCAATTATTAAAATGTGGATGTCCCTGGTGAGGCTCCTAATGCTGATACCAGGACAGTAGAAATGTACCTTGAAGACCATGTGACTTTAACTAAATGTAAAATGAGCAAATATTCTATAAGTAGAATAATTCTGTCATTATCAGGAGTTTAATGTCTTCAAAATACATCTTTGAGGTTTTTGCATTAGTGTTTAGAGACTGATTTAATTTCTTGCTATCCTTTATTTTTTTAACTTTAATTTTTATTTTTTGCATTATCACAATCCATGCCTTTATTTTCTTTCTGACTAGAATAGTCCTCTAACCTAATGTCACCCCTTCAGTGAGGCACTACCTTCCAAACCAAACTCATTGCCGCTGAGTACACACCCGCCCCCCTCCCCGTGGGTTTCCAAGACTGTCACTGTTTATTGTGTAGCTGTTGGTGGTTTCAAACTGCCGACTATGAAGTTCTCAGCCCAATGCATAACCAATACACCACCTTAGCTCCATGGAAATCCCTTAGGCTGACTCAGTTATTCTATTCAGAGTGTCCACAGCACTTTGTGATTTGTCTTTCAAATTGCACTTGAGTTCTACTCTTATCCCTAGCTTAGATATGTTTCTTTTGCCTAATTGACCATGGTTACTTATTTATTCTTAATCAACCCACCCACTGCCCTCTAGTAGATTTTGTCTCATAACGGGTTACAATCCCTGCCAAACATTAAAATCTCCACATTGCTAACTAACCAGTCCCTGTTGGGTCAATTCTGACTCATGGCAACCTCGTGTGTATCAGAGTAGAACTATGCTGCATAGAAGTTTCAATGACTCATTTTTTGAAGCAGATCACCAATAATTCCTTCCAGGAGTCTCTGGGTAGACTTAATCTTCAGTTTTTTGGTTATGAGCTGTATTAGTCTGGGTACTTTGGAGAAACAAATCCACAGCCACTCATGTATAAGAGAGAGTTTTATGTAAAAAAAAGGTGCATCACGAAAACATCCCAACCCAATGCTGCCCAAGCCCACAAAGTCCAACATTAACCCATTAACCCAACACCAGTCCACAAAGTCCT
>NW_022104341.1:53436075-53438472 GCF_000313985.2 Echinops telfairi
CCAAACTGGACACGAGAAGAGACTCTCAACTTTTCCTGAACAACAACTTAAAAGTAAATGGAAGGAAAGATAAAATAAAACAGATTTAAAATGTTATACCCACTGTGGAAAACAGTATAGGATTTACTTAAAATGTTGGAAATTTAGAATATCATATGGGTTATAAATCCCACTATGAGGCATATATCCTTCAGAACTCGGAACCATGACACAAATAGATAGACAAACACCCCGGTGCACTGCAGGACTAGTCACAATAGTGAAAAGATAGAAGCAGCCTAAGTGACCATCAACTGAAAACAATGCACGAACACTGATGCATACATGCAGTAGGATACCATGCAACATTGCGCAATAATAATGAAGCAGTGAAACAGCTCATGAAATTGATGACTCGGAAAGACATTATGATGAGTGAAGTTGGTCAATCACAAAAGGACAAATAATGCATAAGATCAGTACTAGTAAAAGTCAAGAAAAGGTTTATACAAAGAAAGAAACTTCTTTGCTGGCTACCAGGGAGCAAGAGGGAACCAAGGGCAAAAGAATCACCAGAGGGTGGACATATATGAATTTGAGCGAAGGAAAAATTGACATACCATATGTGGGAGATCACCACAAAATGTTAATGGCAAAGGGAAACAATACAATAGCCATAAGAGAGACAACAAAGAATTAAAGACATACAATTACATGTGCAATCTTATAACAGCAACAATAACAATACTCTATTAGTTGATGGATAGATACCCAAGCTGAATAGGTAAGGAAAAGTGAATGAGACTACACCAATGGCTGAGTTTATTTCTACGTCTATATTTATAAGTGCTGCAAATATAACCACAGATGTAGTGAAGCACACAGGGGGAAAGTCATGAAAATGTATGAACCCTAATTAAACACCTTCACAACTGAGTTGGTGGGCCTTGGGTTTCAGGACTGTAGTCTTGGGGACAGCAAAGCCTGTTGACATAACACAGTCCAGTAGACGAGGCTCTACCGACTTCTTCCAGTAGTGACTGGAGTCTTCAACACTGTAAGCAGCCAGCCACTACTAGTCCTGCTGCACCAGTCTGAGACAATTTTTTTTAACAAAATAAAAATCAAATAGAAACAATTAGTCCAAAGAACTAATGGAAATCTCTGCCTCCACGACCCTGAGACCAGAAAAACAAGGTAGTGTTAGAATGTGAGCAAAGCATAGAAAAACCCTCAAAATCGTAAAGACAATCAGTCAGCTGATAGAGAGTGTTGGAGCCCCTGAGACTAGGGCCCATACACACACTTCAAGCCCAGGACGAAACCCACCCTGGCAGCTCAACGTTCAGCTAAATGATGGGCCCATAAAGTGAACAATAACACCAGGAGGTGTGAGCTCATGAGAATAATTAACAAGAGGAGATCAAAAGGGCATCAATTGCCAGGGAAAGGAAAGAACAATGAAGGGAGGAAATGAAAAGAGAACTATTACTTTGTAGGGATTGCAATCAAAGTCAGCAAATAAGCGCATAAATTATTAAGTGGAAAATCATTAAGCTCTGTAAACTTCACCCAAATCACAATAAAATCTTCTTAAAATCCTTTTATTTCTAAAATATTGGTACTAATGCAAATATACGCTCAAAGTAGAAGTGTTCTACCTTAATCGGAAAACTCTCTGCCAGATATCAGATTTTGTGTATAAATTTAAGTTCAAACAGGTATCCCTTCAGCACACCTCTTACTCCTTTGTCCCTTCTAGACCTTTTCATACCAGCTTTTCCCCAAGATTGTTGCAAGTCTGGTGAGGACAGTACAGACAATCTCTCTGCTTCCTGATGTTGCTGAAAAACAAGTAATACTATAATAGTCTGAGAAGGATATCTAACTGTTGTTTTGATTTACATTTCTCCCAGATGACTAGTGATTAAGAGCATTTTGTTATGTGCTTGTTAGACATTCGAGTGCTCTTCATTGTGAATTGTTTATTCCTATCATTTGCCCCAGATTTTAATTGCATTATTTGGGGTTTTTTTCTTATGGAGGTGTTGTGGAATTCTATAGATGTTAGTAATTAGTTCCTTAGTAATTAGTCCCTTGTCCATTGTGTCATTGATTAACATTTCCACCCCCTCTGGGTTCTCATTTTACTAGTTTGATGCATAAGGGTCATCTATATCTATTTCATCTTCCAGTGTGAGGGCTTCTTCTATTACACTTGGTAATTACACTTGTGAACCCTGCAATGGGTCCTTTAAATTATCCCAGCTTTCTCCCTGATGATCCTTCAAACTCTGGGGTTTACATCTCTCATGCATCTTGAGTTTGTTTCTGTGCATAGAGTGAGGTATAGGTTGTGTTTCATTCTTCACAGATGCAGATCCCATTTTTCCAGCACAAATTGTTGAAGGCAATGTC
>NW_022104341.1:53440011-53441764 GCF_000313985.2 Echinops telfairi
TGATAAAAAAGAAAAGCCTGTAAATAGTTCAAGGTCTGTTTGTTGACCTTTAGGAACGTTTTCCAGTTGAGTCTGATGGGGTGCCAAGCCCTCCTGGTCCCAAAGTCCATTTATTGGTACTCCCTCAGGACTTCCTTGCTCTGCTTCCTTTGATGTTCTGTTGCATGCCCTTAGTGTTTTAGTAAGCTGTTTTGACTACTGTGTCTGTGGAATAGGTTTTGAGGTCAATTAGTACAGGCCTCCTACTTTGTTCACCATTTGAAGAGTTCTTTTTTAATCTTGGGCCTCTCCCTCTGCATATGAAGTTAGTAAATAGCTTTTCCATTTCTGTGAAAAATAAAATTGAGATTTGGATCAGAATTGCATTGTTATTTGTAGATTGCCATTAGTAGTATTGACATTTTCAAAATATTAAATCTTCCTATGCGTGAACATGGGATATTATTCAATTTGAGTAGGACTCTTTTGGTTTCTTGTCATAACATTCTGTAATTTTCTTTGTATAAGTTTTCTTGTTATTGGCTAGGTTTATTCCTAGGTATTTCATCTTTTGTGTGGTCACTGCAAATTGTATTTTTTATTGATGCTATTTTTGGAGCTCTCTTCATTCACATATAGGAATTCATATGATTTCTGCTTGTTTATCTTATATCCTGCTACTTTACCAACTATCTCAATTGTTTCCAACAGTCTTTTTGTGCAGTCCTAGAGGTTCTCTTTATATAAAATCATATTATATGCAAATAACAAATATTTATAGCAAGCATACAAATTTTACTGGCAAGGATACCAATTATTTTAGAAGTAAAACTAATGGACTCAAGAAAGCCAGACTTGACACTGGTGGCAAGTACCACAAACAAAACATAGCAGCCTTTGAAGCTTCATATTTGGTGGCACTCAGAATCGCCAGAGCTATGAAACCTCACACCATTGCTGAGGATTTACTGTTGCCAGCAGGCAAAGCCGTTGTTCAAGTTATGATTAGAGACAAATTTGTTACTAAATTTGTTACTAAAAGTTTCCTTATCTAACGACACTGTCCTTAGAAGAATAGATGACATGCCTACTTATATTCTTGATCAGGTCATCCAGGAAACTAAATCTGTTCCACTTCCAATATTTATCATTCAGCTTGATGAATTTACAGATGTTGCAAACTGTTCACAGTTACTGGTTTACATGAGGTATATTAATGATGGCGACTTTAAAGATGAGCTTCCTTTTTGCAAACCTCTTGAAACTACAACTACTGCACGTAAGTATTTGACACAGTTGGTTCATTTCTGAAGGAGCATAAGATCTCTTGGGAAAAGGTTTCTGGTGTTTGCACAGATGGTGCTCCAGCTATGCTAGGATGTTGATCTGGATTTCAACCTTTGGTACTGAATGAGTCACCAACAGTCATCAGAACTCACTGTATGATTCATCAGCAAATATCAGCAACGAAGACACGTCCACAAGAGTTACAAAAAGTAATGAAAAGCATCAAAAGTTCTGTCAATTTTGTAAAGGTGAGCACTTTAAACAGTTGACTGTTTTCACAACTGTGCAATGAATTGGATGCGCCGAACAATGCTCTGCTATTTCACACTGAAGTGAGGTGGTTGTTGAAAGGAAATTTTAAAATGTGTTTTTGAGCTTCGTGATGAACTCAAAACATTTTTTTAGCCAGAAAGTAAGACCGCAGTTCAAAGCACTTTTCAGCAATAAAAGTGAACTGCAGAAAATAGCTTATTTGGTTGACATCTTC
>NW_022104341.1:53443231-53446744 GCF_000313985.2 Echinops telfairi
TTCTTTGATATAAAGTTCTCTCTGACACATATGTGGTAGTTGCATAATCTGGTGTCAATTTGGGACTGGAGAGTGAAGGGGCGTAGTCTAGTCTGTCAATCAGGTTATAGCCAATGAGGCCTCTGTGTGGGCATGGCCTTCCCCTGAGAATTCTGGGAACTCTTGAATTTGCCTCCTGGGTGGCAGGAGACACCTCTCTCTCTCTCTGCTCATTCCCTGTGCTTTGGGAACTAGAGAAGCCAATAGACCTACCCTGATGCAACCAGACTTTAGGAGCCAGAGAAGCCACGTAGTGACCCATGCCAGTGCTAAGATGTTTACAATGCCATTGTATCCACAAGACTTTCAACACACTAGCCTGTGATCCTCTTGCATTAAACAACATTGCATGTATTTCATAAGTCTGAAGAGGATTTATAGATTGGTATCAGACATATGGGCTAATATTGGACTTATGGACTTGATCTGGACTGGACTGGGATATTTTCTCAATATTCAATTGCTCTTGAATATAAACCTCTTTTTTATACATATATGTATCTCTAAATTTGTTTCTGTAGTCTACACAGACTAACACACTTAGAATTATTGTTAAGCTGTATATTTCTGTCTTCTACGCTATAGGAACTTGATTAATGTATTTCAAGAGTCTTTCATTTTACTGAGTGGGTATATGTGTATTAAGCTTATTTGTTCATGATGTGTTGTTACTTTAATCACTATGTAGTACCCATTCTTGCCTCTCGTTGTCTTATTTGATTTTAAGTATATTTCATCAGAGATTAATATATTGACACTCCATCCTTTTAATCATTGCCATTGGCTTGGTACATTTGTCACCATAATTTGATTTTTAGTCTACTTTTGGTTTGGGGTCTAATGTATTTTTCTTTTTCTTTTTTTGTTTAAAGTTTTACTTTATTGGGGGTTCTTGCAGCTATTTTATAGAAAGAATATAGATGGGTCTTATTTTCTAATCCAGGCTGCTACTCTTTGTCCTTTTATTTGTGTATTTAATTCATTGATATTCATTGTCACTATTGAGATATGCAAGTTTGTCACTAGCATAGTGATTTGTTTATATTTGGTTTCTTTCCATTTTCAGTAGTTTTATTGGTGTCTTTGTTCCTCTTCTGTTTCTGTGTGCTTTCAATGCTGTAATTGTATTAGTAGTTTCTGGGTTGTTTGTCTGCTATTGCTGTTGATTCTCTGACCATAGTGATCTGGTTAATATTTTTTCATGCTGGTCCTGTGTTTATGAATTCCTTTAGTTTTTCTCTATCTGGAAATATTTTTATTTATCTATTATATTTCAGTGATAATTTTGATGGATATAGGGTTCTTGATAGGCAAATTTTGTTTTTGCTTTTCAGAATTTTATCTGTGTTACTCCACGGTCTTCTTGCCTGCACAGTTTTTTTAAAATCTAAACTTATTATTATCAGTCCTCCTTTGTAGGTACCTGTTCATTTTTCCATAGCTGTCCTCGGGATTCTCTTCTTTGCTTTGAAATTAGAGAGTTTGACTACGATAAAGCATAATGTTTTTTGGTTGGGGGGTGTCTATCCGATTTGGGGTTCTCTCAGTTTGTTAAATAATTTGGGGTATATCTTCCTCCTTTGTGATATGGGGGAAATTTTCTTCCATGATTTTTTGCCCTATTTTCTATGTATTTTTGTTTGTTTTTCCTTGGTCTGGAATCCAGATGAGGTGCAAGTTTTTTTTCTCCTAATTGTGTCCCACATAACTTTCAGGCTTTCTCTGGATTCCTTTGCTTTATTTGGTGATTGTTTCTCTCCTTGGTTGCAGTCAGTGTGATTGTCTCCAAGCTCACTAATTTGATTTTCTTCTTATTCTATTCTATTTCTCAGGTATTTTACCACGTTGCCTAATTCTGTTATCTCATTGGCTATCTTCTGGGATTTCTTTTGCTTTAAGTATTTTAGTTTTTCAATTACATTGTTTTCATGAGTGTTCCCCATATCTCTTGAAGAGAATTAAATACAATTCTTTTGAATTTTGTTTCTGGTACTTCTAGGAACTTAAAAAAAAAAAAGAGTATTCTATTGGATTTGAGTAATTTCAGTTATTTCTCTTTGTTTTTATTGATTTTGTGGGTGCATTGCTGTTAACTGCTGTTTTCCTGGAGTTGTGGTGTAGCTATTAGTAGCGTGAGCAGTTGAATGGTGCATGGATAATTGCTTCTGTCTAGTCATGTAGGAAAGGTCTCAAAGGAACCAGGAAACGTTCTATGGTGAAATTGTGAAAATAGAGTAGAGATTGCCAAGGGGAGAAAATGTATTTGGAGGAGTGGGTGAGGAGAAAAAGTATACAAACAAAATAATGACAATAATATTATGCAGCTGTCCGAATAAGACAATACATTTGAAAAAATATATTTGGAAAAATATTTTTTAAGAGAAGTAATATATTAGGTCTCATTGAGATGCATTTCACAAGGAAAAGAGATAGCAGAAAGGCATAGTGTGTAATGCAGGAGAAAAATGTAAGCACATATTCAGACCCAAATAGATAATTTAGGTGTATGTATGTTTAGAAGGAGTAGCCTTAAAGGACAAAAGAAAAAAGGCCAGAAATGGTAGACGGAAGGAAAAACAAGAAGAGGAAGTGGAAAAGAACTAGAAAAGTATAAAGTTATTATAATGATCAAAAGCAAGCAAAAAAGATAAAAAATAAAATATCCTTGTGGGTCGAGATTGTCAACCCTTAGGTCGTATGACTGTGTGTATTCATCTGCTGCATGGCCTGGGGGTGGTATGGAGATGGTGTTGGCAGACAGGCTCCAGAAAATAAATCAGGAAATAAAGAGGAGAGGGCAAAAGAGGTTACTTGAACATTGAGAATATTTTCATCAAGCTGCCCCCACAGACCATTATCCACTCAGGACTCCAGAGGCCATCAAGTCCAGAGGTTTTGCTGGCTGGGCGGGCTCAGGGTCTTGAAAGAATGACTTATGCTTGGGAGTGAGTGGGGCACAGAGAAGTGGCTCTTGCCGCTTGTCAAGAATAAAAAGGAGTCTATCAGCAGGCATTGCTGATCTCTCCTACTTTAAGAAATGTGGGTCTACTTAACTTTTGAGTTGATTTTTCTCATTAATAGGGAGTAGAGGATATCTCTCCAGGTGGAACCTCTCTGGTAGTTGCTGAGGTCTTCCCGCATTTGATATCTGGTGGACGTGTTTCTGGAAGCCCTCTATTAATTCTTTTAATATTGTTGGAAAGTCCTGTTGAGTCCGTTCCAGCTCGTGGGCTGTACATTTTCATCTAAAGTTGAATTACAATCTAAAAATGAAATTCCAATCCTGAATCCTGAGCCTGATATTCAGAGAAAAATTATAGCATATAGTGTTGTATAGATTCCAAATATGGTTTTATTTAGAGAATAACCATTCTCTAGAGCTTCAGGTACATCAAGTATTTTAACAGAAAAAAAATATTTTGGCAGAATACCTGTAAACTCTTAAGTATTCATCTTTTTTAAGCTCCATGAGGG
>NW_022104341.1:53446946-53448334 GCF_000313985.2 Echinops telfairi
GAGGCTGTACTTCTTACTGTAAAACTCTTGCTCTGAATTGACTAAATAATTGAAATCATTTTCAGAAGTGTTCAGTATAAGAAGGGACAGATAAGCTTCTTGCTTCATAACCTTTTACAAAGGCTCTAATTTCCAGGTAATTCTGATTACAGCTCACATTAAGTCATATAAAAGCCCCGACAAAGTAATATCTGTGACTTCAGAACAGACCGTAGAATAAAAAGCAGGGTTGAGAACAAACACTATTGGCTGTCTGGGAAGGGCCAGAGCTCTGGAAGGTGTTGAGAGGACAGCACAGGTGGCATCTGTTCTCTCTCAGTCCAGGCAAGATAGCTCAATAAGTAGATAAAGGGAAAGGAAATAAAATATCGGCTTATGTCTTCCTGTGTGCTAGTGTTAGCTAGTGTGGTTCTCCTATGATAAGTTTTAATGTTTACCATCGATCTAGAACAAAGTTGTAACCTGCTTGTGCCTCCATCGCCATATCAGCACAGTAAGATAATAGTAAGGTATACCTCAGAATGTTGTTATAATTCTGTGGGTTGGTTTTTTTTCTTATCAATTGTCCAAGATAGTTTCTGGCACAAATTGAGCATTTGTAAAGTAGTTGTTGTTTTTATGAATATGTTTTGGTAAAATTTTATCAATGGTTCAGCTATTATGAGAATTTGGGGCATGAAAATTACACTCACCTAAGATGTACTGTTCTAATGGCACGAGTATTTCATTGACTCAATATCAAGTGGGTTTATTTTCCTTCTTCCAGAACAGATCCTTCTGGTACACTTCATCCTAACTTAAAAGAAAAAGTAGTTTCTCCCCATGTGAACAGGAACCAGGAAAGGATGCCTTTTATCAATACTTGTGACGGGAGTCTTAGCCACAGCTATAAAAACAACAAAAAGAAATCAAAATCTGCAAATTTTAAAAGAAATAAAACTATTTCTATTTATAGATTATATGATTCTATATAAATAAAACCTCAAGCACTCAACCAAAAAATATTGGAAATAATTAACAGAGTCAGCAATGTAATAGGATACAAAACAAACATGCAAAATTAATTGGATGCCTGTATACTAATGAAGAGAATGCTGAAAAGGAAATCAAGAGAATAATACCATTTACAATAGTCACACAAAAGATTAAATACCTATGAATAACCCTAACCAGAAAAATAAAAAAATTACACAAAGAAAGCTACAAAACACTACCACAGGAAACCACAAAAGACCTACATAAAGGAAAGAATGTTCCATGTTCATGGATAGGAAGACTTAACATTATAAAAATGTAATTACTTGGACTTCCGGGAAGATGGTGATGGAGTGACACGTACCAGAGGGACTCTGCAGAATCCAGCCCAGGAGAGTTGCTTAGAGGGAACT